>NC_048601.1:58161621-58476288 GCF_003668045.3 Cricetulus griseus | reverse complement strand
ACAAAATAATATTCCAATCAAAACAAGGCAGAAAAAAGGAGCCGGGAACCGGAGGCTGGCTGCAGCTCGAGACTCAAGTTGGTCAACAACGTTGGATGAAGGCCGTCTAGTCGGTCCCAGAGCCCGGAAAGGAAGCAAAGGCCCTGATGACAAGTCCGTCCACAAACTGACTGCACAGAGCTGAAGAAGCCCTCGGACTCGAGCAGCCTTGCGGGAAGAATCGACGACAGAAGACGGCAGATCCGTCGTGCAAAAGCACACAACGGCTGGGCGTTGGTGGCGCACTCCTTTAGTCCCAGCACTCGGGAGGCAGAGGCAGGCAGATCTCTGTGAGTTCGAGGCCAGCCTGGTCTCCAGAGCGAGTGCCAGGATAGGCTCCAAAGCTACACACAGAGAAACTCTGTCTCGAAAAACCGAAGAAAACAAAAAGAAAAACAAAAACAAACAAACCAACCAAAAAAGCACACAGCGTCCACGCTCCTCCTCCGTTAACTCCCTAAGTACAGAAGGTTGGTTCACCCTCACCCGGGCTGAGCTCATTGGGGGCGTGCCCGACGCCCGCCCGCGCATGCGCGCCGTGCCAAGCAGGCTCCGCCCTCGAGGCTAGCCGCCCCTCCCCTTCCGGGGGCTCGCCGCACGCATGCGCCTTGCGGCGCGCGCTTTGTTGCGAGAACGAGGGGGCGAGGTCTTGGGAGCCGGGCGGCTGAGGCGCTGCGGGCGGGGCGGAGGATGGAGATGACTGCGTTCTCTGTGACGGTTGGGGCTGCGCGCGAGGCGGCGGCCGAGTAGACGGTGGGGCGTCAGGCATGGCAGGGCGGCCCCTCGGCGCTCCCTAGGCGCCGGAGCCATGGGCGCGCTAAGCAGCCGGGTGCTGCGGCCCGCGGGGCGCGCTGATGAGCCCGAACCTACGCCCGGTTCTGGGGGCGCGGCCCGCAGGTCCGATGCGGGCGAGGATGCGGCCCACGGCTTCTGTTACTGTCCGGGCGGCCGCAAGCGCAAGCGCAGCAGCGGCGCATTCTGCTACTGCCACCCCGACTCCGAGACGGACGAGGACGAGGACGAGGGCGACGAGCAGCAGCGGCTTCTGAACACGCCGCGCAGGTACCGAGCGTCCCGGCCGCCGGTGCCCTTGTCGGGAGAGTGCGGGGCGGCCGCGCGGGGAGGGTCGGGGTAGGAAGGGAACCGAGCGCGTGCGGGGCAGACCTGACTGAGATCAGTGCGGTAGCTGGGCGCGTGCAGGGCAGAACTGGGGCCAGAGCCGGAGCCAGCGCGGGCGGGGCAGACCTAGGATCCATGCGGGAGCTGGATGTTTGCACACAGACCTGGGGGGTCAGTGACGGGCTGGGCGTTTGCAGACAGACTCTGGGGTCAGTGCGGGAGCTGAAGAGCCCAGGGATCTGCACGTCACCCAGAAGCTTCCTGAATGTCAGAGCCTCCAGGCCGAGACCAGCCAGAGCTTCCGCAGACCCCTAGTGGGGCTTTTGCTTTTCCGAGGGGGTAGCCACAGGAAAACTTACTGTGCATCCACTAGCCTTCAGTCAGTATAGAGAGGAACATGGTAGTGCCTGGTAGGGACACCTCTCTGTGTTGTCCACTTGATGGACCAGTGAGTGATTGCACATGTGAAGATTGGCAGTACTGTGCATTCCCCCGAATTAAGAATAAAGTCTTAATAGATTACGCTTTGTTGAGGTGGGCTGTGATCTGTGTAGGTTGCCTAAGATTTTTTGAGGGGTGGTTGAAAAAAAGAATCATAGCTTGTGAAGTAGATGTGGCTTACACCAGAATGTATTTTTATATAAGGAATCTGCTTGCTCTTTTTTTTTTTCTTTTTTCTCTTTTAAGGGCATTGTTAGAATCACACATGTGATTTTTCAATGAAATTTTTAAAAACTTACCTGCTCAGTACTTTGCCACATATGCATTGCATTTTAGTTGAAAAAAAAAAAAAAGGTATGGGTACTAGAGATGTGGCTGAGTGTCAGAGCTAACATGTAAATATCACAGGTAAAAACTAGATTACTATCAATATAAAATCCTCTCATTAGGGTTTTATGTGTGAATGCATTTTCAAGATGGATGCACAAAACATGGAAATATTACTTCCACCTCATAGAGTTCCATGGATTTAGCCCAGCAAGGTGGTACAAGCCTGTAATATGTACACTCTGATGTCCTAAGCAGGAGGATCTTAAGTTGGACCAAATAGTGAGTTCAGGACCTTCCTGGTCTATATACAGAGACCGTAGTGAGATGGAAGAGGAAGGAGTGGCTGGGGTGGGCGTGTTGAGAGAGAGAGCACAAGCATCAAGACCTAAGAGTGAACACAAGTTCGGGGCCTGGCTTTTTTAAAGATTTATTTGTACTTGTGTGTATGTCTGAATGTGGGTTTGTGCTGGTTCCTGCAGAGTCCAGAAGAGGGTGTAGGATTGCCTGGAGCTGGAGTTACAGGGGTGTTGTGAGCCCCCTAATAAGGGTGCTGAGAGTTGTACTTGGATCCTGTGTAAGGGCAGTATGTGCTCTTCACCACTGAGTTACCTCTCTAGTCCCACAGTACCTGTCCTTTGTGCACTCACTAACCATTAGAACTCTGGTGAACTGGCCCTTGTGACACAAGATGGCATCCTTCTTTATTTGGCCTTAGTGACTTAGCCACTCCCACTTCCTTTGGTAATTGTTTGATGTACCTGCCCCATCCTTTCCAATATACATCCCACATCCCATCAACCAACCACCCCATCAGACTTCCCTTCCATAATCCAGGGCCTTATCCATTCTGGGTGAGCACTTGACAGACAAGCTATATCCCAGCACCGTCTTTTCACTTTTTACATATGCATGCATGTACAGATGTGCTTGCATGTGGAGGTCAGAGGTCAACACCTGGAACTTTCAATATTGCTCTGCACCTTACCTTTTTGAGACAGGGTCTCTTTACTAAACTCGAGGGTCACTGATTAACTAATCTAACCAGCCAGCAAGGTTCAAGGATCTGCCTGTTTCTGCCCCTCTACCTGTCCCATTGGGATTACAGAGGCTGGGAATTCCACCTGGGTTTTTATTTTTTGTCATCATCAATCCCCCCCATCCCTACTCACCCCCATTCAAGTCAGGCCTTTATACTTGAAAAGCACTTTACTTTATTGACTAAGTAATCTGCCCAGCCCTTGTTTGTGTGTTTATATTTAAGTTAGGTATGGATACAGCATATATTTAAGCCTTTCTTTTTTAAAATCCAATAAGACAAAGTTTGTGCTTTTGATTAGTGTACAGATCATGTATGTTTAACTTAATTATTGAAAAAAAATTTTAAAAAGAGAAACAGTAATCTGTACAAGGAAATTTTAATATAAATCTTACTAATAAAGAACAGGAAATTAACTATTAAGAACAAAATATAAGGAGAAGAGGTCTTAAAAAAATAAAATACAAGAATAGACCCAGCATTACGGCACATACCTAAAATCCCAGCAATTAGGAGGCTGGGACAGGAGACTCACAGGCTCAAGGACAGTCTAGGTTATGTTGTGAGACCCTGTTTCAAAAAATAAAGAAAAGAAAATGCATGTCGGAATTTAGAATGTGTATGTATGTATAGTGGGAGATGTCTGACTGCATAGCTGAAGGTGTAAGACAATGCTTGGATCTGTAAATTTGTTTGCTGGTTGTGATTCCTCTGTCAGGTTGTCTATTGTGCTTTCCCACCTCAACTCAACATTTTGCTAACTGCCTGTCTTTTACATGAACAAAGTTGTTAAAATTCACGCTATGCTTCATCTTGTCCACAGGTTGTCTGCAAAATGAAAATGTAAAGCCAGGCAGTGGTGGTGCACTCCTTTAATCCCAGCACTCGGGAGGCAGAGGCAGGTGTATCTCTGCTTCAAGGCCAGCCTAGTCTACAAAGCAAGTTCCAGGACAGACTCCAAAGCTACAGAAAAGCCTGTCTCAAAAAAACCAAAAAAAAATCAAAACAGGAAACCTAGTGAGCAGTATGTATTAGATTGGTCACTGATGTCAGGCTGTGGACAAGGCTTACAGATCACACCTCACAGGCCTAATGCCAGAGGGAAGCATGGTTAGATTTTCACCTTTTGGAACAAACTGTCACTTATCCCAGGCTAGTTTCTGGACTAGCCTCAAACTCAATATAGTAGTGCTGGGATTCATAGTGCTTCATAGATGTTAGGTAAGCACTGTGCCATATGAACTACATCCTTAGCCCCTGGAATCTTTTCTTACCTCCTGTCAGTTACTTCCAGTTGGGCTCTTTCTGTTTATGTTTACATAAATATCTATATTTATGTTTGAGGGAGACATGGGCTACAGTACTTGTGCTGAGATCAGACAACTTGAGGAAGTCAGTTTTCTCCTAGCACCATGTGGATTTTAGGGTTTGAACTCAAGGCCTTTACCTACTGAACCATCTCACCCCAGCCCCACCCCCTTTATTGTTTCACTGTGTATCTCTGGTGGCCTGGAAGTCACAGAGATCTTTCTGCCTCTGATCCACCCACTTAGTACTGGATTTGAAGTCAGTGCCATCATGCCTGACCTGGCCCCCTTTTTAAAAGTGTCTTAGTGTCCTAGGGATTCTAGCTGCCTTTTTTTGCCTCCATTAATAAAATAACAATACCCTTTCATCTTGAGATTTTCTCAGTCGTTTGAGATAGCCATGCATGGAGCCCATCTTTGAACCCTAGACCTCCTAAAGGGTCCCACCCTTTTACCCCAGTCTGGATCTGCCTGCTTCTAATTATTATAACTGGGACTTTGACCCCATCTCTATGAATGGACTGTGGTTTTCAGTAGTTTCTCCCTTTTCTTTCTCATTTCAGTGAACTACATCTTCAAGTATTTTCTCATGAAAGAGTGGAAAAGGGTGATCATTTTTGCTTATATAAATATAAACTTAGTCTCAGTTTATTTTTCCTTAGATTATGCTACTTTATATGACTTTCCCTTGCTATCCTGGAACTCTGTAGTTCAACCAGGCTGCCCTTGAGCTCACAGACATCTGCCTGCCTCTGCCTCTCTAGTGCTGGGATTAAAGGCCACCATCACCCATCTCATAGCACTGGTTTCTAAACAAAGAAATGAGCAAAGTGTGGTTGCTGACGTGCCTTTGTTTATTGAGCAAATAACTTAAATTAGTTTAGAACCAACAACTTACAAGGGTGGCTAGAGATGTCTCCCTCCAGCCTTACTTGTCTGCTGTTATTAAGAGCACCCCTGTAGCCTCTGTTGATGTGCCTTTTCCTGCTCGTTCACACAGTAAGTTGTGTCTTACAGAAATGGGACGAAAGGAGACTTGACAGTATATGAAAATCAGTGAAATGTTGCATGTTTTAATGTGTTGGCATTGGACAGGGCCTGGTGATACTAGTGCTCTACCACTGAGCTGTTTGCTTATATAATTTTGTGTTTTCTTAACAGGAAAAAATTAAAGAGCACATCTAAGTACATCTATCAAACGTTGTTTTTGAATGGTGAGAACAGTGACATTAAGATCTGTGCTCTTGGTGAAGAGTGGAGCTTACACAAAATCTATTTATGTCAAGTGAGTATTTCACTGATGTGTTAGGCACTGGGGAGCTGCTGAAGAAGCTTGGGCTCTCTGGAGTGTGTTCTGCTATTTGGTTGGATTTCATAGTGAGCTGTCCCCTAGTGAAATATCTACTGGAAAGAAAGATGGTGGACCCTTGGAGTGAAAGCTGGCTTCAGCCTGAGAACCAGAGAAGTTAATGCCTACTCCCTTTCATAGAAAATCCAGTGGCATTAAAAACGAGACCTGCAAGTGGTGATATCATTTTAGCTGATGTGCTTGTTTGACTGTTGTGCTAAAAGTTTTTCTGTCAGTATTTTACCCTTCAAAATGGCTCAGATTTTTCAAAATAGAACACAATGTGGCTCTAAGAGTTCAGACAATTTTTCTTTTTAATATATTTATTGGGGCTGGAGAGATGGCTCAGTGGTTAAGAGCTCTGGCTGCTCTTTCAGAGGTCCTCAGTTCAATTCCTAGCAACCACGTGATGGCTCACAACCATCTTTAATAGGATCTGATGCTCTCTTCTGGCATACATGCAGATAGCACTCATATGAGAAAAAAAATTTAAAAACTATTATTGTGTGTGTCTGAACATACTTGCCATGGTGGGTATATGTGTCAGAGCACAACTTGTGGGAGTTGATTCTCTCCTTCCACCAGTCCTGGGAATTGAACTCAAGTTGTTAGTCTTGGCAGCAAGTACATTTAACCTCTGAGCCATCTCCAGTCCCTCCTTCCAAGCCCCTCAGATGTTTTATTTCACTCATCTTTCATCCATTCGGTGTGCTAGACCTTGTAGGCTTTTACCTGTGGATTTGGTGTTTCCTTCTTTGTCGGAGAATAATGGGCTAAAAGACAATAGAGCTAGAATTTTCCCGTGAAGATGTTTGGAAAGTAATTTTTTCCTTCCACATGTAATTAGATTTCTTTTAAGAACTTGTTTTTATTTCTATCATTTAAAATTTGTGTATTTATATGTGGTTCAACTTGTTTTTATTTCTATCATTTAAAATTTGTGTATTTATATGTGGTTCTGTGTGTGGGTTTGTGGAGTTTACAGTGAGTACGTGCCTGTGGAGCCCAGAAGAGGGTGTCAGATTCCCTGAGGCTGTAGTTTCAAGCAATTGTGAATTTCTTGATGTGGGTGCAGGACAATGAACTCTGGTCCTCAAAAAAGGGCAGCAAGTTCTCATAACTTCTTAGCCATCTCTCCAGTCCCTCCTCCCACATTTAAATCAAAACTTTTTTTGTTTTCATTTTGAAATGGTTTCTCTATGTAACGGCCCTGGCTATCCTGGAACTAACTCTATAGACCAGGCTGGACTCAAACTCACAGAGATTCACCTGCCTCTGCCTCCCAAATGCTGGGATTAAAGGCATGTGTTACCACTACCTGAGTTTAGTCGACTTTAAAATTTATTTTTTAAAAAGCTTACTTTGATTTGGTGACTATAGTACAGAAATTTTTAAGAAATGAAGGAAAGAATGATATTCTTTTAAAATCCCAAAGAATTTAATCAGAATGCCAATCTTTACTGTATCTATCTTTTGAATCCCTAAAAGCAAGCAGTCTCTTACTGACTTAAAAAGGTGAGGTGGCCTCTGTGAAACTAGATTAGTTATCATTCAATTGTCACAATCTATGGCAGCACCTTCAGACAGAAACCATTGTCTGTGTCCTTGTTAAGGACAATGGTGAACATCTGGCCCTGTGTATCTGCAGATTCCACAACCTCACATGTAACAACTTTGTGTTACAAATATTTGGGAAAAAAAGACACTTGCATCTGTACTGAACATGGGAAGCTTTTGTCAACCCCTAAAAAACAATATGATTATTATATAACATTTACATTACACTAGGCCAGACAAGTGACCTGCAGGATATTTAGAGAGTGTGAGAGCCTATGCACAAGTCAGAGCAGAGCTGAGGTATTTGAGCATCTGATTTAGTGTTGACTGTGTCCTGGAGCCACAGATGCAAACAGATGAGCATAAATTCTGAAGAGTATTCTGTTTTCCTCTATTTTAATTATTTATATATTTTTGATCTGGAATAAACTTAATTAGTTAATATTTGATCCATTCTAAAGTACTACAGTGCTATTTATGAGGAATGGGTCCGGCAGGTAATGATAGACTTTACCCATGTTGGAATTCAGAAGCCATTGTGGTCACATAACACTAAATTGTAGGTCTTGATTTCTTTGGGGTGCATCATTTCTAATCCCATCTGGGAGTACTCTGGATCCTTAATCACTGTGGGACCACAGGAAGAAGTTACTAGTTTGAGGAGGACTTGTTCCCTTAGCTCTCCTGAGTACAGAATTCGTATATCCACTGTGCATAGTGATGCAGGGGTCAGGACTGTGATAGTAGTTAAGAATCTGGTTTAGTTTTGCAATGTATCAAATTTGTTTTCTCCTGTAGATATTTCAATGCTCTTTTCCTCTTGAAATGGTTTGTCAGATTAGTTTTGATTAGGTAGTTTCTCGGAGTTAGAAATGAGAGAAATATTTAGAAGACAAAGTACTAGCTAATCATTGACTTTTTTTTTCCCCCAGTCCGGCTACTTTTCTAGCATGTTCAGTGGTTCTTGGAAAGAATCCAGCATGAATATTATTGAACTGGAGATTCCTGACCAGAACATTGATATAGAAGGTATGACCTCCATAATTATTAGTGTAAAATAATCATAAGAATATAACTTTACTATTCTTCTGATGAGAAATATCCTAGCCTTATAGGCTAGGGAAGAGTTGTGTTATATACTGGAAGGTGAAGATTTCCTGTTAATTCACTCCATAGCTTATCTGTCTGTCCTTCCTGTCTCTGTCACAAGTGTCCAATCAGTCTGCTCACGTGTCTTTGTGGATATGAAGGATGTGGAAAGAGGGAATAGAAAGTATGACTACTTTTTTAAAATGATGTATTGAAGGTTGGGAGTATAGTTAAGCGTTAAGAACAAGTTTTGATCTCTAACGCCAAAAAATAAAAATAAGTAATGTGTGAAGGTCTTTTATGGAGCAAGAAGCATATGAATCATGTAGCAGGCTGTGTCAGAGCTCGAAGGATCTGTGGCTGAGGAAACAAGTCCGGGGAAGGGGTAAGAGGTTATGAAAACAGCTTAGTAAACCTCTGTGCAGACCATCCTCTCCTGTTCCTATCCTACTTCTCCTTCCGCTCATCGCATTTGATAGGCTGAGTGGAGAGACTCGAGGTCTGCTCCATAGTCAAAGAAACTTGAGGTGTTTATAAAGCAAGTTGAAGAACACCCACGAGAGTGGCATTGGAGGAGGCGCAGTCTTAGACAGCTGTGAGGAGCTGGGCATGAGTGGCACAGATATGGCCAGGAGTTAAACTCAGACCTAAGTGGCCTGGTGCCACCTGTCTGTACTACTGGCACTGAGGAAGCTGAGGCAGGAGGATTGCTGTGAATTGGAGACTAACCTGAGCTACATAGTGAGTGCACTCCTTACCTACTCCCCTAAAGAAAATACTGTCATGGAGTGGTGGGCAGTGTAGCTACACTTAGTGATTGATCTACTCAGCAGTACTGACAGTGTTTCATGATGCCTTAATTCTAATCTGATCATGTTAAGATCAGACATAAGAATGTGGCAGAGTGGACAAAATCCTTTTGCAGCAAGCACTGTTAAGTATTAATGCCATCAGTAACAATGGCTGCCATTTAATCTGTGATGCTTCTCTAGGTGCAGACTAATGTCCTTGCTGCTTCTGCAGGAGCCTCATACCTGCAGGTCGCATTTCATTGCGTGTGCACTTTTGCTTTCAGCACTGCAGGTTGCATTTGGATCACTGTATCGAGATGACGTCTTAATAAAACCCAGCCGTGTTGTCGCCATTTTGGCTGCAGCGTGTATGCTGCAGTTGGTGAGTATGCCACCACTCAGCAGTGTCACAGTGCCTGGTATATCTTGGTGCACACCTCCAAAACAGAAGTGAAATTCCACTTCTACAGTCTCCAAAACAAAACGTAGAAATTTGTTATTTGTTTGAAAATGCTTGACCAAAAGCTATTAGTTAAATTGGGGGCTTTGTTTGATTCCTGTGTAAAGTGTATGGGAGTGATTTCTGGGTAGATTGTTTGATGTGTCATTATTTGGGAACATTCACTTGACCACGTTCCTCTGCAGACTTCTGTCCATCAGTGACATCACTGCTGAGCAGATGGCTTATCATCCGTAATTTAATTCATTGAGGTCAAAGAAGCACTGAGTCTGTTGTTTAAGCTTCCTAACTATGATATCATCCTTTGTAAATGATGTGTGTCATCCAGTACTGTATGTTGAGTATACTGTGCAGTGTGTGGGACTTGGTGAATGGGGCCAAAGAGGATGAAGATGTAGTCCCTGAACGTGGACAATCTGTGTGTGCCTTCACGAAGCTCACAATGCAATGAGGGTCAGGTGAGAGGTGAATATATAGCCCAAAGGTCCAAACATATACCCAGTGTTAACAGTATAGCATAAATGCCTCGTGGGTCTAATGAACCTGTAAAGGCAGGAAGGGCTGGTTCAACCTAGCACCCTCATAGGACACCGTATTTCTAGATTGAGTTTGAAATGTGCCTAGCTTGCACTGTGTGAAAAAGGGGGAAAAACAGCATTTCAGACCATGAACAGAAAGACCTAAAATGTGAGAGAATGGTGGATTAGAGAAGTTAAGTAGACTGAGTTTCCAGCATCAATTAAATAGAGTTGGAGGACTGGCAAGACAGTGGAGCCTAAAAAGGTGCTTGCCACCAATCCCCAGGACACACATGGTAGCAGGAGAGAACTGAGTCCCCCCAGGTTATCCTTTGATCACTATATGCATGCTGTGAAGTATGTCCCACTATTCATGCAACATAAATGAGTAAACATTTAAAATACCAGGTATGGTGGTGCGAATCTTTAATCCCAGCATTCAAGAGACAGAAGCAGGCAGATCTCTGAGGTCAAGGCATGTGCAGGGATGTGGAATTGATTCCCAGCCCCACACCAAAATGACAGAAGACTATTGCAGGTGCAATGTGTGAGGGAAAGCGAGAATATTAGCGATATAAATGTACTGCAGATGCACAAATGCCATCTAGATGAAGGTAGCAGTAATAACCACAGAGAGGAAAAGGCTCCCGAAGAGGAAGTTGGGGTGGGGGCGGATATGCAGCAGTGAAGTTGAGGTATTAGGAAAAGAAGGGTATAGAATTGAGGTAAGTTCAAAAACCAGTGCATCAGTGTTGTGCTTTAATTTAAGCTTATCCAAAAATTAAAAATAAAAATAAAATGAAAACAGAGGCAGATGGATCCCTGTGAGTTCAAGACCAGCCTGGTCTACAAGAACTAGTTCCAGGACAGCCTCCAAAGGTACACAGAGAAACCCTGTGTCAAAAAACTAAAAACTAAAAATAATTTAAGCTTATGTGGATTGAATGGCTGATCTATTTGAAGTGCTAGTTATTAGCTTGTTTATTGTCCTGGTTGATAGTATTTTTTCAAGTATTTTCATCTTTCAAATAATTACTTTGCATATACTCTCTAACTTTGGTCTTTCTGGGTTTGTTCTAAATCTTCTTTCTGTCTTATTTTTATAACTTACTAATTCTAACTTAATAATATAGTTGCATGATGAATATATTTCAGAAATATGAATAAAAATGCCACTTTCTGTACATCGGAGGTAGTTTATTTGAAACCTGTGTGAATCTTTTAGATTAAAATTTTAATATGTTATTTAAAACTGTGATGTACTTGGCATCTGTTGAGTATTGATGGTGCTTTAAACTTTACTGAGTGATGTTGTATATACATCCATATTATTTCTTTGTCTATCCTGTCTCTTGAGTAGCTGACTGTGTAAAGAGCCCATAGATTAATAAGAGCAGGACTAAGAGCAGGAAAAACTTATAGTAAAGTGCTATTGAAGAACTTTGCAAAGGTCCAGAGTGGAAAATAGAAAATGAGACACACAACATCTCCTTCCCCCGTCGCTGTGCCTCCCCTGCCCATTTCATTCTCAGTGCCAGGTGCTAAGTGGGTACTTGCTGGATTCTTTTTTTCAATATTTTTATTGAAGTTAGAAAAAGACTTAGGCTTGTTGCACTTAATGAGCTTTCTTTCTTTCTTCCGTCCTTCCTTCTGTCCTTCTTTCCTTACTATTTTGATTTGTTTTTACTTTTTAATATTTGAAAGCACATATGAGAGCTGATTTTCCCAGGTGAAATGGCCTTTGCAGTGCTTGTTTATATTTACAGGATGGTTTAATACAGCAGTGTGGTGAGACAATGAAGGAAACAATTAATGTGAAAACTGTGTGTGGCTATTACACATCAGCAGGGACCTATGGATTAGACTCTGTAAAGAAAAAGTGAGTCACTTTTCCTATTTTTCCCATCCCACTTCTGGGAATTTGGTTGTTTTGGAGTTTTACAAGAATGTAATAAGGAATTAGTGGGGAAAAGACTAGAGTAATAGAATTTGTTACTCTGAAAGCTCTATTTTCTTCCGGACTAAGCATTAAGTTGCTCAAAGTTGACTCTGTCAGTGACCACGGCAGGGCTGAAATATGCTCATACAGCTGTGGCCATCACTTAAGGCCATCAGTTTAGGCACCATAGATATTATACTAATACAAATATGGGCAGTTTGACTCCTGAGAATTGCAGAACTCATTTTCAGCTTGTACAGAAGGTAATATCTTACAAGGTATTTAACTTCTTAATAAGAAATGATACTAATATTAAGGGAATATCCCATAATAACTACTGACAAAAACTACTAAATTCCATCACTGAGGTAAAAACTTTGAGCATGGCATAGCATGATTAATACCTTGTCTCTAAACTATAAGACATCATTGAGTTAGCAGTTCAGAAGCGCAGCTAACCGCACTTTACCCTCAGGTGCCTCGAGTGGCTGCTGAACAACCTGATGACTCACCAGAGTGTGGAGCTTTTCAAAGAACTCAGGTATTTGGATTCCAAGTAACTTCACAGCAAATCACCCTGAAGTGACACTTTATACTTGCTCAGGTATTCCAGGGACTTTTGTAAAACACAAAGGATATTTTGAGCACCGGGTCTACTACACACACCTTTAATCCTAGCACTTGGAAGGCAGAGGCAGGTAGATCCCTGAGTTAGAGGACAGCTTGGTCTACAGATCAAGTTTCAGGATAGCCAGAGCTACATAGTAAGACCCTGTCTCAAAAAGAAGAAAAAAAGGCAAACAATTTAATGAAAGGCATCCTGACTATATACACAAACTGAATGCTGTAATCTATCTAAATGATAAAATGTGCATTGTTGTTTTAACAATTGTAATAGAAATGTACCAATCCTCTAAGACTATAAAGACTTTCAAGTGCTGCCTCACTTCTGTAAGCCTGTACAGCTTCAAAAGGGATAGTTTGGCTGGGCAGTGGTGGCACCCTCCTTTAATCCCAGAACTCGGAGGCAGAGGTGGGTGGATCTCTGTGAGTTTTGAAACCAGCCTAGTCTACAGAGTGAGTTCCAAGACAGCCAGGGCTGTTACACAGCGAAACCCTGTCTTGAAAAACCAACAAAAAAAAAAGGGAGGGAGTAGTTTGAAAACCATTTTTATCATAGAACATGATTTTGAAAAAAAAAATCAAAACATGTTTTAGGAGGAAAATGGGTTTTTAAAAATAATTTCTTTTTATTTTATTTGCATTGGTGTTTTTCAGGTGTGTATGCATGTGTGAGGGTGTCAGACTTGTAGTTATAGAAAGTTGTTAGCTGCCATTTGGGTGCTGGGAATTGAACCTGGGTCCTCTGGAAGAACAGTCAATGCTCTTAACCCGTGAGCCATCTCTCCAACCCCAGAGAAAATGTTTTTTAAAGATTTATTTTAGTGTAAGTTGGTTTGCCTGAATGTACGCCTATCCAGCAGTCCTTAGAGAACAGAAGGGGTGTAGGATCCACTAGAACTAAGTTATATATGTTTGTGAGCTGCCATGTGGGTTCTAGGAAGCACTCTTAACTACTGAGCCACTTCTCCAGACCCTATTTTAAATTTTTTATGGGACAATAGATGACTCAGAGATTGGGGACACTTACAAAAGAAGCCTGTTGACCTGAATGCTATCCCCAGATCCACAAGAACAAGTCCCTAAGACTTTCCTATGACTTCTACACACATCATGACTTGTGTTCTCTCTCTCTGTCTCTTTCTCTCTCTTAACACACACATACATATAGAATAAAATTAAAAGCAATGTTTACTGAACCTGATGAAATCATTCTCACAGTTAGTTTGGTCCTTTTAACTGCATCTACTTATATTCACTCTTTCTTCCTCTCTTCTTGATGTCCCTAGAATATTAATGGTACACCACTGAGGGGTGTGAATGGTGCAGTTTGATTGTACTGTTTTACACTGTCACAGGGTTCCTGTATCAAGGAAACTGGAAAAATTCTGGATGGAAATGATTATTTTTTGAAGGCTCTAGGGTATAACTGTCATTAAGTGTGAAATGTTTTTGTTTTGTGGGGGTTTTGTTTTTATTTTTGAGACAGGGTCTCACTATATAGCTCTGGCTTCCCTGGACCTCACTATGTAGATCAGTTGGGCCTTGAACTCACAGATCCACCTGGTTCTGCCTCTGAAAGCTGGGATTAGAGGCATTTTGATGAAAAAGGATACAACAGGTTTTAGTGTGTTATGGCTTCTGAGGTGGGAGAGATATTAGAGATCTCACTGAACTTTGTTAAAAAAGGTGTCATAGAGGAGTCATCTTAAAAACCTGGAAGCTTTTCTGGTTAAAGGAAAGGGAGAGAAAAAGAAAAGAATGAGCAGCCAATGACCACATTTCCATTCTAAATTTAAACTACTGTACCTCTTCATCTTTCTCTGAGAGTAATAAAAATGTAATAAAAATAAAATCCTGGAACTCACTGTGTTGATCAGGCTAGCCTTGAAGTCACAGAGATCTGCCTGCCTCTGCTGGAATTAAAGGCATAAGTTACCATGCCTGACTTAAATGTACTTTCTGACTAGAAGTTCTTTTAAGCATAGATGTTAAGTTACTTTGACGAGTATGTGGTCGAATGCTGATAATCTTAGCACTGAGAAGGCTGAGACAGGAGAATGGCAATTTGAGAACAGCCTGGTCTATATAGCAATTTCCTGCTTCAGAAAAAGAAAAAACATTACTTTGAAGATGCAGCTATTTTAGTGAACTTTAAATCTGTTTTGTTTTTATTTTTACATAGAAACATGGGGAGGAAGACAAGGTGGGACTATGTTTACTTAGATTCTTTAGTGTTTTTCCAGTGTCAGTGAATAAACTCAGGCTCTGCAAATCCTTCACAACTCAATGTCAAAGTTCAGAGACTCATGTGAGATGGAGTGCTAACAAAGGTGCTCTGTCTTATGCAGATAAAATTGCTGTCATTTCTAATTCCATATTTCATTTGACAGAGAATCAAAAGTTTTTAGGGCCAATGAGATAGCTCAGTAGGTAATAGCAATTGCTACACAAGCCTCATGACCTGAACTCAGGCCCCTGAACCTGTGGTAGAAAGAGAAAGAACCAAGGCCTGAAAGTTGTCCTCAGACCTCCACTTGCACACCAGGGCACATGTGTGCCTGCACTCACACATATCTCACACTCATGCACGCGCACACACACACACATACACACACACACACAAATAAAAATATTTGAAAGTTCACCATGGTCCTTCAGCTGTGTGTGAAGACAAGCTCACTCCTTTGTTTTGTCTTTTCCAGTATAAACGTCATGAAACAGCTCATTGGTTCATCTAACTTATTTGTGATGCAAGTGGAGATGGATGTATATACAGCTCTTAAAAAGGTATTGTGTGTATACGGGAATATTACTTCAGATCGCTCCCAGACTGAAAAGCTGGAAACAGGTGCTCAGTTAGGCTGAGGAACTCCATGCGCTGCTTGGTTTACAGTGGGTTGTGTCTTGGTAAACCCATCCTCATAAGCTGAAAATACCTAGCCTGCTGAGCACCATTGCTAACCTCACCCTCCTTAGTAGTACTCGGAATGCTTATTTAGCCTATAGTGGCCACATTACCTAACCCAAGACGTTTAGATCATTAAGTGTTGTGTGACTCCTGTAATTTGTTCATTTCTCTCCTGAAGGGAAAGCAAGAGATCCTGGTGCAGTTCTCTGTCACCACAGGTGAAAACCCTAAGTCAGTCCACCAGGCCATCTCAAGCAGGTGGCTATATGCCAAAACCTAAGTCTTTATTTAGATTTAGGGTTTCATGACCGTCTTAGTTACTGTTCTATTGCTGTGAAGAGACACCATGATGAAGGCAACTTATAAAAGAAAGCATTTAATTGGGGGCTTGCTTACAGTTTTAGGGAGTTAGTCCATGATTATCATGGCAGGGAGCATGGCAGCAGGCACCAGGCATGGTGCTGGAGAAGTAGCTGAGAGTTTATATCATTATCAGCAAGATGAAGGCAGAGAGAAAGATTGGGTCTCTGGTGGGCTTTTAAAACCTCAGAGCCGGGCTGGAGAGATAGCTCAGCAGTTAAGAGTACTGACTTTCTTCCAGAGGCCCTGAGTTTAATTCCTGGCAACCACATGGTGGCTCACAAACACCTTGAATGAGATCTTGTGCCCTCTGCTGGCATGCAGGCAGAAGACTGTATGCATAATAAATAAATAAATAAATAAATAAATAAAACACCTCAGCGCCCACCCCCATTGACACTTTGAAAAGGCCACCTCCTAATCCTTCTCAAACAGCTTCACCAACTGAGGACCACACCTTCAATTAAATGAGCCTGTGGGGGCTGTTCTCTTTCAAACCACAACAATGACTTCGTTTTGCTTTTTTTTTTTTTCCTGGAAGCAGGCCTCATTCTGCATCCCACACTTCTACCAATCCTTCTGCCTCAGCCTCTTACTCTTACGTGCTGTGATTACACTTATAAGCACCAAGCCCAGCTTTTTTTTTTTTTTTTTTTTTTTCATCCTTCTGACGGATTTAGGTCTAATTTTGTTTCACAATTGAAGTTGCTGGTGAGGGTTGGCATCTGTACTCAGAGGCATACTTGAGTCATATATAGTCCATTGTCCCTGTGCAAAATGTAGTGTGCACTTCAGGAAGTTGTGATTCCTCCAAGTCACAGCATTTCTGTGGCGATGAGACTGAAGTTGCTAGTTTTCTTCAAGGAAACTTAGCATTTGGGTTATCAAAAAATATGTTTGGAGGTCACACTTTTGCCTTTCGGTGTAGCTGCTTTGATGGCAGGAGTGATGGATGCTCTCTCTGCCAACACCATGCTTATAAACACTCAATACATATTCCCTTAGGGGCCTGGAGGGAAACCCAGAGAAATTAGGTGATGACGTGACAGAGATTGAGCATCTACACTCTTCACTGCTTGCATGCTGTCCCAACATCACAGCATCAGAAATTCCTTTTTTTGTGTCTTTACTTTTGCAATCTTATGATCTTATATCCTATTTAGTGTTAATTGATTTGTTAGTGATTAGGATATATTAGTACAGAATTACCAATGTGTTATATATGTTAAAACTGTAGGTGTTTGATCAGCAAGATGTGCTTTCGACTATTATATGAACTGAGTTTTTAATATTGGAGCTCCATTTTGTGCCATGATGACTTGAAAGCTTTAATAGACTTTTTTGCAGTTTCTTATAAAATGGGAATTTTAGCTATTATCTTAGGCTGACGATGTAGCTCAGTTGGTAGAGTGTTTACCTAGCATGTTCAAAGCCTTGAGTTCAGTTCCCAGCACCTCTTAAACTTAAACCTTCCTACAGTTCCTCATGTTGTGGTGACCCCCAATCATAGAATTATCTTCATTGCAACTTCATAACTATAATTTTGCTGTTATATGTCATAGTGTAAATATATTTAGAGACAGAGGTTTGGAATAGGGGTTGTGACCCACAGGTTGAGAACCACTGACTTAAACCAAGGATAGTGGCACAGGTCTGTAACCCCAACAATCCACAGGTTAAGTTATCCTCAGCTACATAATTTCCAGGCCAGTCTGGGCTATATGAGATTGTTTGAAATAGAACTGTTTGAAAATATAATGGTAAAGTGATGAGGTCTTACAATTATTTTATTATTTTTCAAACTAGTGGGTGTTCCTTCAGCTGGCTCCTTCCTGGAATGGATCTTTGAAGCAGCTTTTGACAGAGACAGATGTCTGGTTCTCAAAGTGGAAAAAAGGTATGCTGAGATTGTCACTGAGAGTCCCACACACCTTTTTCCTTTAATGATACTTATTTTCTGTGTAATAGCTCTGCCTGGCCTAGAACTCACTCTGCAGACCAGGCTGGCGTTGAACTCACAGAGAGATATGCCTGCCTCTGCCTCCCGAGCACTAGGACTAATTAAAGGTGTGTGCCACCACTTCCTGGCTTGATGATACTTGTTAAAATCAGGCCTTGGCTTTTGCTTACAGACTTGACTTTAGAGCTGGAAGACAGCTGAGCAATTTCCTACTTCAGCCTCTGTTCACAGCAGGAAAGTGAGTGCTGAATGAGGAAAGACTCCTGAGCTGTCGCATGTTCTGACCCCAGAGCTACTGTTCTCCTCTTGTCACCAGTTCATCCTGGGAATTACACTTGTTTGATGGCCAGATTAGATTTCCCCTGGTAAGCTGTGCCCATCTCATCTCTCGGGCAGTGTTCCTGATGGACCAGCTTCTGTGCATCACTAACTGGAAAGTAGATGCAGAGGTGGCATGTGACGTGTACTGCACAGTGTGTAAGCAGCAGCCCTCCCTGGGGCTGGAGGCACAACTCAATAGTTGTTAAGAGTGTGTACTGCTCTTGCAGAGGATGTAAATTCAGTTCCCAGCGCCTACATCTGGCAGCTCACAACTGCATGTAGTATCCATCACTGATGTAAGTTAGAAGGATGGATAGATGTCCCTGTTTTGGTCATCTTGTGGGACCCTCACGTGTCCTTCTGGGTTCTTGGGAAGAGATGAGAGAGAGAGAGACGTGAGCCACTTCCTTGAGTATACCTCTCCTACCATGTTGCCTTGTAAAGTCAACCACAAAAATAAAAGGATAGCTGAAATCTCAGCACAAGGATCTAATTACTATCAAAATTAATTTGAGAGATTTTTCAAAGTTCCTCTAAGGTTTCTCACATCTTAGGTTTGTAAGGCTGTTGAAATCCTTGAAAATAGCTTATTTGCATTCGAGCAGGCTCTGTGTGTGTGTCCATAGAAACATTTAGTAAAACAGCACATTTGACAAGAATGCTGTTTAATTAAAACTTTCTTAATAGACTTTGAAGGGACGACTTTCCTTGAAACTGAACAGGGAAAACCGTTTGCGCCCGTGTTCAGACATTTAAGGCTACAGTACATTATCAGTGATCTGGCTTCTGCAAGGATCATTGAGCAAGATTCTCTGGTACCTTCAGGTAAGGAAACCTGATATGTTTGTGATTTGAAGTCATGTTTTTCTGATTGTAGCATTTCATACTTGCATAGGAACGAACAGTTAAAGAAACCAGGAAGTCATCTTTGATCCCATAAGGTATGTACCTTTATGCCCACAGAGATGAGCGTGTCAATAATCTTCCTGTGCTCACATTTCATACTGCTTTCTCGTGTCATATTTCGTTATTAAAGTACCTGCCACAATATTTAAGTGACTAAGAAGCATTTTGCAGTAGTGTTTTGATTAATTCCTCTACTGAGGATCAAGCTCAGGGCTCTGCACTGCATGCTAGGCCCTAACAGTAAGCTGTAGCTTCAGCCCCAGCCTGACTTATACTAGTGCTGCTATTGGAAGCATGCAGCCACACACTTGGCTCTGCGTATTTCTCAGGTGGTTAACCAGTGCACTGTTTTGGATAATAGCCTGAAAAATTGCTTTTGATGTATTTAAAAAAAATATCACTGCTCTTTCTATTAGTTCCCCTTATATTTGCTTAGTTTCTAATTTTTCTTATTCTGAATTCTTAAACATGTTAAATCAAGTAAACAAGTATTTATTTTTATAAGTCTGTTGTATTTGTAACAAGTTGCGTTTAGTAGTGTATAAGTACATTAGGGCATTTACCTAGAATGTTCAAGACCCTGGTTTTGAAGCAAAGTACAGCAAAAAGGAAAGAAGAAAAGCAGGGTGCTAACCCTATAGTAGTTTTAGTGTGTACTCCACACCAGGCAGTGATGTAAATTAGATGCCAAAGCTATGACAGAGCCTTCGTTAAGGCTCTATAAAGATTTATTGTAATTATGTGTAGGTTTGTGTCTTGTGTGTGTGTGCATTTGAGTGCAGGTGCAGACACTGGATCCTCTAGAACTGGAGTTACAGATGGTTGGTTGTGGGCTGTCTAATGTGGATGGGGAACCAAAGTTGGGTCCTCTGGAAGAGCAGCAAGTACTCTTATAGCAGCCCCATCTTTAAGGATTGTTGAATTTGGAAAACAGTTTGATATGATGTACATTAGGTGTGTCTAGTATAAGTGGACAAGTTCTGTGTCTGAAAGGCAAATTGTTATAAACATCTGGAGTCTGAAGCATTTTATTTGGTATAAATTTTTAAAATAGATTTATGGCCAGATTTAAGGGTTTTTTTTTCTTCCTGATGTGAAGTGATATGAACAAATTTCATTCCAGCTTATAAATATAAACAAATTTAAATATAAACAAAATTTTCTGTGTGTTCAAAAGCACAGCTTTTGTTCAGCTTAAAAAGCAAAAGTTAAAATTAAATGTCACACTTGTGTGAAGAGGCAGAAGATGCCATGTGCTGTCATATGCTTTCAGAAGGAAACTGAGGGCCAGAGATGTAGGTCAGGGGCGGAGCTCTTGAGTGCCATGCACACAGCCCTAGGTTCCGCCCTCAGCAGGAGGGAGGGTCTTCATTTTAGGTTCAGTTGAGGTTCATTATTTCATGAAATTAGATTTATGGTAGGTCATCTCCTCAGATGCCTCATTCTGTGTCCTGCCTCCTGAGCTCTCATCCCATCTCATCTCCATGACTCTCAAATCTTCCTATATTTTTTTTCTGGATCCGGGATCAACAAAATCTCAAAATCTTCTGTCTACTCTCTGCATTTATTTAGCTGTACTACAGAGAACCTAATCTCTCGTCCTGGTGACCCTGGGCCAGGAGGTTGTGGCAGTCACAGTCCGAGCCCCTAGTGTCCTTTCCACTACTGCTTGACCCCAATCCTTCCTCCACATCATAGGATTTGGGTGCTGGGTTCACCTTCTTCCTCCCTGACCAGTCAGTTTATTTGTATGATCCCTGCCTTCTCATTATTTGACCGTGGCTCTGGGAGCATTTACCTTTGCAGAACATTAGGCACTTAGCACCCATGGAAATGCCAGGAGCTTTGTTCAGCACAATTGCTCTGCATCAGAAGTTTGTGTTCTCAGGCTTTTATCTCACCTGCCATTCATAGCCACATTCCCTTTTCACGGCCCCCATCTCTGCAGCCCTCTGTTTTCTGCTGGCCTGTGGAACCTCTCCTGTCTTTTCTCAGCTCCTGGCAATCTTAGATTTCATGTAGATGGTGGTCAGTTACACACAGTTGCCCTCCCACTGAGTAAAGTTCAAGGCCAGTAAGACCTCCTTTGTTCCACACTATTGCCCTCAGCACTCCTGCTGCAGAGCACTCCACAACTGGACAGACAGCTTTACCCCCATAATGAAATGTTATTACATATACAATTTAATAGATGAAGAAGCCAGTATTAATACAGAACTTTATTAAAAACTAAAAATAGCCAGGCAGTGGTAGTGCATGCCCTTAAGCCCAGCACTCAGGAGGCAGAGGCAGACAGACCTCTGTAAAGTTCAAGGCCAGCTTGGTCTACAGATTGAATTTCAGGACAGCTACAGCTACACTGAAAAGCCTTGTCTCAACCCCCCCCCCCCAGACAAAAAAAATCTGAAAATGCTTTTAGGAACGATGTTCACGATGGAGTCTGTGTACAGCAGGAGGAAACGGAAGGGCCAGCAGAGCCTGTTTTCTCTTCTGGAAAGAAGGTCACTCTTAAGTCTGAGAGCTCAGTGCCATTTACCATGATAGAAAGCCACATGGTTCCTTTGTGTTTATAAAACACGATGCCTGCTTTGTAAGTTGCTGTTTTAAATGCAAGTTTAGAAATAAGTTTTACTAAGTGCTTGTTAATTGATGTCTATATTTTAGAATGGCTGTCCTCAGTGTACAAGCAGCAGTGGCTGGCTATGCTCCGGGCTGAACAGGACAGTGAAGTGGGGTAAGTATTGCTACATTATATTACTGGTTTTGCTCTGTGGGACCCTGAACCTTGGGCCTGGCATGTGCTAGGCTGAGTGCTCTACCACAGAGTCCTCAACCCAGAATAAATAGTAAACCTTGCTAGGAATTTTCATTATATTTTTAGTGGAGCTGCTTAGGAATGGCTGTCCAATAAGACAGGTAGAAAAGAGGACTGGAGGGAAAAGCTGCAAAATACTGGATGATTTTGAGAAAGCCTGTGAGCATGAACCATGGGACTCAAGGGCTTCTTCCAGGCAGAGCCCCAGCAAACAGAGAGCTGCAACTGTTTGCTTCCCTCAGAATTGTGTCTGACAGTGTCAGCCTGGTGCCACAGACGGTACTGCCTCAAGTACTGCTGCTGAGCAGACATGACTTCACATGAGCGCAGATTGTTTTTACCTCACGATTGCCGTGACTTTTAAACACATCCATTCATATGCTGCGATGCTATTTAAACTGACACTTTTAGAAGGTATGCTTTTCATATTTATGTGCAGATAAAACTCAGTTTCATATTGTGGTATGATGTCAAATTATGATTAATAAATAGGTTTTGAAGGTATTTGCATTATGTGAATTAAAGCCACTGGGTTATAACTTTACAAAAGAGGCCTATGAATATGTCCTGGAACACTCTCTGTGGTCCAGGCTGACTTTGAACTCACAGAGATCCTCTTGCCTCTGCCTCCTGAGTGCCGGGATTAAAGGCATGTGCTACTACTGCCCAGCAATTTTCTGTCCTTTTAAACTCAGTTTTTTTTTTTTTCAATTACTAGTTGCCTATTTTCTGTGAAAGCTCATGACTCTTGTATCATTTTAGGCCTCAAGAAATAAATAAAGAAGAACTTGAGGGAAATAGCATGAGGTGCGGTAGAAAGCTTGCCAAAGATGGCGAAGTAAGTATGGCTGTGGTCTTTATGTTCTCAGCTTGCTAAGGAAATTCTTACACTCTTTGTTTTGCTTTCATGTGTTTGCAACTTTTCCTAATATGATATTTAAAAGTGTGCTCACTGTGGCGCTCATACTACCTCAAGAATAGGTAAATACGTGTTCTTTGAAAATAGTTTAAGCATAAAAAAAGCAGATGTCTGGGACTCCTGATCACTAGAATGTCATGGCTTGAGAAGACCTTATTTGCTCTTTTCTGCAGTTTGGTGTCCTGAACAAGGGTTACAGCCACCGTGCTCAGTAATTACTCAGTCTCGCTTGAAACCATTGAACTTGGATTCAGAGTCTAGATGGGAAGCTTGAGAAGGTCTCTCTGCAGTGAGAAGTTGAGACCCATTGTGTGGGAGGTGTTGTATAGTCTTAGTGAGGTTCTGTTTGGCAGTTACCCTAACTCAAAGTCATCTGTCCCCTCAGAGTGCTCTCCACACCAAGAGCTGCCTTTGCTCCTTATGAAGGGCTTGTAGATACGGATCAAAAGAAGGAATGCTTGCCACTGTCTCTGCAGAATCTGCTCTCTGCTGTTTAAAATCTAGCTGTGAGCCATTAAATTGATTATGTAGCCCAGCAGTCATCATTCCCACCTTCGGGTTCCAGCCTAGTTTTCTTTTTTCCCAAATTTATCTCCACTTTCACCTTTCAAAGGTTATTTTATGCTTGCCTTCAGGGCTATGGCATAACAGAGAAGGGGTGTCTTCTTCATTCCTCATCTTGTTGCTTAATCCCTCAGTGAACTGCAGCTCCTTCAAAGCAGATGCACTGGGTGCATGATCACCTGCCAGCTGTCCTGTCACTGTCAACCACAGGGCTCTGTCTCCTCAACACTGCTCTTGGTCACAGGCTGGACAATATCAACATCTGTATCTTGACCTGCTTTGCCCAGTGATCTCATGTTCTGCCAAGGCATTCACTCCCACTGATGACATCACCTTCAAAATCTCCATTTCAACCCTCCATTACAACTTCCACTTTTCCTTTCTCTTTCTAGCTCTCTGTTCTAGCACTTGAACATTGCTTTTCACCCCCACTGAGATATACAGTTTGTCCTTTCCTGTCACCTTTTTTGTCACCCTCTACTTTTTTACTTGACTTATATTGTGCTCCACCTTAAAACCATTCCTTTGTTTATATTCATCTACTTTTTATTTTCCGAATTTGATGCTGTGAGACTCAACAAGTTCAAATTCCTATAGACTCTGAATGAGTACCTAAATTAGGCTGAAATTCCTTTAGAGGTCTATCTTAGTTAGAGGGTTTCTATTGCTGGGATAAACAACATGACTAAAAGCTACTTGGGGAGTAAAGAGTTTATTATTATTGTTGTAAATTATAGTCCCATCAGTGAAAGAAGTTAGGACAGGAGCCTGGAGTCAGGAGCTGATGCAGAGGCCATGGAGTCTGCTCCTTACTGACTTCATGGCTTGTTCAACCTGCTGTCTTATACCATCCAGGACCACCAGCCCAGGGATGGCACTCTACCCATAAGGACACCTCACACACCAAACATTATCAAGAAAATGCCCTACAAACCAATTTGGTATGGACATTTTCTCAATTGAGGTTCCTTCTCAAATGACTCTAGCTTATGTCAAGTTGATGTAAAACTAGCCAGAACAAGGCTAGAGCCAAGCATCTTTCCCAGTGGGTTTCCCTTAGTGTTGTAACCATGAACATCACCCAGGTCTGTGGTGCCACCTACTTTTCTCCAGTGAACATGTCCTCCCTGTCTGAAGTGACTGCCTTCTCACCTGATGAGGGCCGTGCTGTTCATCTGACACTTACACACTTACATGGTACCTTGCCTTTCACTGTGGAGTCTATATACCTTCCTTCCAGCAGTCTGCTGGCCTTCCTGATCTGTCACTCTGCTGAGCTGTCTGTCCTGTCCTGTCCTTGTCTACCATGTTGATCCCATCTTTTTTTTTGTTTGCTTTTGTTTTTCAAGATAGGGTTTCTCTGTAGCCCTGGCTGTCCTGGGACTCGTTCTGTAGACCAGGCTGGCCTCAAACTCAGAGATCCACCTGCCTCTGCCTCCCAAGTGCTGGGTTTAAAGGTGTCCCCCCAACTGCTGACAGATTCCATCTTTTTTAACACTGAGAAGTCTGTAGTCCTTACCTCCTGTGCTGAATCATCCACACTGCTCTTCAGTTGACCTACTCAGTCAGCTTGCACCTATGGCCCCCTAGGACTGTCCTTGGCTGCACACTCCTTTTCATGCTTGCTCTGTGTTTTTTCTGACTCCTCCAGTCATTCTCACTACTCCACTGCAACTGCTGCAGCGCTGTCAGTAATGATCCATGTTCAAGTGGAGCTCTGTTCTTGTTGCTGTTGGCAACAGTGACCTTTTTCACTCACTCCTTATTAGAGCCTCTTTCCACTTGACATCTAGGACACATGCTCAGACAGTTGTCCTCCTACTATTGGCTGCTCCTTCTAAAGTCTCTTCTCTTCCTTAGCAATACTGCTGGAACTGAGGTTCGGTTCTTAGTCCCTGTGTCCCTATGCTCAGTCCCATGTGCTCTCACGTATTCCCTTGACAATACAGCCTCTTGACTCCCACTGGGCATCCTTCTCAGATACCTAGAGCATCTCACATGGAGCATCCCACAGTTTTCCCCAGGATTCCCTACCTGGACTCAGTGCCTCTGTTCATCTGTCATGTATGCTCCAAACTGCATTTATGTGGAGGCCTAATTGTTTCCTTCCACTTTTGGTATCCATGAGAAATCCCTCAAGAGTCAGTCCTTAAAATGCATTAACACTCAGCCCAGGTCCCATCTGTCCTGCATGGACTACTGGAGGATCCTCACAGTACATCATTTCCAAATACAATATACAAGTTTACAGAATGTTCCCAATTTCACTCTTATTTTTTTTTTCATCCTGTCTCCCACACAATAGCAAAAAGTAGTCTGAAAGTGTAAGCTAGTTCATGTTGCTTCCTTTCATAGAATCTTCTCTTAACCTACCATGCTCTCCCTTATCAGGGACTAGACTGCCTCTGTGAACCCATCTCCAGTTCCTGTAAAGCTCTGCTCATGTCTCCAATAGGCCAAGCATGTTTTTACCTGCAGAGCTTTGGACTTACCCTCCCCAGTCAGATCCCCAGTCTGCTCCTTGGCCCAGCCTCCTCCTCAAAGCTCCCTGGGCTCCTCTACACGTTGTTCACCAGGCTTCCTAGTTGAGAGTTCCCTGCTCTCTCTGTCACTCTTCTGACCTCTTTTCTTCTGCACACATATACCCATCCCTCTGTCTGCCATGTGAACACTCAAGAGCATGCTATAAATTCTACTGGGCCAGAAGCTTACTGATCCTGGGCTTCCACTCCCTGGAGTTGAACCTGGTGTATAACAGATGCTCAATACACACCAGTGAATACTGAGTTACTGTGTAATCTAGGGTGTACCTGCCTTTCCCACACTGCCTTACATCCCTCTGACTAACTGGTAGCTGTGGAGATAGTATCTGGAGTGGCTTTTGTGTGTCTGGTAGTTGGCTGAAGCATTTTAGAGAACCTCTGAGCCTCATAAGTTCCATTACAGATGCCAGGTACCCAAGCTGTTCTTATTCAGACTGCAGTGGGAGGCCTGGATAAAGCTTGGGAGTCTGGCTATAGAGGTTGTCTCAAGACCAGGGCTGATGTCTTGAGCAGAGCAGTATGGGAGAAGCACTGACAGGAAGTGCTTTCCTTTGCATGTACTTGAAGTGAAGGGGAAAAAGAACAAAAAACAAAAAAATATCAAAAAAAAAGCCTTGAATTTTTAATGTATGACAATGTGATGATCTGAAATGAATCTTTTGTTTCTCTTAGTACTGCTGGCGGTGGACAGGTTTTAATTTCGGCTTTGACCTCCTTGTGACTTACACCAATCGGTACATCATTTTCAAACGCAACACACTGAACCAGCCTTGTAGTGGATCTGTCAGCTTACAGCCTCGAAGGAGCATAGCATTTAGGTAGGATGACACCCCTACTTTCTACACCACCAGAAGGGTAAGAAATGAAATGAACCGGGCAGTGGTGGCACACACCTTTAATCCCAGCACTTGGGAGGCAGAGGCAGGCTGATCTCGGTGAGTTAGAGGCCAGCCTGATCTACAGAATGAGTCTCAGGATAGCCAGGACTCTTACACAGAGAAGCCCTGTCTCAAAAAAGCAAAAAACAAACAAGCAAAAAAAATGAAATGAAATGAAATGAAACCTTGATCACCAGTGTAGGACTTGGGTAAGACACAGTATATGGGAAAGTACCAGGAGCTGAGAAAACTCCATTTCTTTGAACATCTCTCAGTAGACAAGAACAGAAGGTCTTGAGTGTCAGGATAAGCAGCTAGAGTAGGAATGATGGACAACTCGATTCTGGACTTGAAACTGTCACCATGTTACATTCCTAGCAAATAAAATATGCAAACTAGAGTAAGTCAGATATTCTTGGAAAGCACCTGTCAGGCATGCTGTGTCCACCTCTGCCTGAAAGCTAAGCTGACATTCATTTCCTGGAGATGGTGCTGTGGACTGGCAGGAGCAAGCAGTTGAATGATGCTATTTGCAAGAATCAACTCAAAGGGGCCTGATGGGGGAATTCTTCTGTGTCTATGTTTGTCTTATTGGTTGATAAATAAAGCACTGTTGGCCAATAGGAGAGCAAGATAGGTGAGGCTAGAAGTCTAGGAGGATTCTGGGAAATGTAGTAAAGACAGGGGTCACCATGTGATCGCCAGCAAGAAAGGATGCATGCCGCCAGTATCCTCAATAAGATAAATCTTTATAAAATATATAGATAATGGTTATGGTTGGTAATTAAGATTCAGCTAGCATTTAAGAAATCTTAGTCATTGGCCCAGCAGCATTGTACCTAATATAAATCTTTGTATGTTATTTGGGAGCCCTAACATGTTGGCGGGGAACTCAGGCGGCTGGCGGAAGGAGTTATCGTTGAAGGGACTAAGCATGGTGGTGATGTCTTTAAACCTAGCACTTGGGAAACAGGGGCAGGCAGAAGTTTGTGAGTTTGAGACTAGTCCTATCTACATATGTGAGTTCCAAGACAGCCAGAGCTATGTAAGGAGACCCTGTCTGCAAAACAGAACCTCAAAGAGAGTTTATATTTTATGTAAGATCTA
Organism: Cricetulus griseus; assembly: GCF_003668045.3. Lineage (NCBI taxonomy): Eukaryota > Metazoa > Chordata > Mammalia > Rodentia > Cricetidae > Cricetulus > Cricetulus griseus. The sequence continues at coordinate 58,448,409 of NC_048601.1, read as the reverse complement.
AAGTTGTTGACATAGTTGGGAGATGACATGGGGCAAAGGCTTCATGACATTTGATTTGGTGTAGACTTCTTTGATATGATGCACAGGCTCAAAAGTCTTTATCTAAATTGTAAGGGTTTCTGTCCGTGAATACAGTGAAAAGGCAGCTGCAGAAGGTGAGAGGAGATCTGCAGGCAGACCATATACTTGATGGGGTTAGCATTCAGAATACACAGCAGACTAAAACTACAGCTGAAAACTGCCAGGTGGGGGAGCAAAGGTTTGTAGTTCTAGCTAAGTTTGAGACTGATTACATGGTCCCAGCTAGGAAGGATGGGGCAGGTGGAAAGATGGCTTCATGGGTAGGTTCTCTTGCAGAGGATGACCCACGTTAGTTCATAGCCCCACATGAAGTCCCACAACCATCAGAACTCCAGTTACAGGGTACCCAACACCCTTTTGACATTTGTAGGCACCAGGTATGTACACAGTGTATATATATACTATAAGCAGGCAACAAAAACCCATAACACATAAAATAAAATAAATTTTATGATTAAAAACTTAAAGATTAAAGTGGCCAAGGCTGTGGTAGAGCAGTCATGGAGCATGCACAAGGCTCTGGTTTACTCCTGCAGATCCAGAAAAACAAAGCACCAAAGAGCTTGCCTAAAACTTCTCCAAAAGCCTAGGAAGATGACTCAGTCACTACAGTGCTGCCGGGCAAGTGTGGGGGCCTGCTGTCCAGCCTGCATAGCCAAATGGGTAAAGCTCCAAGGTCTAGAGGAAGGCACCCCAGACTGGCATCAAGTCTCTGTGTATATACATATATCCTCACTAACATCCCTAGTCATTGGGGAAATGAAATAACAACCATAGTAAAATACTGCTCCATATCTTTTATCCAAAGCAGTAACAAGGCTATGGATAAAAGATGGCTATAGAATAATCAGATCCTTGTCCCCTACTGATAACCGTATACAAAGTGGTGCTGCCACAGTACAAAACAGGATACTTAGCAAAAACACAAGCTAGTGCTTTATGGCCCGACAATTCTGCTTCTGGGTACATCCCAAAAGAGTTGGAAGCAAGGGCTTAGATACTTATACTCTTAGGCTTGCAGCAGCATTACTCATGGAAGCTGGGCAGTAGAAGCTTGACAGATAATTGGATAAACATGGGTGGTAGTGTTCACACAGCAGAATGTGAGTCATCCTTAAAAAGGAAGGCCCAACAAAGACCCTGTGGAGTGAGTTAAGTGTGTCACAAAAGGACAGAAGTCCCAATTCTACTCATGCCTAGAATAGAAATGTTTATGGGGACAGAAAGTAAGCTGGTGGATGCCAGTTCTGGGGAACAAATAGAAGAATCACTGCCTAATGGGGATGGTGCTAGCTGGACATGCTCTGAGGATGGGTATGGTGGTACCATTGCAAAGAAATCAAATAGTAAGCTTCATGTGGTGTGTGTCTCTCCACTTAGAGTTGTTGTATATAATAGAATAACACAAATTAGAAATCAAATACTAAGCTTCATGTGGTGTGTGTCTCTCCACTTTAGAGTTATTGTATATAATAGAAGAACACAAATGAGAAATCTGAATGGAGCAGATTTTACATTTTGAAAAGACTTTAAATTCCTTTATAAAGGACTCACCTTATATGGGGCACACTCTTATAATCCCATCACTCAGAAGGTGGAGGCAGGCAGGAAGATCATGGTTCAAGGCCAGGCTGAGCTACATAATGAGACCTGTTCCTAAACACCAACGATTGGAACTGTACCTGTGGTAGCATGTTTGCGTAGCATACACAGGGCCCTGGGCCTGGACTCAGTCCACAGCACTTTATTTCTATAAGACTTCCAACTGGACAGTGGTGGTGCTCCCAACACTCAGGAGGCAGAGGCAGATGGATCTATGTGAGTTTGAGGCCAGCCTGGTCTACAGAGAGAGTGCCAGGACAGGCTCCAAATCTACACAGATAAACCCTGTCTCTATCTCCCCCCCCCAAAAAAAAAAAGACTTTCAGGGAATATAGAAGGGAAAAAAGCAGCCGGACGTTGGTGGTGCACGCCTTTAATCCCAGCACTCGGGAGGCAGAGGCAGGCAGATCTCTGTGAGTTCGAGGCCAGCCTGGTCTCCAGAGCAAGTGCCAGGATAGGCTCCAAAGCTACACAGAGAAACCCTGTCTCGGAAAAAAAAAAAAAAAAAAAAAGGGGGGGGGGGAAGCAGAGTGAGGAAGAATTTGTTTATATTAGTCTTCACTTTAAAAATTGTATATTTTTTTTTAATTCTAGATTGCGATTGGCTTCTTTTGATAGTAGTGGAAAACTCATATGCAGTAGAGCAACTGGCTACCAAATACTGACACTTGAAAAAGACCAGGTAAGTGTGCTTGTGTGGTTGTTGCTTTGCTGCATCATATGTGCTCGTGGAGCCTTTGAAGCTCTTAAGTAAAAATGACCTCAAAATGACAATGTTTTGATGTGAAAACTTGTTGAATTTTTTTCTAAGTAAAAGTGAAAATATTCTGGTCACCTCTGCAAAGCTCCATTGATTGCAGCACTGTAGATTTGGTGTCCTGGATCAAAAACATGAAACCCAAAATGCTATATTAAAATCAGAAGTATTTCAAGTACCACAGGGAGTGTTCCATCATGAAACAATGTTTTCAGTAAATGGTGCATAAAATTACCTTGACTCTGTTTGCATGAGTGTATTATGAAATACATATGGATCTGTGTGTAAACTTAAGATGTTGTAAAGTCTGGAAACGTGCAGCCTGACACTCTGGTCTCAGGGTTTTCAGATGAGAGGTACTCTATGCTTTGAGACAGAGTGGGACACAGAAACAAAAAGATCATCTGACCAGGTGGTGGTGGCTCACACCTTTAATCCCAGCACTCAGGAGGCAGGGACATGTGGATCTCAGTGAATTCAAGGCCAGTCTAGTCTACAGATGGAGTTCCAGGACAGCCAGAGCTGTTATGCAGAGAAACCCTGTCACAGGGAAGGGATTGGGGGGAGAAAGAAGTCATCTGCAGGAAGGGGAGAGTTGGCAGTAAGGACAATGACTCTGGGTATCATCACACAAAGCTGCATAGTGCTTGCTCTGCCCTGTACCTGGATCGTTTATTCCCACTCTCACTGCAGACGTCCTGAAGATGCCTGAGGACACTCTAGTGCTCCTGAGTAGGAAGGAAGAGGGTAGACATCCATAATAGTCTCCATATCATCTCATTTGTCATGTCATACATCCAGATGTATGTATACATTTTGAAATGTTAGGATGAGAAAGTAAATTGCTTTCAGAAACAAAAATTAAGAGTGCTATATGGTAGGGAAGTTTGTTTCTTTTAAAAAGCCTACCACATTGGAAACAGTGTCCTGCTTCAGCAAAGGACTTAGAGCCCTTCCTTCCTCAGATGGAGGGGCCAGCACTGAGGGAATGTGGAGAGTCAATAGCTGTGTCCTCACATGCCTTAGGGAACCTCTCAGCACAGTTCCCACAGTGTGCACTTGCACTGCTGCTGCAGATGTGACAGGGCACCGCTCACGGCAGAGGGCTTGGCTGTGGGAAAGAGCACTGAGCGCTATTGCAGACCCACAGAAGAAGAAACAGATGCAGGCATGGCAGGTAGTATGTGGGAACGTCCTTTTCAACAGATGTGGAATGAGGTCCTTCAAATCCCTGTCTTACTGAACTGAAATTCCCTGTTGACCCTGGAACCACATGAACAATGTCTGACCTTACCTTCTATCTGGAACTTCATAACAAACAGCCACTGCTCAAAGCAGCCAGAAAGGCCAAGCTAATCATACCTACCCATCTTATTTGCCTAATGCTTTTGTGCCTACTGAATGCTGAGTTCTGTTGCTGTGGTGGAGGAAATCCACTTGAGCCTGTGTTAGTGTAGCCTCATATTAGAAGCGCTATGGCACTGTGCCATAGTGCTGTGTTGAGGGAGAAGCCCCAACCCCTGTTGCAGGGTTCAGAGTGGATGTTCAGAGCTTGCAGTTGAGAAGGAGAAGCCCCTGTGATGACTGACAGCTCGGGGAAAATTTGTGCTGAAAAGGTGAGCATAAGAATGCTCGCTCAGGTGAATACCTCACAATGATCATGAAGGTGGTTTTCCCAGGGAGAGGTTTATCTACTGCACTCTGCTTGTGCTGATCCCTGCAATTTCCCCAAATTCGGGAAACTCGACTGCATAATTTGTGATAGTGGAGCATTTGCACTCAGGTGAGTGAGATAGACACAAGGTCACTTTAGGACTGAAAGGAAGTAGAGAGAATTCAGTACCGATAGACCTGGTGTTATGGACTGCAGGTGAAGGCTGAAGGCTTTTGGTTAGTCACTTACATGTTTTCCATGTGTTACAGGTATTTGCACTGGAAAAAAATAGAAAATACCATAATTTAGATCATTCATCTTTTATTAGGTAAAAGTTGTCTCTTAATGTTTTTACTATAAGAAATATATACATATCCACATACATTTTTCTATTGTTTGTTTATGTGTTTCTTTGTTTTAGCCCAGACTGGCTCTAACTGGTCATTCTCCTGCCTCAGCCTTCTGATTATTGGTATAGCAAGTGTGTGCCACTATTCCTGGCAGCACATACATTTTCCAGTGGCCAGATTGCAGCCCTCTGAGCAGCAGAGAGCACATCCAGTGCTCCTTCTAATCTTTTACTTGGTGTGGAAAGTGAATGCAGGGGCTGGTGAAATGACTCTTGCAGAGCACATGGGTCCAGTTCCCATCACCCACATTTGTCTGTAACTCTGGCTCCAAGGATCAAGCGTCCTATTCTGACTCCTGAGGGCACTGCATGCACACACATACTTGGGAAATAAGTAAGCCTTTACAAAAAAGAAAGAAAGTACATATTGTTTTGGCTTTAATTTTCATTTATTTGATTACTGGTATAAATGGATTTTTGTTTGTTTTTTGACTTCCTGTGTGTAAACTGATGAATCCGAGGACATATATTTGGTTTCATTATAAGACTGTTTGTGTCAGTGACTCACTAAGCCCTGGCAGTCCACAAATTCATTGTGTGTGATAGAATGGAAGACTGGTATGTCAATAGGACCTCAATAAGTGAATGAATTACCTGGGGAGACATTCAGGAACAGGGGTGGAGTGAAGGCCATGAGTGAAAGCATACAGGGACAGGTGGCTCAGAAAGGAGGAATTAAAGCTGCTTGTCTCCTGATGCCTCTAGTGGAGGTTAGATGAGCCATAGGTCAAAGCTCAGGGTGGAAGGCAGTGGAGACAACGCCCAGCAGACAGTGTGGTTCCTTTGTCTGGTGTAGAAGGATCTGTGGTGTGTGCTGCTGCTCTTGGGGGGCTCTTCAACATGCAGGTGTTTCAATGGAGCCATACAGGGTGGAGTCCAAAGGTTTGGGGATGCTGGAAGCCATCAGTATTAGGGATTGGAGACCAGGGATTAATGTTGCTTACCCAAAGACTGATGTGTCCATTTGGCTTCAGTCAGTGTCCACTTCAGCCTCCTCTTTTCCCTGGATTTAGCCCTATGACTCAGACCCCTGATGTGTGGTTTTTATCAGAGCCTTTGTTTTTTTGTTGGTGCACAGTTGTGATTTTTTTTTCTTTATCATCAATGTGCATGGCTTTAAAGATTATCATCAAGTTTGGTAAATGTGATGGAAAAGTTTAGTAAACCTATATTCAGGTTGAAGGGACAGGTTTTGCCCAAGGCAAGGTGGCTCAGATGTGTGCTGACATTCCTTTTGGCAACACTGTTTTCCCATCTGTCAGTATGACAGTGTCCTGATTTTACTCCCCGAGATTTTCCTGAATACCACCTTCCATATTTTAATAAAATTTCTACACATTTACTTAAATGTATGCTCTTAACCACCACCCCCCATACAAAAGTTGTACTCTTAGCAGTGGTAGCACACACCTTTAATCCCTTGGGAGGCAGAGACAGGGGGATCTCTGTGAGTTCGAGACCAGCCTCCTCTACAGATTACTTTGTACCAGGACAGCCAGAGCTACACAGAGAAACCCTGTCTCAACTCCACCACCAAAATAAAAGTTTGTACTCTTTATGCCTACTTTGATCCCTCACATAAGTTGATCTTCATGGAAGTTGGTGTTCCGGGCTTTATTTCATCGGTGTTTATAGCATCTCCAAAATGTATAGAATAACATGACCAGTGCCTGCAGTGCATGGGATGTCCCTAGGGTTAGGTGTAGAAATGCTATTTCAGTGTTGCTTCTTTAAGGATTTAGTCTGCTTTCTGGTCCTGGGACAGATCTGTAAGGTCCAGAGAGCCAAAGCATCAGTGGTTCCCTTGTGACTCTCACCACCTGTCTTGGGGCGGTATCATTTGCATAGATGTAGCTGAACCCAAAATGCTTTTTTTTACATGATATACTATGTACTCTGTTCTAGGCACAGTGGGGGATTTAGATAAGTGCAGCAGCTGTACTTGGTGGTGACACCAGTGACTCGCTGCCTTACTCCAGTGGTCTGCTGTACCAGTATCTTAAAAAGTGAAACCAAGTGAGCACTTCAGTGTGCACAGGGGACTTGTCTGTTGGTTATTTTGGGGGTTGGGGATTTAAACTGGAGACTTGTGCATGCTGGACTCATGGTAGTGACAAGCTTAGAGACACTAGCATGTGCTCTGCCTCTGAGCTGTGTGCCAGCCTTTGTTTACTATGTGCTCATAAAATATGCAGGAACTTGATAGAGAATCTTAGAAAAGGAAAATAGCTGCTCCTGCTGAGTAGCTGGCCCTGTCTGTCAACTTTAGTTCTCAGTGCCGTCCTATGAGCTAGGGGCTAAACAGTGAGGACCATGCAGGTAACAAGCTCACCCACACATCTAATGGGCTGGAGTCTACAGTGAACTAATAGCTGTGGTGAGTGCTGCATCCCACACTGTTCTCTTCCCTTCATTGTACCCAACAGCTTCATGTATATGTGTTATAAAATGTTCCTGTCTAGTTGTCATTAGACCTACCTACCAATCTGTCTTGTAGGAGCAAGTGGTGATGAACTTGGACAGCAGGCTTCTGGTCTTCCCTTTGTATATCTGCTGTAACTTCTTGTACATATCACCAGAAAAAAGAACTGAAAGTCATCGTCACCCAGAAAACCCAGGAAACTGAGGCACTCGTCAGTGGGAAGAGGAGCACTTTGAAAACTGTAGAGGCCAGTTTAAAGTACTGGCCTCCTGCGCTCACATCCAAGGTGACTAACAGGGATGGGCCTTATTAACTTCTATGGACGCTGCAGGAGATGTCCTCATCCTCAGTATGTTTCTATGCACAAATGAAAAAGTATCTGTCAAACCATGTATGTTAAAAGGATATCAACTCTTATTTTAACTTAGTAGCAGTAGAAAATTGCTGTGGGTAAATTTCTCATTTCTTTGCAACAAAATATAGATTTAATTTTGAGCTTGAATTTTGATCCTACCTAGTGTTAGTGAACTTCACTTTTTCATCTGTAAATTTGTTCCTATTTTGTTAAGAGAATGCTAAGGGCATAGTTTGAATGGCCAATTATAAATGCTCTTTTAGTTGGTGCCTTTAAAGCTGTCCTTTGGTTTTTTTCAGTCGCTCGTTAGTCTTATGTTTAGTCTGATACCTTCCCAGTCTCTGCCTCTTTTACCATCAGATCCTTTTCATGGTTTGGGAGACTAAGCTTAGCACCTTGCTTGGTTTGATTTGTTTTGGTTTTTTAATCTAAATTTAAGCATTTTTCATATTTTTAAACTTTAACTTTCCTATAATTTTAATTGATGACAACAACAACAATCAGCTTTAGGACTTGAAATAAACTTGAATAAGGGAAATCGGTTGGATTCTGAGGATATTCCTTCGCCTTATGTGTGTGGTCTTGTCTGACACTCTGTGTTCTCTGTTATGAATTATTTATGTACAATGCCACATTTTCAAACATTTCCTGTTCTCTGATTGTTGGAATTTATGTTCAAATTTTAGTTGGGAATCTTGTTTCCTACTTGAGCTCAGGACTTTGTAACCTCTGAACTGAGTGCCTTTGAGTCACACACGCAAACAGATTTCGTGGTGAATGTACAGGAGGAGCTGGGAACGAAGCGTTCGTGTGAAAACAACTTATTTTGTCAAGAATGAGATGTATGCATGTCATGGTTTGTATACATTGGTTTCTTGTGTTTATTGCTATTTTAAAAATTGCCACTCTCATTTTCCTCCAGTCAGAGTAAGTGCTTTTGTGGTTGATGTATGTTTTTAGTATTTTTTTAAATTGGAATCATTTTTATGTATCTGTTCAAATAAAGTGCTCATTTGGAAAAGGAATATGCTCCTGTTTAAAGTGGACTCAAAAACCTCACCTGAAACTACACTCTCTTTTTCTTGAAGTTCAATTTTTTTCAAGTATTTGGTTCTTTATGTTTGTTTTGTTTTGTTTTAAAGCAGGGTTCTATTAAAGAGAAAAAAACCAGCTGGACTGGAAGTCTAAATCTCAGCTTCTGGAAACAGGAGCTAGAGAAGCTTTGCCCTGAGGCAGAGGGCACAAGGCAGGCTTAGCTGTGGGTCTTCGGGGAGCTAGCAGCTTCAGATTTGACTGCTTGATTTTTATTTATTTATTTTTGGTTTGTTTTTGTTTTGTTTTGTTTTGTTTTTCCAGACAGGGTTTCTCTGTGTAGCATTGACTATCCTGGAACTAACTCACTCAGTAGACCAGGCTGGCCTCTGAACTGGCTGAAAACCTGCCTCTGCTTCCTGAGTGCTGGGATCAAAGGTATGTGCCACCACTGCTAGGTATTGGCTGTTTTTAAACAAACAAATGAACGAACAAAAAACATAGAAAACAAAAAGGCTGAGTTCTCAATCAGGCAGCAGACAGGCTGAGCTCCCAAGGATCCTAAATGCCTGCTTCTACCTGCTTCTAGTTTTGAATTACTGATGTGCCCGCCTCCCCCCCCCCCCCCCGAATATGTTGATAGGGTCACAAATTATCTTTGTTTTTTCAAAATTTAACTACTTGGAATGTCTTCTCCCTCCTAGAATGGTAATGTGAAGATTTCTAAAGCAATGGTTGGGCTGGTGACAGCCTACACTTGTGAGCTGTTCACCTGGCTTAATTTTCCCTTCCACTATTTGTTTTCTTTCAGCAGTGTAAGAAATCCATATATATATGAAAATAGCCCAGCAGTGATTGTGCACGCCTTTAATCCCAGTGCTCGGGAGGCAGAGTCAGGCAAATCTCTGTGTGTTCAAGGCCAGCCTGGTCTACAGAGCGAGTGCCAGGACAGCCAGGACTACACAGAGAAATCTTGTCTTAAAACACAAAACAAACAGAGCATATACCTGTAATCCTAGCACACGGGAGGCTGAGGCAGGAGGATCACAAGATTGTAGACAGCCTGGGCTGCATTGCAAGACCCTGCTTTAAAACAAAAAACTATTATACTCCAATATATCCTTATTAATCTTGGGAAGTAAAGTGTGACTATATCAACAAGGATGACTACCTACTTCCTCTCGCTGGCCAGGTTCTCAGTTTATAAAGTGTGAGCAGTTTCAGGTGATGATTGGAGACCACCTTGTGTGGAGGCTTTGTACTTGCCAGCTCTTGCCATACATACAGCCTCTACCAAGTTCTGTTTGTAAGTTGTGTTTTCTATTGACTGTTAGGACTAGAAAACTAGCCACCTTTAATAATTTCTTTGGTTCTTTAATCAGTAAAGAAGAGAATATATTGTAGTTTCATTCTGAATCATTACAGAGGCACAGGGACACACACACACACACACACACACACACACACACACACACACACACACACACACACACCCTATCTTTTCTATGGATCTGACTGTTACCTTTGCAAGATGGGTAAACTTAAGTGAAAACTGCACTAGTCACCAACTTTTGGGGTTAGATTTTCTTTAGAGAGGCTCTCACTGTGTAGTCCACACTGGCCTCAAACTCAAGATCTTTCTGCCTCAGCTTCTCCAATGTCACTACCTCCCAAGTGTAGAGGTCACAGGCTCACCTTACCCTGCCCAGTGCTCACTGGAAATTTATTTCCTCATGCAGTGAGGTTGGTAAGTGTGATGTGTAAGCGGTGATTAAGCCCCAGCGCGGTTGTTTCTAGAATGGTGTCCTACCTTCTGCTTTGTTGCTCTCACCACATGATGCACTCTGCACCTCGATACTAGACTCCACTGCCTCCAGAGCGACAAGGAAGAAATTGCTTTTCATGGTAAATTACCAGTCTCTGGTATTATACTCAACAGACTAGGACAACCACCTAGATAAGTCCTTGCCTCCAATGCGTTGTTCTTTTTCAATCAGTCCCGGTATTATTACCCCAAAGTGTTCTCTGAAGAAACCCAAATCAACTTCTTAAATTTGTATCAATAAATCAAAATTCATACCAATACAAAGTATTCATTTCTATCATACTCCCCTTTTTTTCTTTAGAAGAAGATTGACTGTGACCATTAACTATTTGTTATCAGCACTCAAACTCTTGCTTCTTTAAATTGCTTTTGCTAGGCATTTTATCATAGCAGCAGCAGCAGCAACAACAACAATGAAAAATAACTAATACAGACATGAGCTGAGCAAGCATCAGTTCCTCCCAGATAGGGCACTGACAACAGACCAAAGATTCTCCCGGAGTCTAACTTAGTGAACCCCTGTGGTGGGATATTTGTACACTGTGTGAAGATGTTCTGCTGCCACTGGTGTAATAAAAAGCTGAAAGGCCAATAGAGAGGCAGAAGGTATAGGCAGGGTTTCCAGGAGAGAGAGGAAGAGGAGGAGGAGGCATCTAGGCACACAGGAGACACAGAGGAAACAGGAGGTGCAAGATGGAAGAAAGGTAATGCCACATGATAGAACATAGATTAATATAAATGGGTTAAGTTACCAGAGCTAGTTAGGAACTAGCCTAAGCTATAGGCTGAGATTGTATAATTAATGAGAAGTCTCCATGTCATTATTTGGGAGCTGGCTGACAGGACTGAAAAAGCTGGTTACAAACCACAGTGGGTTTACTGGGGTTAATTGCAGGAACATGAAAGCTCTGCAAACCTAGAGTTCCCAGCAAGCTCACAGCCATACCCAGGAGACTACGGAGGATTCCCTCCAATTCAAAGACAACCTGAGCTACATACTAAGTGCCAAGTCAGCTCAGTTTACAGAGTGCAGACAGACAGAATATACCCAGTTGAAAAATCACAACACATTGCAATTCAACATCATATCTGCTGATAAGATTGGATCTGCTGGGGGGGGGGCACTCCTTTAATCCGAGCACTCGGGAGGCAGAGGCAGGCGGATCTACAAGAGCTAGTTCCAGGACAGCCTCCAAAGCCACAGAAAAACCCTGTCTCAAAAAACAAACAAAAAGATTGGATCTGCTTTCCTGGTAGAGCCAAAACTGCAACCCAACAAGGAGAGGAAGGAGCCGGACCATACAAACAGCAAGCAGTGGTTCTTGGGGCAGCAGCCAGGACTCAGAGGCCTCACCAGACAGGCAGTGTTAGAGCCTCACCTTGGACTTCCCAAATTCTGTTATAAGCCACCTTACCACAGCTGGACAGACTAAGGGAATTCCAAAGATAGCCTGTGTTACCATCTAAAGGTACCATGCCTTTGCATTTCGTGTTTAAATCTAAGCTGTTGTGAGTTAGAGGGCAGTGGTCAAGGTTTGAGTCAAGAGTCACCAAATTTTGGTGACTTGTGAAATACTTTTTCTACATTTTATTAATATGGTTGTATTTTTCTTTACCCTGTTATTCGGATTTTTTTTTTTTTAAATTTGGGTTTGTTTGGGTTTTTTTGTTTTTTTTGTTTTTTTTTTTTAGATAGAAAAAGATAAATGCATGCAGCTCACTAGAATTCCTATCCTGCTCAGTTATTTTATAGGGTTCCCTGCTGTGCTAATGGGTTTGGTTTCCTGACCCTTTTGTAGTAAATTACCACAGACCATTGGCCTAAAACAACAGAAATGTGTTCTCTCCACAGTTGAAGAGGCCAGAAGTCTAGAACTTGATTTGGTGCCTGAGACCAGGGTGTCAGCAGAGCTTTGCGCCCTCTGCAGCTCTCCATGAAGAATCCACTCCCTGCCTCTTGCAGCTTCTGTCACTGTCATTCTGGTGTCAGTGCCCCTGGCACTAATGTCTCAGAACCTGCTCCCATATCATCCTTCCTCTGTCCTTCTGTAGATCTTCAAGAAGGCACTTAGGACCCTCCTGGGTCACTGAGGGCAGCCACCTGACCTGCACATCGGTTACACACAAGGCAACATCCACAGGCTCTGAAGATGAGGACCAGGCTTCTTTGCTGGTCTATTTACTGAGTAAGCTGTCCTTCTCAGAATTCTGTCCCCATGGGTTCTGATACACTGTGCTCCAGTAGTATTTTCATACTTGACGACTGTAATTTGGTGTCCTTGAAGACTGTTCGTCTTCTGTGTTAGTTCACACACCCCTTGGGGCTGTCCTTGATCTCAGGACAATCTCCTGGATTCCTGTAAATCATAAATCCCTCACCTCTGTCTTTATTTCTGACCTTTTCCTCAAATCTTGGGTTCCATCTGTATTTAGCCAAATTCCTACCCCAAATATCTATTTAGATCATAATCATACTTTTCTTTCTTTTTTGTGATGGTGTGTGTGTGTGTGTGTGTGTGTGTGTGTGTGTGTGTGTGTGTGTTTGAAACAGAATCTTCCATATCCCATGTATCTTTGGTTGACCTCAAATTTGGTGTGTAGACCAGGCTGGCTGGAACTCAGAGACCCACTTATTTCTGATTCCATATTGCTGGTATGGAAAGCATTTGCCACTACACCTGGCTTGTGTTCATCGTACTTAAATAGTATACTAACAAAATAGGGTTTGGGTTTTCCTACAAGCTAAAGTACAATCAGGTTCTCAGACTGGAGTAAGTGTACACAGAAAGAGCACTGAATTGATAGGGTGGCACTGAGGGGCAGGAAGAGTATCCCCTGTTACTCCTTGGCAAATGAGCCCTCAAATAATAAAGGAAGCACCCTTTCATTGCCTTCTCTGTGTCTTCCATATGGACACCATCATGTTATGAAGGTTGCAAACAGATCAGCCCTTATTTCTCAATAAGCATATGCTCAACTGGTGAGATGGCTAAGCAGGTAAAAGTGCTTGGCGCCACGCCTGTATGCACATATGTGTGTATATATGTGTGAGAGAACTTGTATCCACACTATAGTGCCTAGCACATAGCACAGCAGGCAATCCTAACTCTTAGAACTGGGATTCCAGGAATATCAGATTAGGCTGGATGGCCCTTTATCCTCATAACACACTGGACACCACCTTCTCCTACCACATGATGAAACGCTCATCATCGGCTTCCATAACTGAGATCGCAAGCCTCTTGAGGTAGAGACCACACCATTCATCTTCTCACTCTAATGCTGAGATAGTACATTGGCCAACATTTAGCAGGCATTCAAAAAAATTTATTAAACCAATTTCTGTCATACTTCCCAGCCATTTCTGAAAGCCAGAAGAGATTTCTTGAAGTGTTTTTGAAGAGTTCTAGCAGGCCCAAACACAGTAAACATGGTGCCAATCCTGACTAAAAGACAATTAGATTGCATTCCTAAAGCTAGCCCCAAGGACCAACAATCAAAACTCATTATTTGACTAACACGTCCAATCAGGATTTACCAACTGGCCCTAGCACAGACTACCTCCTTTTTCTCCTTAAAAGCTCAATCTGCAGAAACACCTGCAACTGTTTCTTAGCTGTTCCTGCCCCCACTTCCCTTCCCCCACCCACTCCCCAACCCATTCCCCCCCACTCCCCCCCACCCCCAGGTAATGAATCTCCTTTGCGCTGAGAATTTGGTGTCTGGGTGTGTCCTGTATGGACTCTGGATCACCTGGAACCACCGTGTTGCTTTTCTCTTACACCCCTAATGCACACACAGTCTTTGGCTTCCTCCAATTGCCCTCTCTTCATTGTGGACAGTGATTTCAAGTGTTTATCCAAGAATATCCCTAAATTTTCCTTCTCAAAGACCAAGATTCCCACTCCTTTGAACCCTCTCTTCCAGACCTTGACACATTTGTGCCATAATCTCAAGACTATGGGAATCAGGTGGCAATAGTAGTTTAGTTGGGAACAGGTATTAAATACATAAAAATTATTTTTTTTTTACATGACTAGTGGGCCAAATGTTTGCAAACTAAACCTAGCCTATCCCCAGCTTTTAACTCTGGCAAGACTAGCAAAAAAGCACTCGTTCTGTCAGCAGAGGCTCCATTTAGCACATTCGTGATTTACTGCAACACACTCCATCTTTTGAGAGCAAAGGAACCTTTTTCCTGTTTTTGTGCATCATAAAGCCTTTTGTTTTGAAGGTTATAGCAGTTTTTGGAGAATTCTTTGAGGGAACAGAACAGAACATAGAGCCTTTTTACTTTAAAAGGGCCGTGGCTAGTGCTAAAGAGATGGCAGAGTGCAGGGACATAAGAGCATTTGCTGCTCATGTTCTGGGCACCTACTGTCAGGAGGCTCTTAACGGCCAGTTCCAAGGGACACAAGCCCTCTTCTAGCCTCTGGGGACACCCACGTACATATAAAAATAAAACAATAAAACTCCCTGAAACTGCCATAGTAGTTTAGGACACAAATCTCAATGTTGTCATCTGAGAAAACATAAAACTGACTTGCGACCTTTGGTGTATTCGTTTCCTGTGAGGGTTACAAGTAAAAACCAGAAACGGATTGCTCATGCCGTCTAGAATTCGTTGTGGCGCACGCCTTTAAACCCAACACTCGGGAGGCAAAAGACAGGTGTATCTCTGAAGCCAGCCTGGTATATATACATAGCAAGTTCCAAGGCAACGAGGTGACAGTGGAACCTGTCTCAAAATACACAACAAAAAAGAATTGGTGTGGCCGATAGAGAAACGTATGGAGACACGCTGGGAGGGAACTTGAGCTGGGTGGAAGGATACTCAGCAAGGTGAGTTCTCCATGAGGACAAAGGTGGAAACTGCGACCAAAAAACAAAACAAAACAAAAAAGAACTTGAAGAAACGGAAACGACTGTCAGTTCCTCCTGGAGTTGCATCCGGGGCGGGACTTTGCGCCATCGACTTGCTGGGGCAGCCGGAACCCTCGCAACACAGCCCTGTAGGTTTCCAGGCGGCGCTCAGAAGCAACTTCCGGCTGCTCCGGAAGTTGTGGAGTTGTTTCCGGGGCGGTCGGAGGAGTGGATCTCTGATGGGTCGTAGCCGTAGCCGCTCCCCGCGGAGGGGTGAGTCCAGAATGGGTCTAGCGGCTCGGGGCGGTGACAGGCACTACTACCTGCGTCCTCAGCCCAGTGGGACCGAGAGAGTGCGGGACAGGGCCTGGCGGGTGTCTGCGGTGCTCAGCCCCGGCCCTCAAATTAGAGTTCCCCGGTCCTTCGCCTAGCCTCTGGGTGACCGTGCTTAAATCAACCCACCTTTCTTTTAGTTCAGTTCCCTTAGTCATCGTGGGTTACTTTTGTTTGTTTTGTTTGTTTGTTTGCTTTTCGAGACAGGATTTCTCTGTGGCTTTGGAGGCTGACCTGGAACCTTGTAGACCAGGCTGGTCTCGAACTCATTGAGATCCGCCTGCCTCTGCCTCCCGAGTGCTGGGATTAAAGGCGTGCACCACCAACGCCTGGCCATCCTGGGTAACCTTGACGAGTTGATATGAGAATTGGCGTCACCCTTCATAACATTCAGGATGAGATTGCCCTGGCTCACAAATGCTTACTAAATGTTAGTGCCCTGCCCAGGTCATTAGTCGGAAGTGTTTAGAATTTGATACCGCTGTAGCCTAATGTCTTCTGTACCCCAGCCCCGGGTACAGAAGTGTAGAAAACTCAGAGAGTTTCTGTACCCTTTGCCATGTTAAGGGATTAGAATTGGAATCTGTAGATGTTTAGAACAAAGCTCATCGTCAACTGGTGAATCTCGATTTTCTTACTAGACGATCGGGACCTCAAGCAAATTGAGCCCTTGAGTGCTGTAAATTTACAATAGACAGTGGATTTCCTTTTGGGGGAAAGTAACGATTTTGTAGCATTGTCCTTTACTTTGACCAATATGCTACTTAGTACAAGAAATGGCAGGTTGAACCCTCATACACACCATATTTTCAAAACACAAAACTTTGTATTAAAAATATTCATCAGATAATATAATTGAATATTAAGTTATTGTTACTTTAAACATCCCACCTTGCCTGACTTTAAAGTAAATTAGGTGAAATTATGTGTTGAAGTGTTAGTAGTTTGGATATATTGGGACAAAAACTGTTAATATGATTTTTGGTCTGTTTTTACTGTGTGTAACTCAGTGCCTCTTACATGCAAAGCAAGTGCTCTATTCCTGAGCAACACCCCTACCTTTTTTTTTTTTTTCCCATACAGGACCTTATGTAGCACAGGTTGGTCTTCAACCATGATCTTTCTGCCTCCACTTCCCCAGTCCTGGTGTGACAAGTGTGTTTTACTATGCCCAGGAATTACTTTTTGTTTGTTGGTTTTTTATGACAGAGTTTCTCTGTTGTATAGCTGTGGCTACTCTGGAACTGACATTGAACTCACAGAGATCTGCCTGCCAGTTCCTTCTGAATACTGGGCCATCGTGCCCAGCTGACGACGACTTCTTCTTCTTCTTCTTCTTCTTCTTCTTCTTCTTCTTCTTCTTCTTCTTCTTCTTCTTCTTCTTCTTCTTTATTTTTGATTGTGATATTAGAAGTAGCTTGCATTATTATTTCAATAGGACAACTCTAGGTGTTTAAAATAACTCCAGCTATTTTGGTGTTTATATTAGAGCGTAGGCGATCCCGGTCCACATCCCGGGATCGAGAAAGAAGGCGCCGAGAAAGGTCCAGGTCCCGGGAGAGGGATAGGAGAAGGAGCCGCTCAAGATCCCCACACCGAAGACGCTCCAGGTGAGTGTAGAGAACAAACCAGAAGCTTCGGTACAAAGCTGCAGAGAATAAAGAGCCTGGAAGATAGCCTTAACTTTGCTCTTATAACTTAGTTGGGGACTTCTGGTTTCATGAAATAACAGAGTTTAATCACACATTCTAAAGCTAACATTACTCTTGGCAAATGGTTTAATTATACTGCTTAAGAGAGTAGTCTTTAAAAGATGTTTATCTTGCTAGGCAGCCATGGCGCACACCTTTAATCCCAGCACTCAGGCGACAGAGGTAGGTGGATCTCTGTGAGTTTGAGATCAGCCTGGTTTACAAGAGATAGTTCTAGGACAGCCTCTAAAGCCACAGAGAAACCCTGTCTTGAAAAACCAAAAAAAAAAAAAAAAAATTATCTTACTTTTATTTCCTATGTATGGGTTTTTTGCCTTCTTGTGTGTTCAGTTCCCCTGAAGCAAGTTCCAGATAGTTGTGAGCTATAGGGTAGGTGCTGAAAGCCATCTATCTCCTCTGGAAGAGCAGCTAGGGTTCTTAACCACTGAGCCATCTCTCCAGCCCAAGAGAGTTGTCTTGAAGAGCAACGAAGAATAATGAATGGAAACTATGCAGCATGGTGCATGGTAAAGAGTAAGAAATTTGAATATGTAATCAAGAACAAGTGACCTTAGCGCGGTGGTAGAAATGGACTCTTCAAATAGTTGCTTAGAAACAATTTTTTTTTTCCATTGTGTTTGAAGGGGGTGTGTGGGTGGGCCTGTGGATATCAGAGGACAACTTGCAAGTCACTTTCCTCCATCCACTGCTTGGGTCCTTGGAGTCAGCATAGGTTGTCAAGCACTGTTAACTCCAGAACCATCTCACCAGTCCCATTATAGACTCTAGTCCCACTCAGAAACTTTGAAGGTAGATTATCTATCTCCCAAAACTTTTCTAACCTTGGTTGTTTTTCTTTCAACCCTCAGAGCCCAGACAGAGTCTCCCTGCATCTGCTCTGCAGAGTGGACTCAGGTTTCTGTGGTCCGGCTTCAGCTGTCAGGGGCTCATGGGTAACTTCAGACCCACAGAATCACCTGGTCTGTTTCTAAAACATTTACTTGATAAATACCAGGTCTCCGAGGCGACATAGATCCACATCTCCTTCCCCTTCTCGACTGAAAGAAAGAAGAGACGAGGAGAAGAAAGAAACTAAAGAAACAAAGAGCAAAGAACGTCAGATTACTGGTAATGATGCTGGATAAACAGACTTGTTTACATAGTTTCAGTCATGTGAAAAGTATAAATTTGGCTGGGCAGTGCTGATGCATACCTTTAATCCCAGCACTTGGGAAGCAGAGGCAGGTAGATCTCTTGACTTTGAGGCCAGCCTGGTCTACAGAGTGAGTTCCAGGACAGCCAGGGATACATAGTGAAATCCTGTCTCCAATAAAAAAAAAAAAAAAATGAACATGTAAATATTAACCTCTTATAGGGTTCATTTTGTGAATTTTTCTTGATAGATTTACCTTTTATTTGTTCAAAGTGAAATGTCTGCAAATCTGTTGCTACTCTTTCCCTTTGTACATATGTATATATCTGTGCATCCACATATATAATAAGACTTCAAAAACTCATTTATTTTTGCAGAGGAAGATTTGGAGGGTAAAACAGAGGAAGAAATAGAAATGATGAAATTAATGGGATTTGCCTCCTTTGACTCCACAAAAGTAAGTAAAAGATGGAACCAGTTGCATGTTCTAGGTTGTTTGTCCCTTACACCTGTCATCGCTTTCCAGAGTCTTTTGCTGTCACTAACACCTTCCACAGTCACACCCTATCTTGTTGTAGACAGTTTTTGAGAGGGTTGAACACACACAGGAAGTGCTAAAGTCCAGTACGTTCAGGGAATCTGCAGCCCAGAGGATGTCGATTTTTAAGGGCAGGCAGTGGTGAGGCAGAGAAGGAGCAAACTTGAAGTAGAGTGCTGTTCAAGTGAGTATGAGGCAGGTACAGTGCAGTGCAGTGACCAGTAACTGCTAGTGACTGTCTGGGGCAAAATCAGAGGGTGGTTGTGCCCTTAGCCATGTTGGGGGATTAGAACCTATAGATGTTTTACATTTTTACTCTTTTTCACCAGGGTTTCACTGTGTAGCACAGGCTGGCCTTAAACTTGAAATCCTCCAGATCCTCCTGCCTTAGTCACCTGAGTGCTGGGATTAAGAAGCAAGGATTTTAGTCCACAATCACAGGGAAGATATCACTTAGCCCAAGCTGGCCTCAATCTTGTTACCTAGCCAAGTAAGTAAGACCTTGAACTTCTGACTCTCTTTCCTCTACATCCCAAGTGATGAGATTTATAGACAGGCACCACAATGCCCAATTTGTGTGGGTTGATAGACATCTGAGCTGGTTCTGTTTCCTGGCTACTGTGAATAGTGTAGCCACAGACATAGATGCATTAGTATCTCAGTGATGGGAGGAACTTAGAATTTATTGCCCAGGAGTGGCATATTTTTAGTTGTTTGAGAAGCCTCCATACAGGATTCCGTATTACCTACCAGTTTACACTCCCACTAGTAGTGAGGAAAGGTTCCTTTTGCCCATATTCTTGGCAGTATTGGTTGTTGTTTGTTTTATTTATTTTTTAATCAATTTGTTTTGTTTTGTTTTGTTTTGTTTTGTTTGAATGTTTATAAGTGTCTTGACTATGGGTGTGTACTTGTACTACAAGCATACCTGGTTCCTGAAGATGCTAAAAGTACATGTCAGATCCCCTGGACTGTTGGTATCTGCCATGTTGGTGCTGGGAACTAAACGTGGATCCTCTGGAAGAGCAGTAAATGCTCTTAACTGCTAATTCAACTCCCAGTCCCTGTCATTTGGTTTTTGATAATAGTTATTCTGACTAGGGTAAGATGAAGTAGTTTTAATTTACATTTCTCTGATAATTAGAGATAAATGTTTATTGGCCATTTGTGTTTTTCCTCTTGGGAATTGTCTTCAGTTCATTAGTTCATTTATTGACTGACAAGGTTTTTTCCTTTCATGTTTGGTGTTAACTGTTGCAGTCCTGTGTATACTGTTGATGTGAGTACCCTGCTTCATGTGTAGCTGTATGGATTCGTGTTTCTCCGCTCTGTAGACTTTCTCCTCAGCCTGCTGATAGCTTCCTCTACCGCAGAGCTTTCTAACATGTATCCCCATCTGCCAGTGTCTTGAATTATTTTCTGTGCTGCTAGACTCCTTTTTGGACTTCTCTTCCTGTAACTGTATCTTGAAACATTTTCCTCTCTACGCACTTGTTCTTGCAGTGGTTGTGTAAACCCCATTTTGGAATTTAACACTATTAAGGTCTCAGCTTTTTGTCTTTGAATATCCCAAATCCTCTTATCTGTGTTAGTATTGTTGATTGAGACAGTCATGGCACTAGTGCTTCAACCTCCCTAGTGCTAGAAATCTGGGTGTGCAGTATCTTCTTTCTTTTATTCAGAGTATTTTATAATATGGATTATTAATCATTATTAATGTGCATCTAACAAATAACAGTACCTACAGAATGAATTAATTATAGTTTCTTGTTTTTAGAATAGTAGCAAAGAGCTTGGTTTTTGGTCTTTTTATTGCCTGGTTCATATTTGTAATTCCTGAGGATTTTAAAGGTCTCAAGACACTGGCTTACTGTAATTAGAAAAGGTTTGCTTGTAAAGGAGACATTAAGTAAGTACTCTTAGATGCTACAAAGTGCAGTGTAGCATAATATGAGAGCAGCTGGGGTCAGGGCTCTTCTCTGGTCTGCGTGATAGGTCATTTATGCACCACTGAGCCACAGACCAGCCATACATAGTTATTTTCTAATGACCCCACATAGTTGTTAATTTAGTTTATGTGCAATTGGCTTCTTATCTATCAGTTTAATTCTCTTGGCTCATTCACTTTCCTTTCTATTAAACATTCATAGTTTCCTTGTTTTTACTAATGGATAATTTTCTCATACATGTAATGTATGAGAATAAAGCTAGTAATATGCAGCTCTCTGAAAGCTTGCAAACAATGAGTAAGCCTCTGGAGATTGGACTCAGTGAGAAGGTCAGCATAGTGTTCATTTGCAAGGCTAATCTTTCCAGACCCTGTCTACTGCCTGTTCCTGGGAGCTCAAGTGATAACACCCTCAATAGTTGGATCCTCCCTGGAAATTTAAATAAAAATGGAAGTAGAAAATTAAGTCCAAATTGGGGCTTAGGAGATGGCTCAGTTGACAAAATGCAGACTCTGCAAGTATAAGGACTTGAGTTTGGATTCCCAGAACCTACGAGAGAAAAGCCAGTTTCAGTGGTGCACATCTGTAACCTCCCAAGTGGGATGAGAACAAACAAATGGATAGATAGATAGATGCCTGGATCTTTTTGGCCAGCCACAGTAGCTGAACTCATTAGTTCCTAAGAGAGGTCCTATCTCAAGTAAGGTGAAGGACTGGTGAGATGGCTCAGTGGTATGTGTGCTTGTGAACAACATGCACAATAAAAGTAAGTGTAAAAAATTTTAAAGGCCAGGTATAGTGGTGCACGCTTTTAATCCCAGCACTACAGAGGCAGAGGCAGGTGGATCTCTGTGAGTTAGAGGCCAGCCTGGTCTACAGAGTTCCAGGGCAGCCAAGACTGTTACACAGAGAAACTCTGTCTCAAAAAACCAAAACAAAAAAAAAATTTTTTTAAAAGGTTGAGAGCACTTCAAGAAGACACCTAACATAGGCCTCTGGCCTCTACGTGAATGCACAAACACATATTTCCATGTATACCCACATGAACATGCACACACACACACAATACCACACACAAAAAGGAGGAAAGAAAACTGATCGAAAATATTTGTCTTAGCTCCATTTCTAATGTGTGGACTCACCTGTACACACCTTCAGTGGTAGGATCCTTGGTTTTACACTGATGCACTGTGCAGTGATGTTCCACACCAGTAAGCCATATTCCTAATAGAAGAGGGTTGAAATTGTTCCAGCGTGTTTTGTTGCAGTGGTTAGTGACTTTCATCGAGCTGTCCTTTTTCTAGACTTCTGAAAGTACAGTAGCCTAGGCCCTGAGAGCTGCAGCCTCCAGCCAGATGAGGTGGCACATGCCTATAATCCTTAGCACTTGAATAGAGGAATCAAAAAGTTCAGGTCATCCTCATTTACATATTGAGACTGGCCTGGGCAGCCGGAGTCCATCTCTAAACTAACAGACAATAAAAAGCATCCTGTGGTTTCAGGAGAATGAGCACAGTATCGAAGGGTAACACACATGGTGCCTCAGGGAAGGCACAGATGGCATTGTTACTATTCAGGAATTAGAAAAGACAGTGGTGCTGTCAGCAGCTGGGTCATTTGAATTAGGCTTGACCAGTGGACAGCTCCCAGATAGCTAAAGGCTGGATGGGGGCAGGGAAGGCGATTCAGACACGAGGAATGGACCACAGTGAGAAGTGAAATGTACATTTGGAAAAGCCAATAGCACCAGCTCAGCTTGTACCTGCTCCAAGTTCCAGTTCCTGATGTAAATGTCAGAGAGTCAGTCTTCTGAGCAAGAGATGGAAATTGAACATGTAGAAAATTGTCCCAGCTTGATTTGAGAATATTACGAGCCAAGTATGTGAATATGAGAACTTTTATCTCATTTCAAAAGATTATTTTTTTTTCATTTTAATGTTTATGTGCATTGGATCCCCTAGAACTATAGTTATAGACAGTTGTGAGCTGCCATGTGGGTACTGGGAATTGAACCTGGGTCTTTTGGAAGAGCAGCCAGTGTTCTTAACCACTTCGCCATCTCTCTAGCCCCTCAAAAGATTCTTTGAAGGAAGTTAGAATCTGCTTCTGTTTTCCAGCATGCCTGGTACATCACGTGAAAACTGAATGCTTATTGTTTTTGTTTGTTTTGTGGTGCTGAGGATTGTGCATGCTAGGCAGGTGCACTACCACTAAGTATATCCCAGGCCCCACGTGTCTGGTGTTTTGATTCCTGTATTGATGCTTAGATGTGAGCAGAGTTGTAACACTTGAGAGTTCATGGGTTGTCCTCTAGGGCTCTCTGTTCTTCATTGGACCTTTCCCTTGAATGGTTCTTGTCTATCAAAATGTCCTGCAGGACTCCCCCTCTGTGATCCAGGTTTTTAATATGGCCTGTGTGTTTCTCTGCAGGGGAAGAAGGTGGATGGCTCTGTAAATGCCTATGCCATAAATGTGTCTCAGAAGAGGAAGTACAGGTATGCATGGCCCCTGTGCCGTGTTTGCACTTGACTTCAAATTAGTTTCATATTTGGAAGAGAATTTTGTTACAGGTTAATTGTGTATGTTTAGGAAATATTGAAATTTTCTATACTGTTTGCAGTATGTGTGCTTGCTTGCTCACTTGGGGTGGGGGGTGGGGGGGTGGTAAGGTGTGGTGTGTGTGTGTGTGTCCCCATTTTTTGAGATACAGTTAAAGAAAACCATGACCTAATACTTGGGCCTCCACCGCCCAAATGTTGGGATTGCAAGCTTGTGACACCAACACTGGGCCCTGTGAAATATACTGTCTTTGTTGTTTAGATTCCGATGTATTAAATTTCCTTCTCGTGTACATGTAAGCAAGTAGCTCTGCCGTTATTGCCTTGAGACGAGTTCTCTGAACCAGAAGCTCATAGTTCTGGCTAGTGGGTTGGTGAGCTCCCTCTGTTCTCCCACTGCTGGCGTTATAGACACACACAGCCATGCCTAGCTTTTTTCATTTCTCATGCTTGGAAGTCAAATGCTGTTATCCACTAAACTGTCCCTCAGCCCTGCTTTTGAGAACAGGGTCCCTATGTATCCCAGGCTGAGCTTGAACTTGCAATCCTTGTACCTCCACCCTTACAGTACTGATGACTATAGGCGCAAACCATCACACCCAGTTGAAACATTTTAAAAGGTGTTGTTAGTTTGAATTCTTCAAGTATGTTTTTATGTTTTTAAAATAACAGTCCCAAATTTTTAAAAAATATATTTCTCTTTTTATCATAGGCAGTACATGAATCGAAAAGGCGGATTCAACAGACCTCTGGATTTTATTGCATGAGACTTGAGGTGTTGGAGGATTTCCTCCCCCTTCATCTGGGTCAGAGAGTATTTTATATTTTGTATTTAATACACCTCAAAACAGGATCTTGGTTCTTCCTTCTTATAAAGTAAGAAAGTCTTATTTATGACACCCAGTGTACTTACTTTCATCAGGAGGTAGGTGACACTTTTTAAGGCGGTGTCCCTGCGGTGGGTGCAGCCCATTTGTCTTATTCCTTTGAACCTGTGTGTGCTTTCTTCTTGGATGCTTTTTAGTTCTTAAAAACTTAAAGTAACTTAGATGTGAGTTTCTCCAATAAAACAGTATTTCTACCCATTTTATACTTGCTTGACAAATATGTTTATTACTAGATTAAAGAGTCTCCCTAGACATTTTCTTTTTCCACACAAAATTTCTTTTGTTTTTGGGACAAGGTCTTGTTATATAATCCAGGCTAGCCTTGGAATTGGGATGGCCCCTCTGCATCCATATCTTTGTCGCTGGGATTATAGATATGTCACCATGCCAGCTTAGATTTAGCTATCTTGACTTTTGATGGTTTAAAAACCAGAAGAAGGAAAAAGGATAGTTTTGGATTTTTGTATATTCTTCATTTCTCCCCAAAATGTCATTTACTGTGTTCCCTCAGTAACAAAAAGCAACAAGTTTGCTATAAAAATACGTAGGAGAACCAGACAGCAAAAAACCAAAACTCCCCTGCAATCTACTCCAGAAACATCTGTTGTGTGTCATTTCATGCTCCTATGGAAATGTATTTCTTCACCCATGAAATAATATGTAAAATGTGCATATAGAGGCTGGGTGGTGGTGGCGAGCGCCTTTAATCCCAGCACTCAGGAGGCAGACGCAGGCAGATCTCAGTGAGTTCGAGACCTGGTCTGTAAGAGCTAGTTCCAGGACAGCCTCCAAAGTGACACAGAGAAACCCTGTCTCGAAAAACAAACAAAAAAGTACATATAGCCCTCTCCAACCCTTGCCCCATTTGCTGTGAATATTTTTACGCTCATATTGTTTAGCGATAACAGCATCCTGTGGCTTTTTAGTTGTACCATAATTGATCAGCTTTTTTTGATACCTTGAGAAAAATATCTAGTAGCAGGTTGCATGTCCACTTAGAGACAACTCGTAAGTGCATAAGCATGTGTTTATATGTGTCTGCTTCAAATGGAAATTGGCTTGTCTCTGCTTTTAGCAAAGTCTTCATTTGACAGCTCATGAAAAGTCCTCTGTTTTATTGCAGATGAACTGTGGTTATTCCAACCCCTATAATGTTAACATTCAGACTATTTCTAATCTTTTGCAGTTGAAACAGTTCTGCAATTCTGCTTGTGTCTCATGATTTTGTGTTTCTTTGGCTGTATCTTTAGTGTCTTTATTAATTTTTTGGTTAGCATATAGAGTAATGAGTCTTGGGCATTTTCATGGTATATTTCATTCTGCTTTTTTTTGTGGGATTCCTAGGCTTTTAATATATTCATAAAATCAAAAAAAGAGAAATGGGTTAATTTAAATTATAAGTGCTAGTTGGCCTAAGCTAGGGCCAAGCTTTTTTTTTTAATTTTTTTTATTTAGAGAATACTTTATTAGTTTTTGTAATCAAACCCACATAGATAAGACCTTACATATTTAATACAGTGTGTTACCTCTGTACAAATGGAAAAAATTAAGTTCAACATTTCTATACTAATATGGCTGTTAATTTCTGTACAATGCCAACTCAATACGGTAAACTGGGATACTTTTTTCCAAAGTTGACAGCACAGCTAAATTCATTCTGCTTTTTAAAATTCACTCTCCCCATGTCTGGCTCTTCCTGCTGGTTTCTTTCCTTCCCCAAGTAGACCTCCCTCTGCTATCATGTGATGCATATTCCAGTGCCTTCTTTTCTTTCTTCCACTTTCTCAAGAGCTCTTCCTCCCCTTTTGAGGTCCATTTTATACATTCATGACCTCAGACACATGTATGTAAACATGTACTTACATTTAAATCTAGATTTCACGTATAAGAAAAAACGTGGTATTTGTATTAGTCTATCTTATTTCACTATGCATCTTGATCTCCATTTCCATTTTGTTAGATTTCTAAATTTGGGAGGGAAGTATGGTCAGGGCCTTTTCCTGCTGTCTTCCAGGGGCACACTTTGTTGTAAGATCTTCTGTTTCCAAATATCTGTGTGTTGGCATGCCCAGGACTTTGTCCTTTGACCCTGTACCTGTACTCCATGTGGCTTTAAATGTCTGCCACATGGCCTTGGGTATGTATGTATGCCAGGTTGGACCTCCACTAAGCTGAAACCTTGCTTGTGCCTATAGCATCAGGCACCTTGCAGATGAAGCTGAACTGAGGCCTTGCTTCCCTGCTGCACTCTTCCCTGAGACTCCTCTATTTTAGTTAATAGTCATTTCATTCATTCCTTCATTCACACACGTTTTGGGGTCATCCTTGTGCCCTGTATATGATTGAATGGAAAATCCCTTTGAAATGTGTTTGGCCACTGCTTACCACCAACACCAATCCAGGCCCACACTCTTGCCTGGAGTACTGCAGTAGCTCCAGACAGGTCCCCTCTTTCTGCTCTTGCTGCCTCTTTACTCTCCACCCTACAGCAAAAATCCTGCAGGCTCCTCCTGGTTTTGGTAATTTTTTTTTTTTTTAAGATTTTATTTATAGCCGGGCAGTGGTGGCGCATGCCTTTAATCCCAGCACTCAGGAGGCAGAGGCAGGCGGATCTCTGTGAGAGTGAGACCAGCCTGGTCCACAAGAGCTAGTTCCAGGACAGCCTCCAAAGCCACAGAAAAACCCTGTCTCGAAAAACCAAAAAAAAAAAAAAAAAGATTTTATTTATTATGTATACAGCATTCTGCTTCCATGTATATCTGCAGGCCAGAAGAGGGCACCAGATCTCATAACGGATGGTTGTGAGCCACCATGTGGTTGCTGGGAATTGAACTCAGGACCTCTGGAAGAGCAGTCAGTGCTCTTAACCTCTGAGCCATCTCTCCAGCCCTTTGGTGATTATTAAAATAAAGTCCATTTTACTGCAGTCTCAGGCTCCTATGTGATCTGTACCCCCACCATAGCTCACTTCACTTGGCCACATCTGCTTTGCTCATTGCTCTTCTCTGAAGCCAGCCATGTGCCTGCCTAGTCTTCCCACTTTCTTTTTCTTCCTCTGGAGTGTTCCCTCTCCTAGATGTGTTCATGTCCCTTCTCTGTTGGAATAAGATTCATAGACCATGAAACATACTCTTTTAAAGTTAACAGTAGTTTCAGCATGTTCGGTTCGGCAGGCATCCAACTTCACATATAGTCTTTCATCGTCCCTCAAAGAAACCTTGAATTCCCTTAATACTCTGTCAGCTCTTAATGCTTCCACAACTCACCAGCGTGTGCCATGTCTAGATATGCGCCTGTTGTGGGTGTTTCGTATAAATGGAACCTCATATGGTTTTGTCTGGCTGCTTTTGATTGGCATCATCCACACCATGGCCTGTATTAGTGTCACCTTCCTTTTTACAGCTAATACTTCATTCTGAGGTCATACCATGTTTTTGTTTATAATTCAGCAACAGAAGATGGGCATTTAGGTTGCCTTTACTTTTTTGCATAGTATTCCATGGACACTAGTATACTTTTGTATGAACACATTGATATTTTATTTATTTTTTGAGACAGGGTCTTTCTCTATGTAGGCCTGGCAGTCCTAGAACTGGAACTCAGAGAGATCTGCCTGCCTCTGCCTCCCCAGTGTTGGAATTAAAGGCAGGTACCGCTGCACCCACTACAATAAACACATTTTTATTCTCAATTCCCTGGCCTGTCTATGTAGAAGTAAAATTACTGAGTCATATAGTGACTTGTTTAAGTATTTTCATTCCCTTGCAGAGTAGGAGGGTGCTACCCCTGCTCTCCAAGCTTGCCTCTACTTATCTTCACAGCACTTAGTACAAGCTAATTCCCTCTGCTTTCACCAACTGGCCCTTCCATTCTGAGAAATGGGCCTTGCCTTGTTTGCTGACATGGCCCCAGTCCCTTGGAGTGCCTGGTTCCTCTTGAATTGGAAAGTGGTGCTGTCAGCTTTCACACTGAGCAACCTCTGATGTTTGTTTAAACCATATAGTATTTGGTTTTGGAAAGTATTTAAGACATTAACTTAAGTAGGACTGATTCCCTTTTTTAAAGTTACTGGTTTTTAAATTGTATTTATGTATATATTCCTGCTTGTCTGTTTGTGCACCACATGCATGCAGAGACCAGAAGAGGTCATCAGATGAACTAGAATGGAGTTACAGGTGGTTGTGAGCCACCAGATGTTGGTGCTGGGAGCCCAACCCAGATCCTGTGCAAGAGCAGCAGGTGCTCTTAGCCACCGAGCCTGCTCTTCAGCCCTGCATTCCTTTCTCATAGAAGTCACTGTTGCCTGCCCCAGTCCTGAGTTCTGGAATTACAGATGTGCTATGTCATAACCTGCTTGCTTGCTCACTTTCTCTCTCTCTCTCTCTCCTCCTCCCTTCCTTCCTTCCTTTCTTTTTTTTTAAACAAATAACATGTAGAGATAATTTTACAACTGAATTAACATGGAACCCTGTAGAGCTTTCTGTGCCTTTGTAAATTTCACCCTCCTTTAGAGGACCCCCTCCCCTCCGCTGCCCTCCTCTGTGTGCTGTGCAATATGGATTACATATGGCTGTCTATACATGCGTGTGTGTGTGTGTGTGTGTGTGTGTGTGTGTGTGTTTCTGTTTTAGAAGCTTTGAAGATTCTCATGTCATGATGAGGGAAGCCATGACATTGAAGTGTTCAAAGAGACTGCAAAGAAGAGGTTGATACTAAAGCAGCAATGTCCTGTTTGGATATTTGCTACTTCAAAAAATGAAAATAATTTCTCAAAAGCTTAGAAGATAAAATTCATCTCATAGTGGTTTTGTAAACTTGGTTGTGAAGAAGGTTTTAATTCCCACAGCCTTAGGCCTTTCAGACATTTTGAGGGCTGTGGGCATCAAGTTCTGAGGTGCTTACCAGAGCAGCCTCTTGGTCAGATGTGACAGTATGAGATGAGCTCAGCATTGGCAGCAACCTTGCACCCAGCTGGGACCGTGGGAAGAAAAGCCCCTAGACAGTAGGGACTAAAAGACTAGACAAAGGTTGTCTGATAACCATGCCATATGTTTTTATATTTCTCCATTTTAATTACTCAGTTCTTAGTTTTATCTTGCATGTTACAAAGCGTCTTCCTTATGTTATCACATGTAGCTTTTTTTATTAAAATTCTTGCCATAAAGCTGGGACTCAAGCATTTTAAAACTCTCATATGTTTGGGAGGCAAGGCTTTGTCTACCTGTCAGTTCCTGCTTATATAGCCACAGAGGCTGTGGGTTTGGGGTTGTAGGGGAAGTACTTAAAGCTGGAGCACCCTTTGTTGTCCACTTACTGCTTCGCTGCCAGCAGATGGCACCAGATGGCCTGGTCTTCTGGATGTCAAGTCCTAGTTAGTGTCATTAATCCTTTTCTTCCATCACCAGGAAGGAAATTGCTGTATTCCTTAGTCTTACTCTCTGGTGTTTATGTAATTGGGTATTTTTGTTTGGAGTTGAATTTAGACTTGTCGGTGCTTAAATTACTTGCTTTATTTGCCCTTTCTGGCTTGGGTTTCAAACCCTGACCACCCTTTTAAAAAGAAATGTGTGGCTTTTCATTTGGAGTAATTGTAGGGGAAGAATTATGATCCTGAAATAGGACTGGGTTGAAACAAATTGTTGAGATCAAAGGAGAAAGACTGAAAAGATGTCAGATATTCTGTGAAACTTGGGAGGAACCAAAAAAGTGCAAAACCCAAGATGTTAAAATGGCCAAAACAGACTATTTTTAGGAATATTAAATTGGTTAATTTAATAGTTGCTTACATTACCTTCGTCTTTAAATTTTAACAAACAGCATACAATTTTAAAATGTTCCAAATTGTTCTTTACCACATTCTCATTTTTAAGTTCTGTGCCTTCATGGAAAACTGCGTTTAGTGTGTGTGTCTGCAGCATATAGTCCTTGATTGGATCCTTGCACATACCAGGCGATGTGGTGTGTTACCCACAGTTTGAATTGTGTTCTGTGACTGTCTGCAATCCTGTATCTGCCGTGGGTTTTTTGTTTGTTTGTTTGTTTTTTGTTTTTGTACAACTGCAAATCAGACGGTTGCGGGGCCACTTGTGAGTGAGATGGCAGGGGTTCAGGTCTTTCTGCAAGCTAAGGAAGAACAGGAAAAGTTATTTGTCTCTGAGCCTCTTTCTTCTTGTGCAAAATGTAGGCAAGCATGAAAACCCCTCGGGTTGTCCTGAGGGATGGAAACCGTGTAGGTAGGTTACCTGACCTGTATGTACAAAGAAAGCTAACTGCATACTGACAGCACTAATAGGTTTTATTTAAAAATCCCCTGCTCGTTTCATTTTTCAGACTTCTTACCCTGTTGTTTTATTCCTGTCGTTTAAGTTGGAGATGTCGACATTGCACTTTAGGTCTCGAATAAGCTCTCAAAAATCGTGATTGCTCAAGGACCTGTGTTTACAGAGTGAGCTTTCCAGTGGGTACCTGTGGAACACAGGCCGCGGTTTGTGGTCTTGGGAGAGGCCTGCTCAGGAGTGGTTTCCTCTGGGATGGAAGCGGGGGCCTCGGGTTCAGCCTTACTCTGCAGGCACCCGGCCACTCCGTGCAAGCGTAGTCTGGGGGAGCCGACCATTTCCCCCTAACCCTGGGGTGGGAGCTACGTGTGACCATCTGTCCCAGGTCGCCAGCGAGGCCTGAAGTTCTCCCCAGAGACAGTGGGCAACAGGTCTGCGGCCAGTGGGCGGAGCTCCGCCCGTGCCCTCCTGCCTCGTAGCCAATCAGCGGCTCCAAAGTGGGCCACCGCTTGGCAGAGTGGTGACGTCATCGTATCCGGGAGGTTTCTGAGGCCTTGGCCAATGAGGCGCGGGTGCAGCAGCAGTCTCTGTACTGGGGTTGCCCAATGACCGCAGAGCCCATGGGGGCCCGGCCGTCGGCATCAGCCAATGGGAGGCAGGCAGGAGCACGAGGCGGAGTTGCGAGTCCTGTGGCCAATGGGCTGTAGGGGGCGGAGTCCGGGCCTTGTCAAGCACGGCCAACCAGCGGGAGGAGCGGGCTTCTGGGGCGGGGTCGCGGTCACTTCCCCAATAGCGGCGGTCCGGGGGCGGGCTGTGCCGCGGGCGACCCAATGAGGGACACCGCTGCCGCGGGCCTGTCAAGGGACGGGGCCGGGGGCGGGCGGCGGCGAGTCGGGATAAACACTCGGCGGCCGCTGCTGGGATCCGGGCTCCGTGCCGTCCCAGCGCTGCCCCTTCTGGCTGGCCAGCGCGGCGGCTCCTCGGTGTTCCCGGCCCGCTACCCGCGGGCAAGGAGAGGCGGCCCGCCGGGTGCAGGATGGCGGCAGCCGTCAGGATGAACATCCAGCTGCTGCTGGAGGCGGCCGACTACCTGGAGCGGCGGGAGAGAGGTGCACGGCGGGCTGCGGGCCGGGCGGGCGGCCGCTGGGGTGGTTGGGGCGCGGGCCGGCCGCGAGCGCCAACCCCCGGGCCCGCGCCCCAAAAGCCGAGCGCGGGGGGCGGCGAGCAGCTGGAACCTTCCACACCTGCTCCGAACCGAGGGCGTCCACGCCAGGAAAGAGCAGGCATTGTTCTCAGAATTCCGCCTGCCTGCACCCGGCCGGTGCCCCGGACTCCGACAGACGGACGGACGCGGGGACAGGGTGTCAGATGCTCTGAGCCCATTCATTAACGGGACCCCTCGGTTTTCTAGAAGCTGAACATGGATATGCCTCCATGTTGCCGTACAGTAGTAAGGGCAGAGATGTCTTCAAACGGAGGAACAAGCCCAAGAAAAACAGCACCAGTAGCAGGTAACTGTTCCATGTACCCCTTCTCTGTAGCTAACACTAAGACTGCTGGTTAGTTGACTCTGGGATTCTAGTCCTACAGATACGTTGAGGGTCCGATAATGCACACTTGGTGCTAAAAGCCTTTTCTTTTTAAGTTGAGGAAACTGAAGAGAAAATGTTTTACATTTCATTATGGCCTTTTTAAAAATTAATTCTACTTTTCACTCTCTGAACAAAGCAAAACTCCATGCTCCATGGGAATAGCAGCAGGGTCACTACTTTTGCCTTCTTTACAAGTAACAGAGTTTGCACGTTTCCTTTCATTCAAAATGCACCATGTTATCAGTTGATTTTGCTGGTCATAGTGTAGATTTTATAAACGAGCTGTCTGGCCTGACACAGGTGGTAGAAATTTATATTTAACGTGTAAATTAAATACAGTAGTTTGTCTGATAACCCAGTTGTAACCTCTGTTTCTGATGGCTGAGCAGAGTGATTGAGCTTCTTCGAGAAGGTGCAAGTAACATTAGGATGTCAGCCTTTTCCTGTTAGCCTCACAGATTACCTTCTAGTCCTCAAAAGCTGTGGATTTCACGGCAGTGTTTAGCTAATGACTGGGAACTCACAGCCCCTGATCCACAATGACCTCTCACCTCTGTTACTGTATCTATATCCTCTTCCTTGCCCTTAAAATACTAGTTGGAGCTGGACATGATGGTGCACATCCTTGATCCCAGCACTCAGCAGGCAGAGGCAGGTGGATCTCTGTGAATTGGAAGCCAGCCTTATCTACACTGGGAATTCCAGACCAGCTACATGTGAGACTACATGGCTACACAGTGAGACTCTGTCTCAAAAAAACAAAGACAAAACCCAACTAGTTGGTAGGAGTTCGTGTTACTAGGGCCATTCAATTTAGGCCATGCCTGAAATCATTGACATTTTCGTCAGCAATTTAGAATCCTAATCCCTCCCCTTCATGAATAACTTCCCACAAGCACATAGAGTATCATATAGGGTAACCTCTGTGGCTTAGTACAGACCACTAAACCCTGGGAAGTTCTCACTCACACCTAAAACTCACCCACCTTGTCCTTGGTTCACCCTGTCCATAGACCTTAGTGTTGGAATCACAGACTGGGCCACGCTCCTGACTAAGGCACAGGAGGGGTGGACCTGACCTGGTAATTACCTGGTGGGTTTTCCTTGTCCTCTCATCTAGCATAGCCTGGCGGTGGTAGTCAGTAGCGCTGCACATGAGCACTGCAGCCTTTGAGGAGAATGCTCACACTGACATGAGTCGAACAGTGGCATCAGAAAGGGCTCTGCTGCATTTTGTAACAGTTTCACATAGGACTTCAAAGGCTTGCTGTGTTGCTTGTTGTTGTTGTTTCTGTGCTAGTGTATTCCACGTTTGCCTTTATTAATACCACTCCTAAATTAGGAGGAATTGTCCATCTTGCTAGTCTTAGACTTTAATGCCTTAACACTATTTTTCCTGCTTTATAGGAAGATTGCTGGGGGTATTGAGGAGTGGGTAGTAGAAAGGCATTGTGTAGTGACTTGGTCCCAGAAGGATGATTTTAAAAGTATAGTGAGAACTTGAAATGCTAAGTCAAACACTAGAGTCCTTCTCTTGCCATTAGCCTCCTGGAAAGTGGCCACAGTTCCCGAGGTTTGGAAAAGCTGAAAACCGTTGTGTTAAGAGGCTTGCTTTCTGTCCTTAGAGATAGACTTGTTGTAGCTGTCTATGTGCTTCACTAACAGTGACGGGGTGTCATGCAGTCAGTGTGGAAAGGCTCCCTCAGAGTCCAGGATTAAAGTCTGAGCAGGTAGTTTTATGTAGGCATGGTCTCTTCCATGGCTGTTGGCACATCTCTCACCTGGGGAGTGAGAGCACCATCAGAGAGTAGCTGGTCACCAGAATCAACCTTCTGCCCAGGGCCATATGACCATAAATCTGAAATGCGAGTGCCAGGGAGATACTGCTAATTCACAGAACTCTTTGCCAATAACATTCATGTTCAGGTTGAAATATTATGCTCTTTGTTTGTGGAGTCTGAGGAAATTTGGACAATAAAAAAATGAAAAAACAACCATTATTTCAAACCTCCTGGGAACTGAAAAATGCAATTTGTTTTAAAACTGCTTTTATCAAAAAATTAATAATAATAATAATAATAATAATAATAATAATAATAACAACATTCATAGTGATTGCTAGTTGCTTTGGAATCATCCAGAGAACCAGTGGATTAGAACGACAGGATCTTTCTTTCCTACTGGTTTTTAAAATCACTTAGTTATTATTTAGAATTGAAATTAAGAGCTTTGTTTTTCTTGTTTTTGTTTGCTGTTGTTTTTTAAAGAAAAACATCTCTCGTGGCATCAGTGGTAGAGTGCTTGTCTAGCATGTAAGGCCCTGGGTTCAGTCCCTAGCACTGAAAAAAAAAAAAAAGTAAAGGTAGTCCTGTTGCCCAGGCTAGCCCAGACTCCTGGGTCTGACGTTCTTCCTGCCTCAGCTTCTTAATTGGAACTGCACACACATGCCTCTGCCTGTGGTAAGGTTTTTAGAAGTGCATTTCGTTAACATGAGTAAAACAGGCTCTGCCACTGATGTGAAAGAGGAAGTCCAGGACTTGGTCACTGAACTGTTTTATAAGGAGTGGCTGTGGAGCCAACCTAACACGAGGAGCCTCTCTGACATACTGCATTGGCTGAGTTATCTTTTTATTAGGGGTGCTGTTAAAGGGAAGGATTGACCTTACGGCCGTTCCAGAGTCCTCAGGTCCCCAATGATTGCATGGAACATGGTTTGACACAGACAGTATCCGTGCATTCTCTGGTGCCTTAATTAAAGTCTAGGTGTTCACCCAAGCCAAGCACATTTTGGTTACACCTTTTAGATGGCTGTCCCCCTTTAAAGGGCACCATGTGTTCAACACTCTTAAGTAATCAAGTAAAACCTGTCATTTCTAAAACTTGAGTCAAAAATTGCAAAGAGTTACCCTTCCTGCAGAATTTGTAGATAAAGTTTGTCCTGGGGATTCAGAATGATTTTATGTAGATACAAATCGTCAGTCTGTCTGTCTGTAGCTCTTCAAAGAATATAGAATTTATTGCTAAGAGTACCCCAGGCGCTCTTT
This sequence comes from Cricetulus griseus, assembly GCF_003668045.3. Classification (NCBI taxonomy): domain Eukaryota; kingdom Metazoa; phylum Chordata; class Mammalia; order Rodentia; family Cricetidae; genus Cricetulus; species Cricetulus griseus. Next base: position 58,413,389 of record NC_048601.1, on the reverse strand, counting down.
CTCCTCCCAACCTTCAGGGACAGGGTGGGGGCACTCCTTCTCTGTAGTTAAACAGGGAAGGCTTAACCAGCTCTAGTCATCCACTTTTATCCATTACCTCTCAGACTTTGAACTTAGAATTCCCAGTTAGAGGTAATACGCCACGTGTTTGAAGCCACGTGTTTGTGGTTCAGGCCAGATTTTTGTTAGCAGAGGGTCCCTGCCAGCCCCTGAGAGACATAAATCAGACTGATGGAGAACCCAGGGAACCAACAGAAAACTGATTTGGAGGTCCTAGAAACAAAACTTTAAATGCCATCATTATTTTCTCATTTGTTTCTCCTCATTAATAGAAATTAATCTTCCAGGGCCTTATTGAAGAAAAATTTGTTTTAATCACATTATTTATTTATTTGTGTGTATGTGTATAGGTGCATGTATGCCATGGTTGGCCTGTGCAGGTCAGAGGACAACTTTCAGAAGTTGGTTCTCTCCCACCACTAGGTGGGTCCTGGCTATCAAACCCAGGTCATCAGGTGTTGTGGCAAGCACCTTTATCTGAGCCTTCTCACCAATCCCTAGAAGAGAAATTTAAATGCTGGACTAGAGATTTCCTGTTTGAAGACAACGAAGACACACTATCCCTGATCTGTGCTGTGAGTGATCTTGGCTGTGGTGCCAATGATGCCATACATGGTTGAGCATTTGCCATGGCTGCCATGAGGCTTTACCTCCTGGGCTCACCACCAGAGCCAGGTCCAGATTCAGTCCATATCCAAAGCTGGACTTCCTCACATTTATGCCTTGTCCTAGAGAAGCTGCATGAGAAAGAATCATGTTGACTCTCATGACCGTGGAACCCTGTCCTGAAGTCCAAGGCAAGGCCTAGTCCTCAACGTCAGCTATAAACACTAATCATGGGTTTCTCATCCAGCATGCCTTTCATCCAAGCCTTGCCAGTCACTTTTATAGTTGCCTCCTCATTGATCCCCACTTGTTTAGTAGATTATCAGCAATTATTTTATTCCTGTTTAACAGAGGGGTTAACCAAGGACGAGATAGTAAAATTGCTACATCTACAGCAGCATGGAGGGCAAAGCTAGCCTTTTTTTTTTTTTTTTTCATTCCAACTCCTGCTTTTACTAGACATTGCCTTCATGTTGAATTTACAAACCCCTGCTTTATCTCACTGCTGTGGGGCTGCAGCCGCTTTCCAGAGGTTGTGTATGAGGCATTTAATTCAGGGAGCTGAATTGGGGATGAGTTATTTTGCCAGTTAAAATTGGGTTTTGTAACCAAACAGCATCGTGTTTTAGTATATGCTGCCCTTAGGAGGTAGGACGGGGGTATGGGGCCACCCCCATGACTTTACAGATAACATAAAGAAGGCTTTGTAGTCTTATGCAACTCCAGGACATACCACACTGTACAACGCATTTTGTAAGTGACCCTCTTCCTCCTTCTAAAGGACTGCATGCCTCTTAATAAGTCACTGGAGTTTCCTGAACTGAATTTATTTAGATTTAAATTTTTGTGCATATGAGTGCTTTGTATGCATGTGTGTCATGTGCATCATGTATGTAGCTAGTATCTACAGAGGTCAAAGAAGAGATCAGATCCCCTGGAGAACTGGAATTACAATTGTGAGCTGCCATGTCGGTGGTAGGAATTGAACCCGACTCCTCTGCAAGAACACTAAATGTTCTTAATCACTGAGCCATCTCTCTAGTCCCTTGGACTGTATTTTAGAGACTTTTAATTGTCTGACTCCCCAAGTAGACTCCTTTAGAAGAACCCAGGGTATCACCCTCATCTACCTTCTCTCTACTACTTTGTAGAAAAAAAGTTAAAATAGGGGTTAAGGAGATAGCTGTATAGGTAATGTGCTTGCTGCTACATGATGAGGCACCCGACATTCACAAACATCTCAGGCTTGGGAGCAGACATCTCTGACCCCAGCACAGTGGGGATGGGAACAGAGCCCTAGGTCTCTGTCCCAGTCTAGCCAAAGTGGAACTCCAGGTTCTTTGAGAGCCCTGTCTCATCAAGTAAGATGGAGAGCAGTACTAAAAAGACACTAACATTAACTGACTTACACCACACACACACACACACACACACACACACACACACACACACACACACACACACAAGTTCAGTTATGTTGGTCTTTAAGAGACTTACTTTTTTGTGTGTGTGTGAAAAAGGGTCTCATCATGTAAGTCTGGTTGTCCTAGAAACTCACAATACAGATCAGTCTAGTCTCGAACTCACAGAGATCCACCTGCCTCTGCCTCCCAAGTGCTGGGATTAAAGGCAGGAGCTACCATGCCCAGCTTGAAGTTGCTCTTTAACACAAAGATAATTGAAGGGGGGAAAGACAAGGATAATTGATATTTTGAAAGACAAAAGTAATCTTATTTTCTTGCTCCTCTTTCAGATCAACTCACAATGAGATGGAGAAGAACAGGTGAGTGGGGGATCTTGAGTCTGATGCATGTGTTACTCATCACGGTTTTGAATCCTCCCACCTCCATGCCCAATGGTGATCCCTGAGTTAGGAGCTCACTCGGGCCCTCTAACCTGTGGTGTGCCTGCATTACCTGGTGGATGAAGAGCTCACTGCCCTTCCCTTCCCCCTCCCCCACCCCGTGCACTCCTGGGAATGAACGCCTTCAGAGGACTCCCACGGGGAGTGAGAGATGCATGAGCTTGGGTATGCTTAATCCTATGCCTTAGTCACACGTACATGAATATGTGCAGTGTGTGTGCACATGCACACATGCCTGTAGTTAACTTGCGAATGGAGAGTCTCAATTCAGGCAGCTGTGCATATGGGAAATGGGGAAGATGATGACTGGAGGTCTGGGCACTGTTTCTTGCTGGAGGGGGCCTGTCCCTCTCTGTGCCTTACCTTGCCCCCAGCCCAGCCTGACTCCTGACGGCTGCTTGCTCCTAACGGAACCTCTAGTCTCAGACTAGTGATGTTGCTTAGTAGTTCTCAGCTGTTGCACTGGCAAAACTTTTAACTATTTTTTAAAAATATGTCAAATGCCTTATATACGCACTCACACACGTGTTTTCTGGGGCAGAGGGCAGCTGTTTATTTCTACTTATTCTGTAAAATAAAATTTTAATGGGAAAAAATTTTAACATCACAAAAAAAGTAAAACAAATGCATTTTCTGTGTGTCCACCCAGCCTCCAGGTCCCTACACTTAAAACCTCCCTTCTCCATGAGGTACTTAAAGCAAATTTCCCTTTTTTGTTTAGTTGGTTTTGTTTGTTTTGTTTTTCAAGACAGGGTTTCTCTGTATAGCCCTGGCTGTCCTGGAACTTGTTCTGTAGACCAGGCTAGCCAAGAACTCAGAGATCCATTTGCCTCTGCCTCCCGGGTGCAGGGATTAAAAACCACCCCACCCAGCATTAAAGACTTATTTAAAAAAAAAAAAAAAGGTAAACATAACCACAGGCCTCTACTATACTGAGAAACAATACTAATTCTTTGAAGAGCTTTATACAAACAGGCAATGCCAGCCCTCATGTAGTGAATCAGATTTAATTGCTTTGGGCTGGGGCTCTGCACCAGACTTATTCAAAAGTCCCCCAGGTAACTCGCACGTGGAACAACCAAGCATCCATCCACTTGAAATGCAGGCTACCCACCCAAGTGGAAAGGCCTCTCATGACTGTGTGAACAGGGAGATCTGCTCTGATGATGGCCCTATTTCCGGCAAACCCTTTTAGGGGACCCACACTCTGAAAGTCAGGCCAGAATTGTGTTTAAGTTTCACCCAGGAAAAGACAGACCAGACCCTTACGAGACAGGCAGGAGCTGGGAAGGAAACCAAACCATCAGCTCTGTTCCCTTGCAGGGTTTCGAGTGTGACGGTGTGTGGGCCTCCCCACTGATCATGGCTCCCTGGCTGTGCTCTAAGTCTGAGTGCTTTGAGGGTTCCCTCATCGGGGGCTATAAACTCAGGATTGTCTTCGGGTAGAAGGTGGTAGCTGTGGCCTCCCTTTCCTTAGAGATTCTCTAATGTCTGCATCTGTAGAATCTAGGTAAAACAGGCTGTCTCTGCCTCCAGTTACCCTCCTTTGAGACCTTTTGTGTAGACATTTATTTGTATTATCCAGTTTCTGCCCTTTGGGCCAGGGCTAAATAGCGGAGTGCATGCCTGGCATGCACAGCCTTGGGTTCCATCCCAGAACTGCAAAGGAAAAACAGATTGCAGCCCAGGCCTTCCCGGATTCTATGCCTTTTTCCTCTGTGAGAGCATTATACAACGTCAGTGTGTGTGTGTGTGTGTGTGGGGGGGGGTCTGTGTGTGTGGGGTCTGTGTCTGTGTGTGTCTGTGTCTGTGTCTGTGTCTGTGTCTGTGGGTCTGTGTCTGTGGGTCTGTGTCTGTGGGTCTGTGTCTGTGTCTGTGGGTCTGTGTCTGTGGGTCTGTGTCTGTGGGTCTGTGTCTGTGTCTGTGGGTCTGTGTCTGTGTCTGTGTCTGTGGGTCTGTGTCTGTGGGTCTGTGTCTGTGTCTGTGTCTGTGTCTGTGTCTGTGTCTGTGTCTGTGTCTGTGATTTGAAGTCAGCACTGGCTGCATAGACCTCAGATTGCTTCCCTGTGCCCTTCAGCTTGTGCTTGTCGTTTCCACTCTCCTGCTTCCTGTTCCTTTTGGAATTGAGTCTTCCAGTGTCATAATAAGTCTTTGCCTGCTTTAGAGTATGTGGTCTGGAAGGGAAGGAAATAAGACTTCCATCACTTAATTTAGCCAAACCTTGTTTACTGCAACCCAGGGGAAGAGGTTACAGTTTTCTTACCCTTTTCCCTCTCCCTTGTTAGTGTGCATGGCTTAAGAAATTCTTCTTCTTTTTTTTTTTTTTTTTTTTTTTGGCTTAAATTCTTGAGTTTGGGTCTACAGCTACTTTTATGGCCACCTGGCTTTCATAGCTGACTCTTAAGAAAACCTCCCTCTTGGCTCCTAGTATGCTTGAGCCTCTTTCCCCACCCCCTTTTTTTGAGAGGGGTCACACACATCCCAGGGTGGCTTTGTATTTACTGTGTAGCCAAGGATGACCTTGAACTTCTGATTCTCCCGCTGGAGTGCTGGGATTACAGGAGTACGGTGCCACACCCAATTTATGCTGTGCTGGGCTAGAGCCCAGCAATCACCTCCTAACAGGGTTACACTCCCCAATCCACGTAGGTAGGTGTAGGGGTGTGTGTGTGTGTGTGTGTGTGTGTGTGTGTGTGTGTGTGTATAAAGATGGTGCAGTGGTCAAGATCACTGGCTCTCTTGCAGAGTACTGGGATTCCATTCCCAGCACATACAGGCTGCTCACAGCTGTCTGTAACTCCAGTTTCAGGGGATCTGACATCCTTGGTTACCAAACACACATCAGTACTTGTACATACACACACATTATTATATATATATATATTATATATATATATAATATATATATATATATATCACATAAAAAGATGGTGAGGGCTCTTGATCCCCCACACACTTTGGTATTGTAGAGTTGGATACACGTGGGTTTCCGTGGCCCCTTAGACATTCAGAACAAGCCTTACCCCAGGTTGGGGCTCAACAGTTAAATACCTGGCATCCATAAGAAGAAAGAAAGATGTGTTGAATGGTGACAGTGTTTGTTGAGTGCCTACAGTTTCACAGGATAAAGGGTGTGCATGAAAGACACATCTGTCATGTAACCGTCTAGTTTATCATTTACTATCAGGAAACCAGTGTTCACTGATGGCTCTTGCCCTGTATATACTTAACTCCTGCTTCCCTCCAAGGTTTTTTGCTGTTGTTTGGTTTTATAGACTTATTTATTTTAGTTTATGTGTTTGGGTATTTTACCCATGAGTATGTATGTGCATCATGTGTATGCCTGGTGCCCACAGCATTCACAAAAGGCTGTTAGATCCCCTGGAACTGCGTTATGGACGCTTGTGCTGAGCTACTGTGTGAGTGCTGGGAACCAAATCCGGGTCCTTTTAGAAGAGCAGCCAGTGCTCTTAACCATTGAGCCTTCTCTCCAGCCTCCATGGCCATGGTTTTTATGACAAATTTCTTCCCTTTTTTGAGACAGGGCTTCACTACTGTAGCCCAGGCAGGCCTCATCCAGGATGGTCTCAGATTTGCTGTGGTTGACCAGGCAGGCCTCAGGTTTGCAATGAATAACCATGTGCCCAAGATGACCTTGAAGTTGGGGGGTCTTCCTTCCTCAGCCTTCATGTATTGGAATTGTGGTAGCCTGTTACAGAGCCCAGTTCCAATTTTTTTTTAATCAGTCCTCCAATCCCTCATCTCCCAAATTGTTAGGATTTCAAAAGTTGAAACTGCATAATTCCAATATAATTAGCCTTTAAGAGTATATGCTAAGCCAGGTGGTGGTGGCTCAGGCCTTTAATCCCCACACAGGAGGCAGAGACAGGTGGATCTCTAAGTTTGAGACCAGTTCTAGGACAGCCAGGGTTTCACAGAGAAACCATCTCAAAAACAAAATAAAACAAAAACAAAAGAGTATATGCTGCTAAATCTTTCCATCCAGGACTCGATGTGTTTCTTAATTTACTCAGACCTCTTTTCTGTGTCTAAGCAAAGCTTTGTAGCATTTCCCCATAAATCTTACACATTTCTTGAAAAAAAAAGTAGGGGGTTGTGTAATTTTGGGTGCTGTAGGTTCCTGTGGCTAACAGGTTGGTGATCTTCAGAACACAGGAATCCTTCCCTTCTCTCATTGCATGCCGTGTGTGGGTTCTGCTGTCTCTTGTCTGGGAACTGCCCTGGTGTAAGTGTCTTTCAGGAAGCCCTGTGGTGATGGGGCTGCTAACACACCAGCCGTAGTGACGGGATCAGGAGTCAGTGCCACAGCAGGGGCTGCCCAGAAGAAAGCTCTGGCTTCTCCTTCAATAGCAGACACCCATGTTTTCTGGGATGATACAGGTGGTGGGCTTTACCAGGGTTAGGGTCATCTAACCCTGTGACTAAAGATTTATGTGTGTGCTCTGTGAGGATTAGCATCCTTGATCTGTGCTATGATCTTTATTTGCCCAATAGAATTTTAGTGATGCCTAGCCTGGCATGAGAGACCATTCCAGTAGTTTTTCTGGAGACTGTTCTGATAATTGTAGGTCTCTAGAACTGTTTCCCTAGGTTTCTGACTTTTCAAATGGCCATATTCTTTATATCAAAAGGGTCAGACATGGTGTATGCTGGACTTGGGCATGGTGTACACTGGACCTGGGTGTGGTGTGCACTGGACCTGGGTGTGGTGTGCATCGTGCCTCTCTCACTGCTTCTGCACACCCTTGACCACATTCAGATTTTATTCTAAGATATCATAATCAGTTCTTGACTTGGCACATGGAGTGGAGACAGTCAGAGGTTATCCATCCACTACAGGGATCAGTGTCCAGATGCAGTCTGTGCTGACAGCATGCCACTAGAACCTTCTCTCCAGTGCTTTCCTCTGGTGCCATCTGCCTTTGGAGGCTGGAAGAAGAGGCCTGTGTTGTCTGCTTCTCCAACTTCCAGCCCCCTGTCTGGGGCTCTGACTTTATTGCCAGAATTAACAGTCACAGGGTGAGACAGAGCTAGCAGGTACTCACTGGAATATATTTTATATTAAAATCAAACCCTGGGAAGGAAATCGTAAGGCGGCACAGCTGCATAGTTCCCAGGTTAGTAAAGAGACAGTCCACGTCTTCTCCTGAGCTGCGGTCCTCTTGTTTCTGCACTTCACTGGGTGTGTTGCTGCCTTCGTATTTCTACAAAGATTTACCAGCAGGGTGATAAGAATTCTTCCAGGGCTTGAGCCACATGAGTGATGCACCACTACAGCAGTTGATGAAGACATCGCTGTAGAAGAAAAGGAGGAAAATACAGCTTCCCTTAATCATGACTTGTAATCTTCACCCAAGAGTTCCATTTAGTTCAGCAAGGCTTTGTTCTCAACACAATCAGTTGAGACCCCTACTCACTTTCAAGAAGGCTTTAATTCCGTAGTAAGAGTTGGTTCTTCTGACTCCATACAGTACAGCTTGTGCACATCTGGTGACCCTGAAGGGCTCTGTGCTATTGTCTGTGCACACACCGGGGTGGGAACCAAGCACCGAAGGCCCACCTCTCCTTTTTGGACAGGCACCTTCTAATGAAAAACCAGCACTAAGTAAGGGCAAGTGCATCGTACTCTGGGGAATTCCTGTCAGCACCGACAGGCACAATATGATCTCTGGGGTCCAGTGCTTGATGAGAAGCAGAAATCTTGACATCTTTTTGTCTTAGTAGTGAGCTGGTCACATAGAAAGTTCAGTGTGAGTTAGTGAGAGTGAATGTGACCCAGTTAGAGGAAAGCAGATTATCACAGACCACATGTGGGGCGTTCTGGGGGGCTTGTGGGTGAGGAAGAGGACAAAGGGAGCCTATTCAGACACTTTTTGAATGGCTCAGAGGCAGGGACTTGCACTTTTCCAGCATTGCCCCAGTGCCCAGGAAGCTCCTGAGAAACTCTTTAAGGAATAAAGGGTGAAGGAGCCAAGCAGAGGCTACCTTGAACCTGGTTAGGTGTCTGTCCCTTGACCAGCAAGTGCTCAACATGCTGTAGGGCTCATACTTAAAAGTTAGTCTCCACAAAAGAGATACTGACACTCAACCAGAAGCTTGACAGCTCCTAAATCAGGGCGCTCAGGGCGGACACTGGAGGCTGCCGCTCCTGTCTGCACTGTTAGTCTTCACACTGAGTCTGTTCCTCGGTATTCAAGGTACCAGCCTGGGAGACACCACTAGCTCTGGGGCATTTCTCTTTCACATGACTGTTTGGTTTTCCATCCTTCAAGACTGAGCAAAACTACCAGCACTGTGCAGCCTGTGTGTTTTACACTTAGATCTTCAGTCTGTTGGGGTTTGTTTTGCTGGTGACCTGCTCACTCCCAGGCTAGATTGTGCACACTCATTCCAGGGTCTGCAGCACTGTGCCCTTGTTGACTAAATTCAGTTCTTTTTTCTTGAGAGTCTGTTCTGCTGGCTTGCTGTGTGTCTGTAATGCCAATGCTGCTTTTAGTCATCACAGCTTTCCAACGGTTCAGTATCTATCTGTGCAGCGCATTCCTCCTCATTCTTTTTCCAAAATGCAGGCAGACTCACACACGTATTCTTCTGGGTGAAGTTTAGGCTAATTTTCCAGCATTAAATGAAAATGGTTGGGATTTTGTTTTTTGTGGACTTGGATTAAATTTGAGGAATGCTGCCATTTTTGCTTTGAGGGGTCATCGCCAGGAATGTGTGGATTTTTCCATTCACTCAGATTTTCCTGTCCTTCAGCAATATTTGATAGTTTTCTTCCCATTAATCCTCCCCAAATTATTTTAACTTCACTCCTAACTGTGGTACCTTTCCCATGCTATGGGAGGGGTTTTAAGCTCTCCAGGTGTCCCACATGGTTCTCCAGCAAGGTCTTGCTTTGCGATGATCTTTGGAATAGGTGTGGAGGGAGAAAACCAGAGCCTGCAGTCTGGAAAGTGAGGTACATGCCTCCCTCCTGACTGGACCTGCTGCTGGATGACACACAGGACCTCAGAGGGACCTCCTGTTACACTCATAGCTTATAAACACTTTGTTGATCCTTGCAGTAAGCGATGCCTGTATTTCCACTGCAGGGTTAGCTTGCTTACTAGCTATTCCAAGGACAGAAGATGTCCATTTTCTTTTGAGTGTTTTATCACTCGGCCCCTGCCTGGTGAGGCCCCTGAGCTTGCTGGTGGTTGGTTGGGAGGAACACTGCAGCACCCTGCTTGTCCATATTTGCTCAAGGCAGTTACCCTTGTGTAGAAGAGCTAGGCTTGGAAGAGTAACGCCAGCTGAGGCAGTATACAACATATCAGGCCCTATCCTCTCTAGAGAGCCTCTGTGGCCCTCTAGGGTAGGACTCTGTCACACATTCTGCAGCTGAGGAGCTAGAGGCCTCGGAGTTAGGTGGCCTGTTCAAAGTCACATGGGGAGTAAGTGGCAAAGCAACCTCTGCTCTGCACCACTACAGTAATGTTAGCTTGTGTAGCCGTTGACTGATGTAGAATGGTGAAAGTACTAAATATAGGGCCTGGGGTACTTGCCAACCGAGAGGGTTGTGGTTGACCTGTGTGGTGGACTGCTAGTTACAGCCACTCCTGACTGTAAGCACCGCCATTGCAGTGCAGTGCATTGCAGGTGAAAGCATGGCTTCTCATGCTTCTGTAGACCAAGCCTTTTGTCTACCCATGCCGATTATAGCACTCCTCCTAAAGAGCCAGAAGGAGGCTGTCCAAGGTCATTACTTAGGGTCAAGGCAGTGTGGCTCTGCTAACAACAGGCTTGGGGTGGGGATGGGGGTGGGGGTGGGGGCTGGAGAAGCAGTGTTTGGCACCACCTTCCCCTGCCAGGACAGGAACTAAGACCACTCTTGGTAATAGAAGACCATCTAATGGGGCAGTAAGATGACCCAGGGGGACAGTGACAGATATGTACACTGCCAGTCTGTGTCTGTGTGTAACCACATCACAGGAGGACAGTGTGACAGGCTTGTCCCCTACAGGCTTTGCAGGCTGGTAAGCAACTGTATATAATTAGTCTGAAGGCTTTAGAGGGAGAGGCAAATTAGTGCAAGCAAGACATGTCACTCTATTGTTACTAGTGCAAGCAAGTCACTAGTGTCTTGTTTTTCATAGTTTCTTTTTAGAGTTTTTAAAATTATGTTCCAGTCTGGGTGGTGGTGGTACACACCTTTAATTCCAGCACTCGGGAGGCAGAGGCAGGTGAATCTCTGAGTTCAGTGCCAGCCTGGTCTACAGAGTGAGTTCGTGTGCCTGTGTGTGTGGATATATGCCTGTGAGTGCAGGTGCCTATGGAAACTGGAGGCATCAGATCTTCCACTGGTTATGAGTTGCCCAGCGTGGGTGCTGAGAACCAAACCCATGTCCTCTGGAAGAGCAGCAGTGCCCTTAATCATTAAACTATCTCCAGCCCTCATGGTGTTTCTTTAGTATTAATTTTCTAGTGTGTGAATAAATGTTTCACCATGGTATTTTCATACATGTGCCAATGCCAATCTTACCTCTGCTCACACAGTACTTCTGATGGCACAATCTGTGTCAGAGTATATCCACCACCAGGATGGTACACACAGCTTCTGTGCCCCCACAGCTAGCATCCAGGCCTTTCCATCAGTCAGCTACATGTGCTCCTTGAGGCCCTCAGCACACCATGATCCAGCTGGGGCAAGGGACTCCGAATGAGGTCCAAGCCTCATTTCCCAGTGCTGCCCCAGGAGGCACTGCCCTGTTCCCCAGCAGCTGGAAACACTCTGTCTAGCTGGCTGTGTGTGGGAATGGGCATTACCCAGGCCCAAGCTCTGTGTAGATGTGATGAGTTGGACTCTGTCTTCAAGAAGCTTAAAGTCCACTGAAACAGCTGACGCAGTCATCGGTGTGCATAGTGTCAGTGAGTAAGCCTCAGCTAGGCTTCCCAAGGAGTCTGAGTGAAAGGTTGAGAGACAGACACCAAACCACATGGAGAAGCCCAGAACTGAGGATTCCCTGTGAGCTAGGATGGCTCAGGAAGGCACAAACACCTGAAAGTTGGCCATTTCTCATATTCATGGAATCTGTTCCATTTTAGAGTGAAGTCCAAACCAAGGTTTCAGTGGACTGTAAACATCCAAAGTTGTGGGCCCTGCTATGCTTCTGGTCATTCTGTGACACAGGATCTGTGTGTGGTTGTGGTTCTTCCACGTTAGCCTTTGTCCAGTACACTTGAGATGGAGGGATAGTGTGTCTCACATCTGTCAGCATTTCCTGTGATACACTTGTCCCATATGTGGAAAAAATTCTATGTGCAAACAGTGATTACTTAGGAGGAAAAACACAAGCTGAGGATTTTCCCCTGGGCATGTCGTCTTCTGATTCAGGAGAAGCTGATGAAAGTGCCTGATACAAGCAGCTTTTGTGCTCCACTCCCCAGAATTGCATCTGGAATCTGCCTAGAAGCACTGCTTTCCAAGGCTTCCCACTGGGTTTCAGTGCAGGTGCCTGACCTCACACAGTATTGCTGGCACCAGCCTTTGCTGGGTCTGGCAGTCATACACTTCAGAACCTATGTAGAAGTCTCAAGTGCTGCTATGGTTCTGTTTTCACAGGCGTGCTCATCTCCGCCTGTGTCTAGAGAAGTTGAAGGGGTTGGTGCCGCTGGGCCCTGAGTCAAGCCGACACACCACACTGAGTTTGCTGAAAAAAGCCAAATTGCTCATAAAGGTAGGTGACTTGCCCTGCTGGGAGGAACAAACAAGGGTGTATTTCTAGTATGGTCTCTGGGCTCCTCCCACCTCACCTGTCTCCCCATCATCTAAAACCCAGTTAGAAGGTCCAGTCAGAAATTCATGGGCTGGAGAGATGGCTCAGGGGTTAAGAGCACTGACTGCTCTTCCAGAGGTCCTGAGTTCAATTCCCAGCAACCACATGGTGGCTCACAACCATCTGTAATGTGATCTGGTGCCCTCTTCTGGCATGCACTGTATACATGATAAATAAATAAATCTTTTAAAAAAAAAAAGAATTAAAAGAAATAGATTAAAAAAAAAAGAAAAGAAATTCAGGCCCTGGCGCCTCAAGCCACTGGTATCCCCACCATGACCGAGACCACAGTGTTTGACAGCCTGACCTGTGCCCATTTGCACCTACCACTATCAACTGAAAGAGACCCCACAGTCTCCTACATGCTCTGTACCCCCCCACACACACACCTGCTGCACCCTAAGAAGCAAACCTGCTGTAGTTCATCTGCACTCATTATTCTAAATGCCTCAGGGACTCTGGTTGAGCTGTCACCAGGTCTCTCCTGCCTCTGCAGCAGCCCACTGCAGTCCTGTCTGTTCCTTGTCTTGTCATGTTCTGGGACCAGGGCCATCGTACTTGCCCTTCCCTTTGCTGACCCTTTCTTGTCACAGGGCCCCTGACTCACTGACTGGCATGGTGCACATTTGTCAGTGTCCTGTGTGGTGGCTGGATGTCTCCAGAATTATCCTGTAGCTCCACGAGGGAACCTAGGAACCTCATGACAAGTCTGTCTGTGCTGACTCTCTGTGCACTACTGAGCCACAGCCAGTATCACCATTTAGCCATAGCTTGCTTAGACAAATACCAGTTTATTAACCGTTAGCAGCCTGCATACAAGACAGCTCTGAGAGAGAGCTTCAGTTGGAAGCAAAACAGCTACAATTACACACTCTTCATTAATTAACTGCAAATGTGAGGAGCTTGGGACAGATTTGTAAGAATAAGTCATCTGTGGAATTGCGCTTCCAGAAGCTTCTGTTGGACAATTCGGAGTCAGGACTTTAAAAGGGCTCTCATTTCCGCTAGCATCAGAAGTTAATTGGGGTTTGCCATGACATGAGAATTTGCTTTGTCATTGGGACTATGCTGGGATAAACGTCTTTTTAAATAGAAGTGTTTCATAGCTCACATGCTGTGTGGCTTTCCAGTTCTGAGAGGTGTTCAGAGGGTTGCTGTAGATATGGAGACCAAGTCAGGGTCTGTAGTATTTTGGGTTACCAAGGTTAAGGGCTGTAAGATTCAAACTGTCGAACTGTCCCTGTGTCTGTGTGACAGGCCAGCCCCACAGTACATGCAGAAGTTAAACAAAGCCCACAGTAACTGGCCAGCCAACTCCAAGTCTAGAAGAACAGCTTGACGAGAGACATGCCACCTGTCTCCTGGTAGAGCAGGTATAGGTTCTTTACTGATGTACAACACACGCCATGGACTTCAACAACCACTCTTTGACTTGCAGAAACTTGAAGATTGTGACAGAAAAGCTGTCAACCAAATAGACCAGCTTCAGCGGGAACAGCGGTACCTGAAGCGGCAGCTGGAGAAGCTGGGTGCTGAGAGGCCTCGGATGGACAGCGTGGGCTCTGTGGTGTCCTCAGAGCACTCTGACTCAGACAGGGGTGAGTTACACCTGCTAACGGGGCTTCAGGCAACAGAGCTAATCACAGAGCAGATAAGACAGGGCTCATAGGGGCTGTCAAGGTGGTTCAGTGGGTAAAGGTACCTGTCACTAAGCCTGAGTTTGATCCCTGGGACTAATGGTAGAAGGAGAGAACCAACTCCTGAAAGTTGTTCTCTAACCTCTGCTTGTGCACACACATGCACACACTAAATAAAAATGCAATAAAAATTATAAAAAAAAAAAAGACAGGGCTCAGGCCTTCAGGAGCCGAGCAACAGGACCCGTGTAGCCCCCTCTGCAAGAGGTAGATAGCCATGCCCAAGAAGGAATGTGGGAAACTCAGGTGTACCAAGAGCTCTACAGCAGATCTCACCCATGTGTCTCATCCCCTGCAGAAGAGCTGGATGTGGACGTGGACGGGGATGTAGACGTTGAGAGCACAGACTACCTCACAGGCGAGCTGGGCTGGAGCAGCAGTGTGAGTGACTCTGATGAGCGAGGCAGCATGCAGAGCCTGGGCAGTGACGAGGGCTACTCCAGTGCCAGCGTCAAGAGAGCCAAGCTCCAGGACGGGCACAAGACAGGTCTTGGGCTATAGGAGAGAGCCCAAGGGTCCTCTCCACCACACCTGGTTAGGTAGTGTACCAGACCTGCCCAGACGCCCTTGCACGCAAACCTCACGTACCACCTTGACCAAAATCAGCTCTGTCCATTCTGCAGAAAGCACATAGGCTGCGGTTCTGAGTGCGGTCAATAGCTTCTCTGTCCATCCATGTCGACGCTGAGAGACCGTACATTCCAGTCAACCGGAAGCACCCAAGAATCCTAGCCCTAAGCAAGTGTCACCTCTCAGCAGCCCCCTGTGCGCCGTCCTCCTGCAGCTGGCAAGGTCTTTCTTAGTTTTCCGGCTCATGATGGTACTTGCCCAAGAGAGAAGTTCAAGCTTTGTCTGGCACATAAGAAACCGAAGCAAACAAACTTCTCAAAGGGAACTCAATTTCAGAAACCCCAAAGGAAGCTTTGAAAGCAAAACTGAAGAGCACTGAGAAGCCAGGAATACCTCCAGCAAGCCCTGCTGCGGCCCAGCCGCAATGCCACAGTGTCCCCGCTTAAGAGCGGGGACTTGGCAGCTCAGGAGAGCAGCGTGCCCCCTGCGTGCTGTTCTGGGGGCCTGGCTGTGTGCTGTGTCTCAAGGCACCCCCACGCCCCGAGTTTGTTGATGCTACTTGTCTCTGGAACATTGTCCTACCTCAGAGATAGATGAGAGCCCATTGCCCACATAACAAAAGTGATTATGCTTCTTTGTCCCCACGGTCCCACTCCAACCTGTTTTCCTGTTGGACTCCCAGCAATAACTGAGTTTTGGCACTGGCTGAGCTAGTAGCCACTGTCTCTGAGAGAAAGAGGCCACATTTATTCTCTGTGGCAAGTAAACAGGAGGGTTCCCCTGCCACCAAAACCCTCCTGTTGAGTTATTTTTGAACACATCTGGAAGCTTCCTTCTGGAGACTTCTGGGTTGATGGCTTAAAAGGATGATTTTTTTTCCCTTGTGGCATTTTTATTTAAGCTAAACCAGAGCACATGTGTATGTACATAAGACACACAAAACCTATAAATACTATTTATTCATTTTATATAAACTAATGTAATGGAATATAAATTCTTATGACTGCTTTTATAGATGTTCTAGAAACTTTGTATGTAGCTGTCTACAAAATTAGTTTATTCCCCTGACTATTTTTGCATTTGTATTTTGAGGTCTGGGTGTTTTCAGCCTCTGATGAATCTTTTTCATTGAATCTGAACCATTTGTAAAATCTGCCCTGCTCAGAGCCGAGCCTGTGTCATGGAGTAGTGGAACATTCCTGAGATCCTCAGGTGCCACCTAAAGGCTCCGTGGCCAACTTGGCAGCAGGTGGCTACAGTCACGTAGCTCTCCTCAGATGCAAACAGACCCTGGCAGAGAGAGCAGTCCTGACCACACAAGGCCACTCCCTGGTCTGTGGAAGTCATGGGCTCCTTAATGATCCCGAAGCCCTGTTTTTGCCTCCCGCCCCCTTGTTGGAGTGTTACCCCAATACCAGCTGAAAATTAGCCCAAAAACACAGCTTGGATCCATTTGCATTTGTAAAGCCCCTTCCCCAATCTGAGCAGAGGTTCAAGGAGCTGGCCAGGTCTGTCCTTTGTCAAGAAGATACAGCTGTGCCTTGAGGGTCCCCTTCAGTCCCCACCAGACAGACCCTGAGGGCATCGTGTCTGCTCACTGCATCCAAGACTTCAGAAAGTCAAGACTACGGGAGAAGTTGTGGGCTGCACAGGGTGGGTGGGGAAGAAAACTGTGCACTTGTTTCTTTCCCTTAGAAGGCGTCTGAGAGATGCCTTTACTTTCTGTGTTTAATTGTTTCACCTTTGAGTTAAACTGCTTTTTTTTCTTTTCTTTATTTTTTTATTTTTTATCTTTTGGTTGAAATATGAAGTGTACTGTCCCAACATAAAGCAGTAATTATTTGACCTTTGCCCTGTTCGTCTGTCTGGTCCTTGCATCTATGTGTGGCAGATCTCTGTATTTTTAAAGCACTTGTGACAGGCTAACTGCCAAGGTCAGGCCTGGCTTCGGAAGTTTGAGACAGACAGAGCCAGTATAATAGGCAGGCTTTTTTCTGACCAAAACTGTAGCTTTGGGGGGACCTGCAAGTTCAGCCTAGGGCAGCTAATTCCCACCCCAGTCTCTCCTTCACTGATCACCAGCATGTCAGCCAAGAGCTAGTCTTGAGGGTGGCTTTTGTTTTCTTAAAGCCTTTCTATTAAGGTTGATTGGGGGCGAGGGGCAAATGGTGTGAATCTCAGCCATTAAGACTTTGACATTGTACATGAACAGAAATGTGTCAATGAAAGCACTTGCATATTTTTATGTGAAAGTTCCTTTTGAAACTAAAATCCAAGCTGCACTCACTGACACTGTCAGGATGCAAGTGGGAAAACGGGCTTGCCACCAACTTAATTTCATGCTACAAAGAAGCATTTGCATTGGCCTGGAAAGCACAGGACTGGTTTGGGGTACACATCCAGCATCCAGCATGTTTTGATTTGAGTTTTCTTTCGCTGACCAGGTATCTCAAATTGAAGGCCAGCTGCCTCTGTCCTTGAGACCTGCTGCTGCCTTAGCAAGGCCAACAGGGTCTCAGCAGGACCTAGATTCTCCCTCTTGACCCATGGCTGGAATAACTCTAGCAGGGACAGTGAGTTGGGCAGGCCCAACCTTGTAGTGGCTGCTGGAGTACTCTTATTGGTTGGCTTTAAAGTAGTTGTTTTTCATCTACCCCCTGCTGTGTTCACCAGAAGCTGAGGTTTCCCTGTGTTTCCTGTGGCCTTTCTCCCCATCTTTGTTGTGGCCACGGGCATTTGGGGTCTAAGAACACAGGAGATGGCATATGATACTCAAAACCTTCTAGCAATATCTTGGGGACTTGACGATGAGTTTTGTGGACTTTTCCCCTCTTGCCTTCTTCCCTGTCCCTTCAAGAGAGAACTTATTTTTTGAAGAACATATATAGACACATTAAGGTTTTATACCATGCTGCACTGGCAGGGATACCACTTTTATTGTGCTCTGTAATTTATCACTGAAATTGGGTATTCTGTTTCTTTACTGGGGTGGCTACATTGTTCTGTCTCCCTACTTTACCATCCCTGTGTGTTTTCTGTGATTTCTCTGTCTCTGGCATTTCAGTAGCTACTATAGTGCTTTTTGGGAGAAGACAACCCTGCACCCTTTGCTGGGTGCTGGCTTCTCTCGTTCTGTGTGCCCAGAGCACTGGAGCATGCAGCATGGGTGTTTTCAAAGATCCTGGGTTGAGGTGGTATGAAATGTGATTCATCAATACTATTCATAATTTTCTTTTACTGTGGTCTTCTAAAAGAAGAAACAATTGATTGGCACCATTACATTTGGATCATGGATGGCCAAGGGAACTGAGCGTGTATGGTGTCTCAGGATCACACAGAGAATTAGGAAGGCGCTCTGTCCTGAGATCTATCTGGATCTCTTACCCTGAGTTCTTACTCTATCTGGGAGGACAGTGGGCCAAGCAGGCTGTCGCATTTTAGCTTTGATCTAAATGCCATGCTTGCCTCCACCACGGTCCCTAGAATTGGTGCTCCTGCTGTGTTGCTGAGGGGCTAGCTTGGGGAACCAACTTTCTAAAGGTGAACAGCCTCCACAGGAGAGCCGCAGGTGAAGAATGGGAAACGTTTCCAGATGTTTCTTTATGTAAATATGGTGCCAATGTAAACCTGTGTTGAGACTGGGGAGAATGGTGCTCTTTGGGGGGCGGGGGGGCTTAGCACTTGTGTTTTTAGAAACCATCATGATTTAGAGACTCCTTGCTGTGTGTAAACTTAATGTGTCTGTCCATTAACAAATAAATTATTTCATTATTAAAGAAGCATTGGTCTTCCGGTGTCCCACTTCTCAGGCTCCATGAGAAGAGGTGAGCTGATCAAATTTCCTGTTTCTTTTAATTTTTCGATAAGTTCACGGTGGGATTCTTTGGTGATGACTTTGGAAGTATGGCTGTTCAGTTGGGCTTTCTTCTTCTTTCAGTTTTTCTGTCTTTTTGCCCCTCTCTCCTTCCCCCTTCCCCTTTCCTCCCTCCCTCTTCTCCCTTTCCTCTCTGTTCTCTCTCTGGTGTTTTGAGATGGAGTCTTATCTATATCCCAAGCTTGAATTTACT
Source organism: Cricetulus griseus (assembly GCF_003668045.3). Classification (NCBI taxonomy): domain Eukaryota; kingdom Metazoa; phylum Chordata; class Mammalia; order Rodentia; family Cricetidae; genus Cricetulus; species Cricetulus griseus. The sequence goes on along the minus strand of NC_048601.1, from coordinate 58,394,689 downwards.
AAGTAGTCAAGAATAGTGCTGGAAAGATGGTTCAGTGGTTAAGAGCACTAGGTGCTCTTCCAGAGGACCCAGGTTCGATTCCCAGCACCCACAAGGTGGCTCACAACCATCTATAACTCCAGTTGCAGGGCATCCAACATCCTCTTCTGGCCACAGTGGACACCGGGCATGTATGTGGTACACAAACATACATGCAGAGAAAACTTCCCATACACATTAAAATAATTAATTAGAAAAAGAAGAAAAAAAAAAAAGAATGACCCTGCATTCCTGATTCCCCTGCCTCAGCCTCCCAAATGCCGGAGTGACAGGCATGTGTCACCACACCCAGTTCCGTGAGTCTCTTGTTGATAAGAATTAATCATACTTCACTTCCTTGGCACTGTCAGAGCACCCGTGTCCCCTCCCTCCTGGCATTCCTTGCTGTGCTCTTTGTTAGCATCTGGTGAGCCAGGCACTGTTCTGCGGCCATGACAGCCATTAAATAGGAAAGCACCTGGGACATGAGAGCCAGCTTGGCGAGAGCGGGTGCCTGCTGAGACAAGAGCTTGACTGGGAAAAGGCCTAGGCTGGACACAGTGGAGGATCATGGGGAAAAACTCCAGTTTGGCTATCCACGGAAGAAAAACATCATCCAGTTTACAATGCCATCAAAAAAAAAAAAAAAAAAGAGGTTGGCCTAGGCCCTATCCCAAAGAATATGACAGACTTTTGAGCCCCTATGGAAGGCCTCACTCTCCCTGGAGAGCAGAAAGAGGATGGGATAGGTAGGGCGTTAGGGGGGGGGCGGGGGGCGACACCTGGGATTGATAATTTTCTTTCTAATAAAAAAAAAAGTACATTTATTACCAGATGTGGCAGTGCATACCTTTGATCCCAGCACTTGTGAGGCAGGAGGATTTCCGAGAGTTCTAGGCCAGCCTGATCTACATAGTGAGTTCCAGGGCAGCCAGAACGATACAGACAAACCCTGTTTCAAACAAAACAAATTCCTTTATTTGTTCTGTGTGTATTTGTGTGCTCATACGTGTCACAGTGTGCATGTGGAGGTCAGAGGGCCTTGCAGGATTTGGCTCTCTCCTCCTACCATGTGGGTCCTGGGATTCAAACTTAGGTCAGCAGGCAACTTTACCTGCTGTCTCACTGCCCCTGCAGTGTGCCACACTAAGGGTAATACCTTTTGGTAATTTACATCCTTTGAATAAACAGCACAGACCTCTGGGCCAGGTTCCATCCCACCTCAAGACACAGCAGAGAGCAAGTCACTTGGAGTCCTCAGGCAACGCTCCTCCAGGGAGCCTGGCCTGGAGCTCCACTCTTCCTGCTGTGTCCTCATCACCTAGCTGCACTTGTTCAGGATCAAGATTAAAGAAACCAAGGTCTTGGGGCTGGAGAGATGGCTCAGTGGTTAAGAATACTGACTGTTCTTCCAGAGGACTCAGGTTCAATTCCCAGCACCCACATGACAACTCACAACTGTCTGTAACTCCAGTGTGAGCTATCTGACATCTTCACACCCATGCACACAAAATAATATAAATATATTCTTTTCTCCCTCCCTTCTCTTGTAATCCTAGAGATGGAACTCGGTCCTCACATACTAGGCAGGCACTCCATCTCCAAGGTACACCTCCAGTCCTTAATTTTTTTTTTTTATTTTGAAACAAGCCTCACTCTGGCTCAGGTTGGCCAAAGCCCTCTTAGCTGCTGGGATTGACATCACACCCAGCTTGCCCTTTAACTTCTTATTCCTAAAAACCACCCAAAAATCTAGAAATGTTTTTAGGGTTCCCTAGAAGCCTGTAGATCATGAAGGAAGGGACTTTCCTAGTATATGTCCCTTGGGAAAATGCCTAGGATGTGAGCCCTCACAAGTAGGACAGCCTTGGCCTGTCGCTCTAGGACCATCTCTGATCAGGTTCCAGAACGAAACCAGCACCCACTCTGTGGCCAGCAGTACCGGTAACAGTGGGTTTCCTCAGCATCAGGCTTACTGAAACCCAGGAGGGGAAGCTCAGAGCTGGGGATAACTGTGGAGCAAGGATCACCCCACAACAGCCCACATCACACCAAGGCATGCTGCTTCCAGCTTCCCAACTTCCTTTGTTCACCAAAGCCTTGCACTAATGTGTGCCATTCTGCGAGGGTGCTCGCACCAGTCATGCACTCTCTCAGCCCATCCAGGTGGGGGCTGCCACTCCCATTTTGCAGATAAGAAGACCAAGTGGGGACAGAGATCTGCCCCATGTGCACAGCAGGGCAATGAGTGGACACTCAGTACTCTACCCCACTGCCCTCTCGGGGTCTACTGTCACCAAGTCCCCCACAGAGTACCTATCCTCGGCAGGCCTTTAATAAGGAAAGCTGTTCAGGTTCCTGTGAACAAATCCCCAGAAGCTGGTGTTGCCCTCCATCGAAAGCTTGATCTGCCCTGTCGAGATCCCACAAGGGCTGCTGGCACCAGGACCCCAGGGTGGGGGAACACATTTATTCAAACCAGCTTTGCTCTCAGCTGCCACAGGTCTTAGCGTCCCCATCTGCAAACACTACTTTGGTCTATGATTTGACATCACTTTAACCTCCATGAGGAGGCCTCTGGAAGGCTGTCCCTTATCTCCGTGGCTCCAGTAGCTGAGAACCCACCAAGTGCTCTCCCAGAGTGAACAGGTGTCAACCCACACTATCCACCCAGGATTCTGCTGTACCAGGGGGCATCACTGGGGAAACTGAGGCAGACTTAGCACCAAGTGGTCCCTGGACTATCCAGTCCAAAGTGTCTGAAAGGCCAGAGCCAAGGCCTTGCCAGAGTTGTGGGTCAAGATGGATTTGATAGGTGTGTGGCCTCCCTCCCTCGAGCAGAGGGGAGGGTGACAACCCAGACTGTGAGCTGTCAAGGACATATCTGCTTCCAGAAACTCCAAGAAAGGACAAGAGGAAGGCATGGTGCTATCCCAGGCTGGACAACACAAGGAGGTCACCCCAGCCATGCACTGGGGCCACGGGGGACAGGAAGCCAGTGTGCTGACTGGAAATACCCTGGGGGTAAAAGCAGAACAGTGGGAAAACTGTCACCTCACCTCCATGATTGTCCCATCTGGGTGGTGCACTGGAGTGAGCCAGTCTGACCACAAGAACAGTATAACCGGACAGGTCAAGCCAGGGAGACTCAGGGCCCACACCCCTTAGACACAGGAGTCAGGCCCGCATGACAGTCAAGTGGCCCCAAGACCACCTCTGCCTTCATCCTTGGGGACCTGGGGTGAGAGTCTTGAGTGCTGGCCCCATCTGTACTGTGGGGGTAGTTAAGGGCTCTTCAGACATCGGGGTTATACAAGAGGAAGTAGGCCAGGGCCTCAGCCTGGTGCTCATCAGACGGACAGCACCATGCAGGTGAGCCATAAGACCACAGCCAAGAAGAGTCTGAGTGTGGCCACACATGCCACTTCAGGTTTGGGGTGCTTTATTTTCATTTGAGGTGCTGGAGAATTTTAGCCTGGAGCCTCATACATGCTAAGCAAACACTCTACCTCAAAACCACCCCGGCCCACTTGAATTTTCAGAGATGCAATGCCAAGCCTCCGTGAGAAATAGATTGGAGGGGGAAATTACATGGTGTGTGTGGACGGGGCTTCAAATATGCCGTTCTGACTCTGCTGTTTAGATGGCAAACAGTGGGCAGGAAGAGGTTAAAGGGGAGTGAAAGAGAGGGTGACTCCGGGACAGAAACGTGGACACTGGCTGTGGGGAGGCAGGAGTGTCAGGTGGGACCTCACCTCTGAGACATTAAGAAAGGCAAAGGGAGTCTCTCTCCACTAGAAGCCAGCCAGTGTAGCACACTGGTGGTAAGGGAAGGGGGTAGAGAAAGACTTTCTGAAAGGCCCACTCTGCGTGGGCCCTTGTTAGAAGAGGGTGATGACTGCACCAGAGAGGCCCTGTCTCAGGAAATGCCTACTCAGGTAGGCTGAGTCTCCAGATGGACTCCCCACCTCAGGTGTAAACATGTGCAATTAGAGATGCCTCAGGAATGCAGGCTGTAGCCCCGTCAAGTGCAAACTGGGACAGAGTGGAACAGCACAGGTTTTTGGAAGACGCAACCATGGAAACATGAGCTGGACAGGACCTGAGTAAGGAGAGAAAGGTGCTTTCTCATTCCCTCATTCAGGTCCCTCAGTGTTGGGACAGACTCAGTGTGGAAATGCTGTGGCCTCCCCTGAAGAAGAGGCTGTGTTTACCTCAGAGAACTGATTCGGGAAACAGATCTTTCTCCTTTTGCTTTGGCTGCCAGGAAACTGAGGGCCAGATTCATACATTGCTTTAGGAATTGCCCTATGATGTGACTATCAGCATCCTAATTTCCCCCTGCTCTTTTCTCTGATCTCTATTTTTAATCTTTAAAATTTCCCATTTTAATATATTTATGTTTAAATTATTTTTATTTATTTACTTTTTGGAGACAGAGTCTCACTATATAGTCCTGGAACTCAGTATGTAGACCAGGCTGATCTCAAACTCACAGAGGTCTGCCTGTCTCTGTTTCCTGAGTGCTGGAATTAAAGGTGTGTATCTCCACGCCTGGCACAGTATATGTGATTTTTGAAGCTGTCTTAGATAAACCCTTGTGGAAAGCAGGGATCAGGCTGTCCTACAGGACCACTGTGGAAGAGAGCTGTGGTCTCTTCTCTCCATAAGCGGAGGGTGGGAGACTGACATGGCTCAGTCAGGGTCATGTGTATCTGGTGGGCATGTGAGTATGGGGTTTTGTTGTTTTGTTTCAGTTGTGGAAGGAAGCTTTCAGGAGAGATGACACTCTCTGGTCCAGCAGTAGGTCTGGGGACTTGTGGTGGTGGTGGTGGGGGTTTCCCAAGAGTCCAGGGGTGTAGCCAGGTTGACCAGGGGCAGAATCACTTGTCAGAAGCAAGAAGGGACAACTGAGGAGCTGCATAACCCCCCACACTTCATAAACCCCCCACCCCTGTACTGGGCTCACACCTGTAACTGGAACACTATTGAGTGCTAACTTGGCTCTGCTGTTACACACATTAGAAAGTCTCTTACAAGGCAGGCGTGGTGCCATGCACCTGTAATCCCAACATTTATAGGAGGCGGAGGCTGGAGGGTCAGGAGTTGAAGGCCAGGTTCAGCTACACATACATGAGTTTAAAGTAAGCCCAGGCTGCACCTCTCAAAAACCAGGGAGGGGAGGAAATGTCAACATTTATTAACATCACCTGTGAAGCAGGTGCCTTCAGTAAGGTGGCCAGGGCCACAGTGGGGTCCTGCGTCAGTCCTGCCCTGGTCAGTATCACCTTGGGAATGCGATATAGTTTCCCATATCGGTGACCCCAGGGTGGCCATGGTGCACCTCCAAAACCCCAAAGCACAGGGGTCAAAAGTTTTCTTAGTGTGTGTGTGCACACCTGTCCTTGTGGAAGCCAGAAGTTCACATCAACTGTCTTCTATCGCTGTCTACCTAATCGTGAGGGATTGGGTGGGGTGGCAGTGGGGGTGTACATGTTTGCAGGTCTGTGCACAGCTGTGCTTGTGTGTACATGTTTGCTTGGAGGTCAGAGGTGCATTTCTGGTGTCTTCCTGGTGGTTTCTCACTGAACCTGGGGTTCACTCACCCATTGGCTAGACTTGGCTGGCAGCAACCCTGAGAATTCTGCCTCCACTTCACTAGTGCGGGGATTGTTAACACTGCCTGGCTCTTACATGGGTCCTGGGGGGTCTGAAATAGGTCCAAATGCTTGTGTGTGAGCATTTTATCAGCTGATCCATCTTCCGGCCCCCCACAAAGTTCTTGACAGGACACAGTGAGGGGTCTTGGACAAGACCAGAGGATGCTCCTGTTCATACAGGAGGCCAGAGAGAGAAAGAAAGGGAGAGAAAGAGAGAGAGACTGGCAATGTGTGCTGCTAGTTCAGAGCCCATCTCCAGAAGGAGAGGAGAGTGGAGCGAGAGTTCTAGGAAAGGGAAGTGAGGGGGCCTGCCGTGCTCCTGCCCCTAGGCCACCTGTCACTGCTTGAGGCCAACTGGTCTTGCTCAGAGCTTCTCGCTGCCCTTCTTGCCCTGCCTGAACTTGTCTATGCTCTGTGATTCTTTAGACCTCAGATCTCACTGTGCACATATCTAACCCTCCCGAGGATGTTATCCACTGGGCAGAGCATCCAGTACCTTCAGGGACAGATCCCCACCAGGCTTCACCCTGACCCCTTTGTCCCATGTCCCTCCTCCATCCTGAAATTCCCAGTGTGTCTCACCACAGGACCTTTGTACAGCCGCGTCCTCTACTCCTTTATTTTATCTGGGTGCCAGTACAAATGTCAACTCACGGTCTTCCTGATCTGGCCATCACTTTCTAGCCACTGTCCCCATGCTCTGAGTCACTCTGCTTTCTCTTATCTTTACATGGCAGCTTGTCTTTTTCTGAAGTGGATATTCCACAGGGCTCTGATCACAGAAGGAATGCCTCCTGAGGCTCTGTTTGTACCAGCCCCCAGAACAAAGCATGGTACACAGGTGGCGCTGACAATCCTTGCCCATGGAAAAAGACTTTAGGCTCAGCCCCAAAACAGGCCAGTCTCCATGGTCACAGACAATGAGAGTGAGACTTTTACTAAAAATTAAGGACTTGCTTGATATGGTGATATGCCCTGTGATCCCAGAACTCAGGAGGCAGGAGGGTGGACCATAAGTTTGAGGGCAGCTCAGGTTTAGAAACAAACAAATTAAAAACTTATTTTTACTGATATTTATTGTGCTGCCATGTGCATCCATAAAGGCAGAAGCGGCATTGCTGAAATGCCCCCAACCAAGAATCAAGACACTGCTGGTCCCGAGGCCGCAGTGCCTTCCCACAATGTCTCCCAGCAGAGCTGAAGGACATGCCGATCTGCCAGGGAGTGGCCACACTTTCTTGCCTTGCTGTTTTGCCTTCTGAGTATGCAGCTCTATGCGGTGTGGTTTAATTTTGCATAATTCATTTGGAAAATTGTGTCAGTGGAGTCATTGTGTACATTTTGTGTCTAGCGTCTTTCACTTAGCACATGAGATCTGTCTGTGTTGTGGGCAGTAGGGATGTGTTCCTTCTCAGAGGTCTGCGAAGTAGTGGGGACCACCTAAGTATCCCAAACCAGAGGGCTGGTTGAAAAATGGGTTTAAAAAAAAAAAAAAAAACTTTTATGAAGAGGGAAAAGACAGAGCAAAGAGGGAAGCGGGGAGGAGGAGAAAAGGAGGAGGGTGGTAGGCTGCCTGGGTGTGTTGTGATCCCATCACCAAAGTAGAAGAATCAGGAGTTAAGGTTAGCCTGATCTCTACAGCAGGTTCCAGAGCAGCCTGGGTTGCATAGTGAGACCCTGTCTAAAAGGAAAGAAAGAAGACAGTCAGATGGGGGAACAGACAGACATATAGTGTCTATACAGAGGAGAAAGGAAAAATTTGCCACGTTTGCCCTACAGAGGGTGTAAGGATACAAGGCCCTTCATAGACTTATTTATTTATTTGTTTGTTTGTTTATTTATTTATTTAGTGTTTTGGGATGGGGTCTCACTCTGAAGGATAAGCTAGCCACAGATTCACAGCTATCCTCCTGTCTCAATCTCCCAGGGCTAGAGATCTTTTTTTCTTTTCCCTTTTTCATTTTCTTTTTCCCTTCCTTTCCTTTTCTTTTTTTTTTATTTTTAGCTAACCAAGTTTTCTTCTAGTTTTCCTATGATGAACACCTAGTGCTTCTGTCACTGAAAACAAACAAAACCCACTAAAAGGAGTTTAAACCTCGGAAGAATTAACACAGAATAATAAGTAGTAATTAAAGGAAAGGATTTGGGATTTGGAGGGAATACTGGAGTTTTTTTTTTTTTCTCTTCTTTGGGTTTATTTTAAAGCTAATTATGTCTCCTCTACTTGTTTGGTAAACTTTAATTTTTTTTCTATTTTCCTAAATTGATTAAAAACAAATGTTTCCATCCAGAATTAACATGTTTCTGAGATTAACTCACCAAGGACTGTCTGTTGCCTGTTTGTCTTTCAATTTCATCTTTGCCCACTTTGTACTGCCTTGCTCTACTTAGAACAAAACCAAGCAATCCAAATCCATCCCTCTCTGTCCACACTGCCCCTGCTGACCAACTTGAAGGCTGTGGATCCTTCACATTTGAGCAACAACAAGCAAAAAACCCCTGCTGTTTAAATTTCCCCAGTCGTGGAGGGGGGTTAGGGTATAGGTTTGGGGGGGTAAAACCTTCTCTGGAGATGTTTTGTGAGAGTGGAAAGTTCTCCCGTCAGCAAGTCCTCCGCTATATTGGAGAATTCCCTAAGGAGCCACCAGTGCCAGGACCTCTCACTTCCACAGCAAATGATCCCTGAGTGCTCCTTCAATAGCTGCCTGCCCACTGCCTGCCACCTCTTCAGCCTGAACCTGGGCTTTCCCCATCAGACAGCCTCCCCCCCATAGCCTCCTCACCAGACAGACAGCCTCCCCCACCAGACAGCCTCCCCCACCAGACAGACAGCCTCCCCCATCAGACAGACAGCCTCCCCCATCAGACAGCCTCCCCCACCAGACAGACACCAGACAGACAGCCTCCCCACCAGACACAGCCTCCCCTACCAGACAGCCTCCCCCAGACAGAGACATCAGACAGCCTCCCCACCAGACAGACAGCCTCCCCACCAGACAGACAGCCTCCCCCACCAGACAGACAGCCTCCCCCATCAGACAGACAGCCTCCCCATCAACAGACAGCCTCCCCCATCCTCCCCCATCAGACAGCCTCCCCTACCAGACAGACAGCCTTCCCCACCAGACAGCCCCCCATCAGACAGACAGCCTCCCCCCCAGACAGACAGCCTCCCCCACCAGATGGCTTCCTTCAAATAGCTTCTTTCATCATCCTGTCTCTCCCAGCAGACTATCTGCTCAAGCACATTGCCTCCCCCTTCAGACTATCATCCTCATCAGATGGCTTGCCTGAGCAGCTGGCCCCGCCATCAGGCCTTGTCTGTCTCCTAGCCTGAGCTGCTGGGGTAGACAATGGTGTGGGAGAGCAACAAAGAGGGGCTGGAGAGATGGCTCAGAGGTTAAGAGCACTGACTGCTCTTTCAGAGGTCCTGAGTTCAATTCCCAGCAACCACATGGTGACTCACAACCATCCGTTATGAGATCTGGTGCCCTCTTCTGGTGTGCAGATATACATGGAAGTGGAATGTTATAAATATATATTATAATATATATATATATATATTAAAATAAAATCTTAAAAAAAAAAAAAGAGGAGCTAACTTGCTTTTGTCAGTGTCTGCTGATTCTTTAACAGGGAAGCAGCCGGGTCTGGATGAGGTCTTATCTATAGTGCCAAAAGCCAGTGTTGGTTCTAAGATAAGGATTCTTTCCTTGCCTTCTTGAATAATCTCGAGGGCAGGACCTTTGGGTCAGGTTACACCACTGACATCAACACTTATGGTTTGAACTTTATTTTTATTTATGCCAAAAAAATAAAATAAACAGCCGGGCGGTGGTGGCACATGCCTTTAATCCCAGCACTCGGGAGGCAGAGGCAGGTGGACCTCTGTGAGTTCGTAGCCAGCCTGGTCTACACAGCAAGTTCCAGGACAGGCTCCAAAAGCTACACAGAGAAACCCTGCCTTGAAAAACCAAAAATAAATAAATAAATATTTTTTAAAATTAAAAAATAAAATAAATCTCACAAAATTTACAGCACAGGTCTTGGTCGAGTGGCATCTATGTCCCCAGACACCTGAACTTTCTCAAAGGGCACTGGAGTCCCTCTGCACTGGCCTCTGACTTTCACGTCACCTGTTAGCTGGCAGCAGCCTAGTTGGCCTTTGTAGAAATCCACTCTAAGGAACCTCAGGTAGTCAATGTGATGTTTGCTAGTCCCCAACTCCCACACAGGTGTGGGAAGCACATGGAGCCCCATGGAAGTCTGCTGTTTCCCCTGTGACCCAACTCCCTGAGGGTGGTGAAATGAATGACAATCACAGTGGTCCCCTCAAAATCTGGTCGGGAAGGTCTGTGACTTGTGGACTTCGACCACCCCTGTCAACTACCTCTGCATCTTCTCGGTGATGGCAGAGGACGGGCCGGGCCAGGCCAGGTCACTCTCTGGAGCACATAGGCTGGCCACTCCCTTAGCACCCATCGGGATAAGCACTTGTGGCCTTTGGTCTGGCTCCAGTTGTCTCGGTGTCCTCAGATAAGGGACCTCTGTCAGCTGGCCCTGAAGCAAACCCTGTACACGTGAGGCCAGCTCCTGTCTTGTGACAGCATTCGGATTTTGTCACCCCACCTCTGATTTGCTGCCAAGGGCCACCCATGCCCTGAGGCACCGAGGATATGAAATTAGTTGCTTCTTGGTTGTTTTTCTTAGACACGGGGTGAGCAGAATTCAGAAACTCCTTTTGGTATTTCAGGGTTGAGCAAATAAATAACCTGGAGCCGGCTTCTCATTCTGAGCAAAAGGATTTGCAAAAATGAAAAGGAAAGAGATAGACAGATGGATAACTGGGGCTTACAACACTGGGTCATAACTGGGGTGCCAGTGGAAACCCATATTCCTAATATATACAGAAATATTCTGTGGGAGGGGCTGAAAAGGTGACTCAGTGGTTAAGACCGATTGCTGCTCTTGCAGAGGACCCGAGTTCAGTGCCCAGCCCTTATGACAGGTGGCTTTTAGCCAGCAGCAGCTCCAGCTCTAGAGCATCTGATACCCTCTTCTGCCTCCCTGAGAACCTACACATATGTGCACATGCCCACATGAAGACACACATACACATAGTTAATAGTCATAATTTTTAATCAAGAAATATGCCATGTGTGATGTGTTTTTCTTTACCTCCAAACACTGAGAGGACCTAGGATTAATGTGTAAGGCAAAGAGAAACTGACCCTAGATCCTGGCTTCTGACTTCTGAATACCAGTTTCTAAGGAAGGCTCTATTCTCCCTCTCTCTCTCTCTCTCTCTCTCTCTCTCTCTCTCTCTGTCTGTCTGTCTCTGTCTGTCTCTCACATACACAGCAGGGCCTCTTATATTTAAGGCTGACCCTGAATTCACTGAGTAGTAGAAGATGACCTTGAACTTGTGACCTCCTTCCTGCCTGCTGGAATCATAGCCTCCTCTACCACCTCCACGGTTGGGTAGTGCTGGAGACGGAACCCAGGGTTTTGTGTGAGCTACACAAGTACTTCACCAATTGAGCTACGTCCCCTGTACCTCACTTTTCATTATTATTTATGTATATATTTGTAGTTTTTGAGGCTCCAAGACAATTTTTATTGAAGTTTAAAAGAAAAACACTGCAAAGCAGGCAAATTGGGACTCAGCCACTGACTGCAGGAGGGAGATGGAGAGAGAAAGGCAGAGCCTTCTGAGTTAAGCTGGCCCAGAGGTCAGCCGCATGGCCAACAAGCAGCCACGAGGCAGGGAGGGGAGCTTTACAAAAAGAATGAAGCCCTTTTGTTTGGGAAAGCATGCTTAGTCTCTGGCCAGCATCTAAAAGAAAATGACAGAAGAGAAGGGAGAAAAGCATTATACACACACAAGCCAGGACTCAGCGAGGGGGGCAAGTCTACACAGACCCTCATGGGAACGCTGTGACAACTGCCTACTTTTCTATTTTCAAGACAAAGTCTTGCTAGGTAGTTGGCCTCAAACTCAGTGAGATCCTCCTGCCCCTGCCTCATGCCATCTAGGATTACAGGTGTGCACTACCACCCAGGAGGGCTCCTATTACAACAGAAAAAATGTCCCAAGAAGATAGAGGCCAGTTGTTTGAAACAATCCAACGTCAAAATTAACCGTAATACCACTAACTCCATATTAGGCGGGTACTGATGGGTGGTGACAATGGAAACCAGTGAGTGAACAGGGACAGGTGAATGGGGAGCCCAGAGCCAGCTGGTGAAGCTGGGAAATGCCCACTGGGAGGCCCTTCCAGAAGAGTGGCTCAGCTTACAGGGTCATCAGTGACTTCAGTATCCACGGCATTTACAGAGCCTGAGGTGGTCTTCCTACTACACTGACTCATTACACAGAGGAAAGTACTCACCCAAGGGTGGAGAAACCTGGCTGGCAGTACCCTGAGCAAGCCTGCATCACCAGCCCTGGAACAAGTGAGCACCCTGAAGCTCTGGCATGATGCCTGAGGCCACACCATCCCTCCAGAGTGTTCTCCCGACAAATTCGTAATAATGAGAAAACAGGAGATTCAGCCAAGGTGAAGGCCATTCTACAAAATAACCAGGCAGGTGTCTCAGATATCTCAAAGTCATGAAGATGGGTTGAGTGTGTGGTAAGATCATCAATGCAAAACCAGTTATTAACTCAAAGGGAATGAGAGACGGTTTATTTTGGAGCTAAATATGAGCGACTATGGCCGGGAATGAAGCTTTAGGTTACCATGAATTCCACATTCCAGTGAGGAAGCAGTTTCATGAAGATTTCATAGTAACAGAACAAAGAAAGTCATAGATCAAGACATTTTTCATATACACTGGCAGAGACATTAAGTAGGCGGTTATGGCAAAGCCAAGAAATCTCAGCTATAAGTTTCCAATGCTGTGATGAAACTCTTCACCCATTGATTGGTGGGAAACTAGGGTTAAGGTAATTCATTCCAAAAGGCTTTTATCTATTACTCAGAGGATGTTAGGTCTAACAGAGGGCACTATGGGCTGACTATTTAGTAGACAGAACATAGCCCAAGATGAACTGTAATTAAGTTCTAATCCTACGACATTCCAACCTCCCCAAGTCACTGAAATTTTAAACAGTCAATTAATTAATTGGCCTTTGTGGACATGGCTTCGTCTCAGGAATTCTCATTCACAAGATGAAAGGTGAGATGAGGGGCTGGGGGGTTGTACTCAGTTGGTAGAATGTTTGCCTAGATGCAAAAGCCCTCAGTGGGGTCCCAAGGACCCCATAAACCACACCTGTAATCCCAACATTGGGTGTGGGGCATGCGGAGGCAGGGGACCAGAAGTCTAAGGTCCTCTTTCTGGACAGCTAGTCTAGCCAAATGACTGTCTCAGTGAGATACTCTGTCAAAAATAAGGGTGCGCTGATGAGATGGCTCAGTGGGTAAAGGTGCTTGCCACCAAGCCTGATGACCTGAGTTCAATTCTCAGAATCCACATGGTGGAAGCAGAGAATTAACTCTACAGACTGTCCTCCGACCTTCACACATGTACCCACAAACATCACACGTACACAAAATAAACAAATAAAATGTAATAAACTTTTAAAAATAAGGTGGAGAAAGATACTCACCAGTGAGCTCTGGCCTCCACACATATGTGCACCCCACCCCACACGTACACACAAACACACGTGTGATTCATTGATTTGGGTAACTGTTATGTTTATATGAGAGGACATCTTTTTCAAATAAACAGCAGTTAGTATTTCCTATCTGCAGTTTTCAGATGGACCCTCTACATGGTGGAGAATAATAAAGTTACTATTAATAAAGTAATAAAGTTACTATTAACATTTGAGTAACCACATGAAATTCTTTGTTTTATTGCAACTTTTCTGTAAGCCTGAAATGACTTCAAAAGTTTGTCACTGCAAAAAACATGTGCTGGATAAAGCATGAAGCTTGCTCCAGCATCCCCTGGGGGCTTGGGGCTGATGGGTAGGTGATTGGAGCTGTGATCAGAGAAGGTGGAGCTCTGCCCAGTGAGGAGCTGGTTCCTCAATGAAGGGTGTCCCAGGCTGGGGCACTGGTTTTGTCAGGCAGGATGTTCCCTTAAGGACCTTCTCTAGTGCAGCTCCAGCCTGGGTCTGGGTGGGGCCTCTGGTAGCCAAGCTGCCAGGTGAGCCTGATGTGCCTCTCTCCTGTGAGCTACACATGGGCAAGACTCATCACCAGTGTGATTTATTTTGTTTTGCTTTGTTTCATTTTGTTATTTAAATTAGAAACAAGATTGTTTTACATGTCAATCCCAGTTCCCTCTCCCTCCCCTCTTCCCCTGCCCTCCACTAACTCCCTACCTATCCCATTACCCTTTCTGTTCCCCAAGGAGGATGAGGTCTTCCATGGGGAATCTTCAGAGTCTATTCTATCCTTTGGGATAGGGCCTAGTCCCTCCCCGGTGTGTCAAGGCTGAGAGAGTATCCCTCTATGTGGAATGGGCTCCCAAAGTCCATTCCTATGCTAGGGATAAGTACTGATCTACTACCAGAGACCCCATAGATTTCCGAGGGCTCCTCACTGACACCCACATTTGTGGGGTCTGGATCAGTCCTATGCTGCTTTCCCAGCTATCTGTCTAGAGTCCATGAGCTCCCCCTTGTTCAGGTCAGCTGTTACTGTGAGTTTCACCACCCTGGTCTTGACCCCTTTGCTCATCACTCCTCCCTCTCTGCAACTGGATTCCTGTTCAGCTCAGGGTTTAGCTGTGGGTGTCTGCCTCTACTTCCATCAGCTGATGGATGAAGGCTCTAGGATGGCATACAAGTTAGTCATCAAGCTCATTATCAGGGGAGGGCATTTAAGATAGCCTCTCCACTGTTGCTTAGATTGTTAGCTGGTGTCATCCTTGTAGGTCTCTGGAAATCTCCCTAGTGCCTAATTTCTCTTTAAACCTATAATGGCTCTCTCTATTATGGTATCTCTTATCTTGCTCTCCTCTGTTCTTCCCCCCTCCACTCAACCTTCCTGCTCCCTCATGTCCTCCTCTCCTCTCTTCTTCTCCCCTTCTCATTCTCCTAGATCCCTCTCCCCTCCCCCCATGCTCCCAATTTGCTCAGGAGATCTTGTCCCTTTCCCCTTCTCCAGGGGACCATGTATGTCTCTCTTAGGGTCCTTCTTGTTTCCTAGCTTCTCTGGCGGTGTGAATTATAGGCTGGTAATCCTTTTCTCTATGTCTAAAATCCATATATGAGTGAGTACATATCATGTTTGTCTTTCTGTGTCTGGGTTACCTCACTCAGGATGGTTTCTTCTAATTCCATCCATTTGCCTAATTTCAAGATTCCATTGTTTTCTTACCACTGAGTAGTACTCCATTGTGTAAATGTACCACATTTTCTCTATCCATTCTTCAGTTGAGGGGCATCTAGGTTGCTTCCAGTTTCTGGCTATTACAAATAATGTTGCTATGAACATCGTTGAACAGATGTCCTTGTTGTATGAATGTGCTTCTTTTGGGTATATGCCTAAGAGTGGAATTACTGGATCTTGTGGTAGACTGAGTCCCATTTTCCTGAGGAATTGCCATACCAATTTCCAAAGTGACTATATGAGTTTGCACTCCCACCAGCCGTGGAAAAGTGTTCCCTTTCTCCACATCCTCTCCAGCATAAACTGTCATTGGTGTTTTTGATTTTAGCCATTCTGACAGGAGTAAGATGGTATCTCAGAGTTGTTTTGATTTGTATTCCCCTGCTGATCTCCAAAATTTACAAAGAACTCAAGAAGCTAATTTCCAAAACACTAAATAATCCAATTTAAAAGTGGGGTACAGAACTAGATAGAGAACTCTTAATAAGGGAGTCTAAAATGGCTGATAGACACTTAAGGAAGTGCTACTGGGATAATAAAATAAAATTTAAAAAACCCAAAGCCAGCCGGGAGGTGGTAGCACATTCCTTTAATCCCAGCACTTGTGAGGTAGAGGAAGGCGGATCTCTGTGAGTTCAAGACCAGCCTGGTCTACAAGAGATAGTTCCAGGACAGCCTCCAAAGCCACAGAGAAACCCTGCCTCGAGAAAAAAAAAGAAAGAAAGAAAGAAAAAAGAAAAGAAAGTGCTCAACATCCTTAGCCATCAGGGAAATGCAAACCAGTGTGATTTGGTCCAGGCAGCTGCATTTTGAAAGAACAGGGGAGGTGACTGTCATCACTCCTCCCAAGAGCCAGATGAGTCCAGACACCACCTGTAAATGAAGTGTAATGCCTAGCTCCTGTGGTGGGTGCATCAAACAGGGATATGGCCAAACCAATGGCTTTTCTCCTTGGCTCTTATTTGGGCAGCTGGGTCCTGGTCCCTGGAGAGCAGCCCTGGGATTGTCCACCAAAACAAATTTGTTTCATTAGAGTTTTCTGAGGTACTGTCTCATGTAATCCAGATTGATCCCCAACTTTTGTAGCAAGAATGACCCTGAACTACTGATTCTCCGGTCCCCAGTTTCTGGGTGCTATGATTAGAGGTGTGGAAGACCACACTCAGCTTATGTGACACTGAGGGTTGGACCTAGGGCCCCCTCCTGCATGCTAGGCAAGCTTCCACAGCAGAGCCCCAGGCCCAGCCTCCTCTATCAATCACATATAATCATTCTCACGCCCGCCCACGCCCACGAAGCACCTGCCCTAATCCACTTAAGCCTCGAGCAGCCTACGGTTCCTTTGTTGGTGACCGCTGTTATGAAGGCCCTTCCTCTCAGGGGGGTCCCCATTCCTCTTGGAGGGGCACATTGTTGAAAGTTGCCAGCCCAGGTCCTCCTTACTCAAAGCCAAGGTACAGTGACACGCGTTGCAGGGACAGGAATTTACCCAGCAAGGGCTCAGCCCCTTTCTGGGTAGGAGAAGGGCAGAGACATTCTGGGTAGTGTCCCAGAATTCTGGCCTGGCCAGCCAATTCCTCGGTCCCCTTCTTACCTCCACCCACTCTCTTCACCCGCCCTCCTTCAGCCTAGAATGTGGCTAGAATTTTAAGGACCTAGAGAAAAATAGGTCACAGGGAGGTGCCATGGCTTGTTCCCTAGAGAGAGGGATTGGCCCAGGATAACTGCAGCATTCCTGAGGCCACCAAAGAAATAAGGGGGTGGAGTCTGGGACCTCAGTGAGACCACCCTCTGTTGACCAGGCCTCCTATCCTCACCTATCCTTCACCCATGCTCAGAGGCTAATTCCAGTTAATTCTGGGCTTGACAGACCAGAGCCAGGCTTTAGTGAACCCTAGGAATTAGGTTCCGAGTCAGGACCCAGAGGAGTCACAGCTGGCACCAGGGAAGACAGGCCAGCTAGGATGCTGTTGCTGTTATGAGCCACCAGAAAGTCCTCAGGCTTCCCAGACAGGGGTCAGCCAGGCTTTCTGCCTCCTGCTCAGAGAGCCTTGCAGGTGAATCCAACAGCTACTTCTTTGGCCTAGAAAAGAGGTTCCAGCAGGAAAACACCAGCCAGGTGTGTGGTACAGGCCTGTTAGGCCAGACATTCAGTGGACTCACCCAAGAAGATCACAAGTTTAATGCCCTTTAGATCTGAGTTCAAGGCCAGCCTAGGCAACTTAATGAGACACTGTATTGAAATATAATTATTTAAAAAGGACAGGGAAATATAGCTCAGTAGTAGAACACTTGCCTAGCATTGTGAGGCCCTGGGTTCAATTCCCAGTATCCCCAAGTAAGAAAGAGGCTCCCAAAAACTGTGTCCCCAGTACCTTGCAGCAGGCACATCTGAATTTCTGGTCTTTGCCAGCCTTCCTGGACCCCACAGGTCAGCTCCTCTCTGGAGCTTTCAATCAACTTCCCAAAACAGATGAGTTTTCCAATTCTCAGAGGAGGCAGGAGGTTGACAGAAAACCCAAGCTGGACAAGAGATGAGACTCATCCCCAACCTTAGGAATGTCCTCACCTCCAGCCCACATCCTCCCAGGAACTAGCTACCCCATCATGGCCAAGGTTCCCCCAGCTTCCAGAGTCCTAGACCTTCCCAAGGCTGCCCACACATGCCCATGCCTGCCTCTTGGCCTCATTTTCTACCTCTAAGTCTGGTTCCCTGGCACGGGTAAAAACCTACTTGCTTGGGAGAAACACCTTGATACCCAAACTAAACACCTCACAAAATAGCCTCGGGTTACTTTTAAGCATAATAGACAATTTGTATGCAAAAAAATATTGTAGATTAAAATGGAGGAATCAGAAGTAGTCAGAATGGATGAGAGAAATTAGAAGTTGAATTACACGCGGTTGAGTCCACCTTAGGAAACCAAGATCTGTTTTTACTCTCCCCTCGAGGCCAAGCACTCAGGGAATGCTTGTGTTTTCCTGGCTCCCCTCCATCTCTGTCACAACTATTGAGCACATGACATGTTTTGTTTTGTTTTTTCCATTAACAGATCTTTATTGCTCTTTTAAAGTAATTGAATTATTGACACAGGCTCCATGAGATTCAAGGCAAGTGACAGGAGGAACACCATTGTACAGTTGGGAGGACTCATGGGGAGGAATCCCAGAGCAGCTGTCACTCTCCTCCAAATCATGGGAGCCTTAGCCAGGACCAGGCTCAGCTGAGCAGGCTTGGGGATCTGAAGGTGACTGAGTCACACCTCAGGGGGATATATTATTCCTAATGCCAGCCTTGAAGGTCTTTGTAGACCCTGCTCTAGACCACCAAGCTGCCCTCCCTCCACCACCAGGGGCAAGGTAAAGCTCCTGCAGAAGGAAGGAAGTTGAGAACAAGTATAAAGACTGGCCAGGCCCAATGGCACCCTCTGAGGACATCTGCTCCCCACAACACAAGCACCCCCCACCACCACCACCAATGCTGGGGGAAAGGAAAGGGATTTCTTAATGGGAGCCCTCCAAGGGCTCCTCCTCAATGAGCTCCAAGTCGAACTCTTCTTCCAAGGGCCCCCCAACAGGCAGCATTCGGAATTTCTTCCCCTTCAGAGTACAGGTGCGGTGCTGGAAGTCCAGAACAGCGTTGTGGTCCTGCAGGACATCAGTGCCAATAATGGCCTCTTCTGCACTTGCGTTGGCCACCAGAAACTGTGCACTCAGCTTCAGCTTGCCCAGGGTCACTTCTGTGTCCCACACACCCAAGATCTTCATCTCTGCTCCATTGGCCACTTTGACCACATTTTCAAAGGGCCGAAGGGTATCCAGGTCACCATCAGTGACCTCCTCCCATAAACTTGGGTGGACCACAGATACCTGAGCACCAGAGTCCACCAGGAACCTCACAGGCACGGGGCCAATCTTCCCTTTAAGGTAGTAGCCCTTACCCATGCTGTTGGCAAACAAAATCTCTCTGGGTTTCTGACTGTGGGCTGTCCCAGAGCCCCCAAAGGCCCTCAGAAGAGCTTCCTTCACAGTACTATAGTCACCCTGGGCCTGGGAATTGAGTCCATTGTAGACATCCAGGGCATCTCCTCTGAGTGACTCTTTGAGGAACCTCAGTTTGGTGGCATGGTCCCAGTGGTTAAGGTCGTCAATGACTTCAAATCGGTGCAGCCAAAGGCTGGGGGCTACATTAGCCCCATTGAAAGGTTCTGGGATGAAGGCATGCTCCCGGTGGCCTTCCTGGCTTCTGGCTCTGCTGGTGGCCATCCCTCTGGTCGTCTCTGGAAGTTCAGCAGCAGCACAAGCCAAGTAAAGAAAGGCACAGAGCAGTGTGGGCGCAATCACGCTGGAGAGCAAGGCCTCTGTCGACAGAGCTGTGTACTTGCCCAGCCTGGGCAAGTTGAAGGGAGCAGGTACAGGGTGTCTGGCTGGCTGCTGGACACAGAGGCAGGCTGTCTGTGTTCTGCTTGTTCTGCACAGGGCCTTTTTGATGCCCAGCCTGGGCCCCCAGGGCTCCTCATTCTCCTTTGTTCTAGAAGCTCCACCCCCTGGTCCCGCCCTCCTGCCAGCATCTTGCCTGACTAGCAGGATGAGTGCCTCACCCTGGTATCCATCCACATGACACCAGCTAGCCCACCTAGGGAGAAAGGCAGTCTCAGTCAGCTGACGGGTCTGTGGGACCCTCCCCAGCCTGTGGCTCAGAATAACCCAGATGAGGACACAGATGTGATGGCATTCCGGTGTTTGTCATTCGCCAGAGAAGGGGAGAGAGGAAGCAGGTCTCCATCTACTTCAGAAGAGGGGACTCCTTTAGCCTCACCTCTTTACTGCTTGGGGTGGTCAAGAGAAGGCACTTGCACTTATTTATTGATCTCTCTGTATGCACCGATCTTACTGTATGTATTGATCTCACTGTGTGTACCCATCTCACTGTATGTATTGGTCTCTCATTGTATGAGCCACTGAGGTGACTCATACATTCTAAATTAAGTATGGATCCTGTAAGATTCCCTGGAGAGAGAAACAGAGGGGATTCCAGAGTCCAGAAACCTCAAGTCTATCATGGGTCTCTATCTCCTGCCTTTCCACCTATCCATCCATATCTCTATCCACCTGTCAGTCTCCATCATCTACACATCACATATCTATCATCTATCATGTATTTACCTGTCTGTCTGTCTCCAACAGCTATCAATCATACACCTACCTATTTATATCTACTATTTACCTATCTGTATCTTCACCTGTCTCTAAGATCCATCAATCATATATCTATCTACCTACATGTATCTCTATCATCTATCATCTCTTTATTTTGCCTTTTTTGAGACAGGGTCTTCCTGTGTAGTCTTGGCTAACCTTGAACTCAGAGCTGTTCTGCCTCAGCCTCCTGAGTACTGGGATCACAGAAGTATATCCTCACAAGCATGGACAGAAATTGTTTCTGAGTTGGGACAGTCCCCCATACATAATAATTTTTTTATAAATGTATTCTACTGTGGTCATTTTCTTTACCAGCCACTCCTAATCAGAGTCAGCCCACTGTGGGGCAAGCCTCAGCCTATGTGTTCATGAAGACCCAGAAGTAGGTGGGCACAAATATTGAACTTCAGTCCAGTAGCAGACTCCAGGTCTGAGTGAGCCCCTTGCCCAGCCCCTGGAGTACAGTATCTTCCCTCCCTAGCCTTCTTTCTTGCCTTCTAGGAGCCTCTTCCCCCCAGTGCTCCAACCCTTCTCTCAAATACACCTCATCTGAAAAGCTATCGAGAATCTCGCTAATGTGTTCTCAGTGGGAAACACCTGCAGTGTGGGGCATGCCCCTGGAGAGGGCCTGGGAGGCTCTGGCCAGAAGAGATTATCATGGTGACACATTACCCTCTCCACTGATGGGCTCGTGACAATCTTGTTTGTTCCCCCAACAACCACAGAACAAATCTGTGGGTTCAAGGGCTCAAGTTGGCCTGCGTATGAGTTAGGGACTGTGAAGGGTCCCAGTTTTATGGCCGTTCAGATGTCATCTTCTCCAAGGAGCCCTCTACACTATTCTGGCATGAGGACATACTTCTGGCTGAACATGTGTTCTGTACTCTCTTAGGCTTGTTCACAAGTCCTCCTGCAATGAACCAAAGCTGAAGCACATGATATTGACATTCGTGATTGCCTCTGCTTCTCTAGAAACTTCTCCTGGGATAAGGGTTAGCCTGTGCAGGTCCCCAGTCCTAGTTATATGCAGTCACAGAATGGGAGAGATTAAAGAAGGAGGTCAGTGGGCACCTGTGGTTGTTGTGCCTGGCTGAGATCATGCCCCTGTCTCGCTTCTCAGACTATCCATCACTCAGCACCTAGCTGAGGCCTCTGCCCTGCCTCTGTATTGCCCCAGTGTCCCCAACACTCTGCAAGCCCCTCAGCCTATTCCACCTGATGGCTCTGTGAGCCATCAGAGATGTATTTGGTCAACACAGCTCATCACAGCTGCCTGACTGAGGTGGGGCCAAGGTGGCATACCAGAATCCCAAGGAAGTGGAATGGATTGCTGGAAACCTATCAGGAGAAGGTGGGTCTCCAAGACAATTGTGCAATGAACAACACATGTCCAGAGACAGGACCAGAAAGCCCCTTCTGCAAAGAGACACTTCTGGATGGACTTGGAGCCCTGGGGATGCCTGTGGTCCCATGGGCCAGAGGTCTGACCCTGTGGCTTCCTAGTGCCCCAGGATTCATCACCCCGCATACCAGGTCCCCAGGAAGTGGGGATGAGTGAGGATGCAGCTGAGGGGGGCATGTGTACAGGTGGAAAGCTGCGAGATGTCTGGGACAGAATTCTCAGAGCACACTTCTCGATATGGAAGTCAGATCTCCTGGTCCCGCACTGGAGCATCATGGTACAAATGAGGACGGGATGGGCAGGATGCTGGGAAGCCTCCCTGAAGACCCGAGGGCTTGTGCTGTTGATGGTCTCTACACAGGGCAGTGGATGTGGAAGATAGTTTCTGAGTTGGTTGCTAAGTGGATTTGCAGCTTGAAGCTGGGTGCCGTGGAGTAATGTTACCACAGAAATTGGCAAATGCCAATTTTGGATCCCCCCCCCCCCCCGAAAACTGATTTATCCCCACATGAATTCATGGCAGACTCCATCCCCACAGTCAACCTACCACTTGGACCTTATAAAGGATCCCACCCCAGACCCCCAACTGCTCTCCTAGTCTCTGTGCTTGGGTGGCCGTGACTTGTGGCAGGTGGCTTCTGTGCAGAGGCCGGCCAGCTCCCTTGCCCAGAGCCATGTGGTTTCTGTGACTGTGGTTCCAGCTAAATGCAGGGCCCATTTCTGGATAGTCATGGGAACATGACAGAGGTAAGTGCTCAAGCCCTTGGCATTTATTAGGTACCCACATCTGGAAAACCTGGAAAACTAGAGACTTAGGGGTAACAAGTGTTGACTGTGTGCTGAGACCCTAAACCCACCAAGAAAGGTGAGCGCCGCCTCCTCCTCCCGGAACCCAGAACATCAAGTGTAATTATTGACCAGTATAGATAGGTATTGGGGCTAGGGCGGGAACACCTTCATTATCACCTGTGAGTACCTCTGAGTGTACTTTGAAGCAGGCACCCTGAACTTGACCCAAGAAGAGACAGACCAGGACAATAAACAGGAAGGTCACAGAGAGCCTCCACCCTCCGCCCCCTCGTGTAGCTTCTGTCCCAGCTCCGGTTCTCTTGGCCATTTCTCCCCGAAGCAGCGTTGCCAGCTTGACAGGAAGCCCAGGACAGAGTTGCTCAGGTCCCTGGAAGGCCTGTTTTTATTTGTAGGTTTATTTATTTGTTTCTTTCTGAAACAGGGTATTACTCTGTAGCCCAGGCTGTCCTGGCTCACTCTACAACCCAGGCTGGCCTCAAACCTACAGGGATCCCCATGTGAAACACCACACCCAGCAAAGAACCACTTTAAATGTTTCCCGATTCCTGGTAACATCTGAGGAAACTGGCAGAGCCTGGGAGAGAGGCCTGAGCTCCACTGCACACAGGCAAGAGAGACACAGGCTGTTTCATGAACAAGGAGCTGAGCATGAGTGACACCTTAGGAATGGTGGGTTCTTTTTGCGGGGAGGAGGGGGGGAAGGGGGTGGCCTAAAAAAGAAGGCACAGGAAGGCACAAGGCAATCCTAGACTATGCAGGACTCCTTGCAGACCCTGTCACACTGGGACTCAGAGCTTTTCAGGGCAGCAAGGAAGGTCTAAGGGAGATGGGAACTGTGCTTCCTTCACCAGGCCCCCATGAGGGCTTCCTAAACTTCCCTCTAACTTGGACTTGGTTCCATGTTCCCATTCGGCCATCCTGAGCTTTTCATGCCTGCTTTCATTTTGCACCAGGCCCTGCAAGTGATGTGGCTATTTTTTCTGTCATCACTTTGTCCCGTCCAACGATGGCTCTCTTTTCTTCATACACAAGCATCCGTATTCACACACTCCCTACTACACACAGAAACATACTCTCCGCACACCATACACACTTCCTGTACACACCACATTCTCAGATGCGGGCTCTGGGAAGAGGTATCTAGCACTAGAATCCAGATTTGTCCTCTCTTTCTCATGCCTACACTCCCATTTATAGGGAGAATAAGAGCCTTTCATTGCAGACACCTGCTGTGTATTAGCCTCTAGGCATACTTGCCGCTTCAGAAAACAAGGCAGGTCCCCATTGCTGAGGCTTACAAGCTAATGAAAACAGAATGCCAATGTTTAACAGCTGTGTTTTGAAGAGTTTAAGACCAAGTATGCACATAAGCTAACCCACTTAAAGCAGCCCCTGGTCACAGGCACGCTGCTTTGAAAGGAGCCGGTTTTTAAGTGGGTCATCTTGTCCTTGGCTCCTTCCTGCTCCATGAGGCCAACGACATGAGGCCCACAACATGAGGAGCTCCATTCTTTCTACGTCTGGGCACATGACACAGAGGGCAAAGGGCTCCTGTCTGCCCGCTGTACCCTGCACAAACCTTAGCTGACCCCAAGGCTCTTGTCCTGGGGCTGGTGTGAACTGCAGGGGGTGTGAACTGCAGGGGTGTGGACTGGCACAACTCCTAGCAGAACCACCCACTGCATGCATGTCCCACTTCTAGGCCCTGCTTTGGGATGCTTGTGACAGCGTGCCTTCAGCTGAAAAGAAAACTAAAGAGGTGATTTTGACACCAAAATCTAGCCAGGGGTCAGGAATACGGCTCAGCTGGTGGGGTGCTTGTCTTGCATATCCACAGCCCTGAGTTAAAACCCCTAGTTTCGAATAAATCAGGTGTGATGGAATTACATCAGTAAGTTCAGTACTTGGGAGGTTGAGGATCAGGAATTCAAGGTCATCCTTGGCTACAGTTTGAGGCCAGTCTGGGATACATGCAAGCCCGGCTCCACCCAATAACCTAGCTAGAGGTTCAGATTGGAATCCCAGGGTCCAGGAAGGTGCCAACCAAAACAGGGAATACTAGGAATTTCAAGGCAGGTTCCTTGATACTGAGCCACAGGCCTGCCATCACCAGGTGGGAACTGCCCAGTGCTCACGTGGCAAGATGGCTCTCCTGTGTGCCTTTTGGGGCCATGCCAAGCTCCCCACCATGAGTGTCTCTGCTCAGTCCTCCCCAAATGCCAGTGAGAACTCACTGCTCATTGCCCTCCTCTTCTGGAACCTCCTTTCTGGTTTGGTTGCCCTGCCTCTGGAGCTCTGCCTCTGGAAATGGTTCAGCATGGCAACCTCTGCCAATCCAGCACACAGGCAGCATGATGTGCGGGATGAGTCACTGGTCCCACAGGGTACCCAAGGGTATGCGGAGCTGTGACTTAGTCCCTATTTCATCGTGAACCCTTGGATCTGGGGTAAGGACCAGGAGCAACCAATAGGTCGATAGGTACAATCTGCTGACTAACCCCTGGAGTTCAAGTTACCAAAACTGGTTCTCTCCTGCTTTTATCTGTCAATCAAATGTGAAGATTACTAAAGAGTCCTGAAGGCCTCCAGGTGTTCTTCTCAGGGCCAAGCTCACACTGAGCTTTACATATTTTTCTCCCATTAAGGTTTCCCTTTGCCTTCTGCCCTCTGCCCTCTGCCCTTCAGAATCCTAAAGGTCCAAGGGCACTGCCTGGCCAGGCAGCAGCACCCAGGGAAGATCCTGAAGACCCCTCCTCCCTCCTTCCCTTCCCATCTCACCCACCTGTCTGAGCTTGGGAAGACTTAAGAAACAGCTTCACACAGCTCCAGGGACATTAGCCACTTCCTTAGAGGCCCTGCAACTTATGAAATACCCTGGCAGTCAAGATACACAGATTGAGAAATGTCCAGAAAAAAGTGGGCTTCTAAGGACACTAGAAACCCTGGCTTAGAGCAAGCCATGCGGGAGCCTACCTCAAAGGCAGCTGTGTACTGGTCCCAATTTTTTTTCTTTTTCATTTTTCGAGACAGGGTTTCTCTGTGTAGCTTTGGAGCCTATCCTGGCACTCGCTCTGGAGACCAGGCTGGCCTGGAACTCACAGAGATCTGCCTGCCTCTGCCTCCCTAGTGCTGGGATTAAAGGCATGCGCTACCAACGCCCGGCCCCAAATTGTTTTCATTGCTGCTAATGCTAAACAGGGTGGTGACCAACAAAAGCCTGTGAGGAACCTCACACAGGGCACTGTTTCTTTTGAATGTACCGCCAGCCCAGCTCTTTCCCACCACAGGAGCCGGGGTAGCGGAAGGGGCAGCTTCTCTGGCATGACAGAGTGATCTCTCCTTAGGCATCTGGAGGAATGTGAAAATCCCCAGGCAACTGGTACTATAGGGCATTGTAAGGTGCTGTAAGGCATGGGATGAGTCTACCATGCAGCTGGTGAAGAGTGATGGTAAGTTGTGGCTTCATTCCACTCCACACACACACACACAGAGGTCCCTCTGAGGAACCCACACCTGCCTGCCTCTAGGAGTGCACAAGCGAGGTTGCAGAAGCAAACCCAGATTCTCGGAATCTAGAGAGGTGTGTAATGGCATCTTGCGGCTTTCAGAGATGAGTGAGGGAAAAGAAGCCACAGGTGCTGTGGGATAATTGGACAGAGTGAAGATACATTGCTGTGATTGGTTTAATAAAAAAGGTGAACAGCCAATATTTAGGCAGAAGGTATAGGGGGAGTCTGGGCAGAGAGCGAGTATGCTGTCTTGAGAGATGTGAGGAGACACGGAGGAAGCGGGATGGGTTTTGGTGGCAGAACATAGATGAATACAAATGGGTTAATTTAAGATATAAGAGTTAGCTATAGGGGCTGGAGAGATGGCTCAGAGGTTAAGAGCACTGGCTGTTCTTCCAGAGGTCCTGAGTTCAATTCCCAGCAACCACAAGGTGGCTCACAGCAATCTATAATGAGATATGGTGCCTTCTTCTGGTGTGCAGTCATACATGCAAGCAAAACACTGTATACATAATTAAATAAATCTTAAACATTAAAAAAAGAGTTAGCAATAAACAAACCTAAGCTAAGGCCAAGCTTTCATTATTAATAAGTGTCTATGTCATTATTTGGGAGCTGGCTGGTGGGACAGAGAAAGACTTGCTACACAGAGATGCTTGAAGACTCTGGGCAAGGTGATGATAATTCAAAAAACCAAGCAAGGTCATTGAAGATCACCAGAAATCAAAGGCACATTAAAAGAGAGACTGATGAGACATAATAGCTTGTCCACACTGAAGTTGAGGCAGGAGAACCGAGAGTTCCAGGACTGTGTCTAAACTACACAGTGAGGCAGCATTTCAAAGGAAGAAATAAAGAAAAGTTTTGCTGGGCATACTGGAGCACACCTTTAAACCCAGCACTTAGGAGGCAGAGGCTGGAAAATGTCTGTGAGTTTGAAGTCAGCCTGGTCCACATAGTGAATTCCAGGAGAGCCAGAGCTACATAGAGAGACCCTGTCTCAAACAAACAGACAAGAACAAGAAGCTTATCATCGCTGAAACTGTGCACTTGCACTAAGGATACCCATAAGCAAAAATGTTTGTTTTTATTTATCTCAGTCGACCGTGTGGCAAGGTGTCTGGGGAGGGAGAGGGTCAGCCCCTGGAATAACAGTCCAGTGGAGAACGTGTGTAAGCACAGAGAAATACATCCAAACAATAACTCAGGTACTACAGGGAGTGGTAGAATCATGACTAATATTCATTTTCTTCTGTATATTATTTGGATATAGTCTCTGAAAAGAAAAAGTTCTATACAAACAAGTGAGAAGCAAAGGGAGCTGGCTCAGTGCTTATGGCACAAACATAAGGAGGGGAGTTTAGGTTCTTGGTACCCACAAAAATGCCAGGTACAGTGGTGTGCACCTGTAATCTCAGCACTGGAGAGGTAGAGATGGGGCATTCCTGGTGCTCACACACCAACATGGCCAGGCAAACCAGTGAACTCAAGTTCAGCAAGCAACTTTGTCTCAAAAAATTAAGATAATGGGGCTGGAGCGCTGACTGAGTGGTTTGGGGCGCTTACTGTGCATGCAGAGGACCCAGGTGAGGTTCCCAGGGGTCACACGGCAGCTCACAGCTGTCTGTAACTCCAGTTCCATGGAATCCAACACCCTCTTCTGACCTTCGTGCGTGTGGTGCAGACACACACTCTGGCACAACACATAAAGATGAATAAATAAATCTTTAAGAAGGATAGAGAATAACTACAGAAGACACCCGTGTCAACCTCTGATTTATGAGTGCATGTACAAGGGTGTGTGTATTCACATATATGTGTGTGTGTGTGTGTGTGCGCGCACACACACACACACACACACACCACTAAATTAATATAAAAAGCTATTTTTAAAGTAAAAAGCAAACAGGGACCCTCTACTGAGATCCTGCTGACTGGCTGTGTCCTTGGCCAGCTCCCATGGCAGCTTGCTTTGGAGGACAAGTGGTTTCAGCTGTGTCTCGGGTCCCTGCTGTGCCTAGCAAATTCTGAACTGGCCCCTGCAGCATCCTGGACCCCACCTCACATAGCCAACAGCCTGCCCCATCTCCTCTCTCCACCACCACCCCAGGCCCCATCCCCACCCCACAGCTCTTATTCAGCTGCTTGTTTGTGACCCTCTCCTGTACCCTCATTTCCTGAACCCCCAGATCCTCCATAAGTCCCTTGCTCTATCTAAAATGTCAGGTACTAGTCTACAGACCTCTGGATCCTACATCTCGGGGGGTCAAGGATAAACTCTCTCCTTTCTTTCCCGGCAGTCTCGCCAGGGGCCATGGCATGGTGATGGTCCTACTGCAAGGCTATGGTGTGGCCTGTACCCCTCTTGCCTAGCCAGTGTGCCAGGACACAAGGCTGGATCTTCTGGAAGGGGAAGCATTAGGTCACCAAGACCCCTGTGTTCTGGGCACAGCCTCACTGCCTCACTGTTGCTTCTAATCACTCACACTGCTGGCTTCTGGGTCCAAGGACACCAGTGGCCTCCCACTGCACCTGCAGCCCTTCGGCCACAGCTCCTGACCCAACTGTCAGCTTGCTGGACTCTGGCCCTTCTGCTTCCTAGACAGTTCTCTGTAGTCTCTCCTGCTCTCCTGCCCCGCCTATGTGCACAGACTGTCCTTTCTCGAAGTGCTTTTTTTTTTTTTTTTTTTTTTTTTTTTTTTTGGTTTCTTGAGACAGGGTCATAGCTCTGGCTGTCCTGGAACTCTCTGTAGACCAGGCTGGACTTGAACTCACAGAGATTCGCCTACCTCTGCTTCCCAAGTGCTGGGATTAAAGGTGTGCTCCACCGTCACCTGGCTGGAAGTGCTATTTTATACTGTAAACATGTTCATTTCTTCTCCCTGATGCTCTCAGTTCCCTGTGATTTCTAGCCAGCTTGCAGGGTGCCTTTCTCCCTTCCTACCTCCCCATCCCTTCTGTCCAAATCCAAGCTACTCCAATGCCCACCACTGTCGTTGGCTTCTCTCACCAAAACATCCTCCCAGCATTATCTTCCGAGGACTTAAGCCTGCTATGTCCTTCTGTCCGATGTTCCCCAAGGCTCCTTGTCCCCACAAAACCTTTCTACTTGGACCGAACGTTTGAAGCTCCAGTCTCTTTCACCCGTGTGCATTCTACACTAAATGGCTTGAAATTCACCAGATAGGACAGCTTTCTCAGCCTTCTTCTCTCCAGTCACCCAGGTGTGCATAGCCCTGCATCCAGGCAAACCCAGCACTTCCCTTGGAGGTCACTGGAGGGGCTGTGACCACCAGCATGACTGCCCTGCTTCCCACAGCAAACCTAAGGGCTACTGCCTCTGCATTTCCCAGCCAAGCTCAGCCCCTATCTCAGCTAGAACGCCCAGGCTTGCACCTGGATGTCCTCCATAGTCACAGTTCAGTACCCATGTTAGATGGCTCACAACCACTCCACCTCCAGGGGCTCCAAAGCCCTCTTCTGGCATACATGGACACTTGTATGTGGACACATGCGCGCGCGCGCGCGCACACACACACACACACACACAAATAAATAAATGATAAATCTTTTTCAAAAGATAGATGGCTCCCAAAGGATACCTGAGGTTAGCCTCTGGCCTCCCTCCATATGTACACGTGTATACACAGACACACACAGAAGAACATGAATACACACGGGCAAAAAAAAGATCGACATGTGGCCTAACACAAACAATTGGTTCCATGAAGTATGGAACCAAACATATAGCTTCTGTTTGGCTGTTTCAAACCCTGGTAATGACACTTGAGATAAAAACTGCCCAAGCCAGCTGGGGGAGAATCAGCTGGGTTCCCTGAAACAGGGTAGGGGCAGGGCAGTATTGTACTTTGCTTCTTAAACATGCAATAAGGATGAACTGTTACAAAATAATGCCATGATGTATAAATAAATGCACGCAGCATTGGTTACAAAGTCACCAGGCATGGTGCTGTGCTCAGAGCCTCGGGTGACAGGAAGTAGGTGGCAGGTGGAGCCTAAGACTTGGAGTGGCTTTGTCATTGCTATCAATGCCCCCAAACCTCAACATGTGACCATGTTTTCTCTGGTAAACCCGGTCCTGGAGCGTGTGTCAGCCTGGACTGAGAAGCAAGGCACCTGTGTGCAATCCAGCCTGCTCAACACTGGCAGGCTGCATGTTCAAATCCTCTCTCAGACAGTTGCCTTTGACAGTCCTGGATGAATGAGAGTCCCAATGCTTAAGTTTTCTAAGCCTTGGGCTCCACCCAGGATTGTTCCAGGGTTAACAAAGAAATCTGAATCTAGGTGTGTTCTTGGGCTCTGGTTCTGCTGTCCACTCTGATTCTCATTGAGCAAACTGCATTTCCTCATCTTCCTGTCTCCTCTTGATTCTCCTGACCCCTCCATGGAAATAACACATAACCAGCTAAATCTTTCTTACTTTCTTTTCCCCTTCCTTCCTTCCTTCCTTCCTTCCTTCCTTCCTTCCTTCCTTCCTTCCTTCCTTCCTTCCTTCCTTCCTTTCTCTCTTTCTTTCTTACAAGGTATGTAGCTCAGGCTGCCCTCAAATAATCCTCCAGCCTCTACCAATAGAATCCATTTACTTATTTTAAAACAAACACATTTATCTAATGTACTATGGGTCAAAGGACAACTTGTGGGTGCCTGTTGCCTCCTACCACGAGGCTTCCATGGACCATATGTTGGTCTCTTTCAAAGCTGGGTTTGCAGGCATCAGTCACACCCACTCAGGCTTCACCTGTGTCCTGGTGATCCAAACTCTGGTGTTCATGCTTGTACTGAGCTTCTCCTCAGAGCCCCTATACCCTGCCCTCCTACCTCCACCTCCCAAGGATGACAGCCTTGCACCACAGTATTGCCACTATGACTAGCATGAGCAAAACTGAGCTCTTCATGGTCAAGCCTGTTCTTTTCTGGGTTCCTTGTGGAAGCGTTTCCCCACCCACCAGGAGCGAACGCCAGAAGCCAGAGCAGAAACCTGTGCTGCCTCACCGTCCTCGTGGTTTCAGTGCACTCGGATCCTGCCCTGCTCTGTTCTGGGCAAAGCCAAGCTCCCAGAGCCCAGTGGTCACATTTCCTGGCTCTCATCTTGACTCTCTAGATCCATGTCTGGTACATGCTTCACTCTCAGTCAGTCTCTGCTTCCACAGCAGAGCTGGGATCGGGACTCCCTAACAGCTCCCCACCTTGAGTGGAATCAGAAAACGGGCCAGGCCCCTCCTCTCAGCCTCCATCTTCTCATACCCAGCATCCCTCTGCATCAAGCATGGCTTATGAGAAATGGGGTCAGGGCAGCAGAGCTGACATCTTGGATGGAGGGCAGCATGGCAGCTCTCCCAGGTGGCCCATCTGCGGGCCACAGAGAACCTCTGTGGCAGGCAGGCAGGGGAATTCTACAGTGACTATAGGGGACTGTACAACAAGCGTTGTACATCAGAACCTCCTAGTGACAGGGATTTGGTTGTTTGCTAGAGTGAGGTGGGAAGGTAGAGAGAGGTCTCGGGGAAGGCTTTTAGGTAGTGCCAAGGAAAAGCAGAATTGTCAGCTGCCTATGGGCTGGCTGTGATCTGGGGAGGACTGAGTGTGAGGACAGAGGGTGGCAGATGCAACCCCCAATAAGAAACCAGGCTGGAGGCTCAGGGAAGATGGTAGCTGAGGTTATAGAAAGAGCCTAGTCAGGGGACTGGAAAGATGGCTCAGCAGTTAAGAGCGCCAGATACTCTTCCAGAGGACCTTGGTTTGAGTCCCAGCACCACACAGGGGCTAACAAGAAGTCTGTAACTCAGGTCCAAGGGGATATGACACCCTCTTCAGGCCTCTACAAGAACTGCACACCATGAAATAAGGAAAGGAGGAGGAGAAGAGCCGAAAGCAAGCCAGCCAGCCTACTTGGATGGCCAGGTGGCTGAGGCCTTGGAGAGCTGGAGAGGACATCTCTTCACAGGCAGAAAGTGAGGATTCTGGAATTGCTTTGGAGTAGAGAGGGGACAGTCCTGGAGGAAATGATGTCGGGTGGCTGAGGAGTCCCTGAGTATGTGGGACAAGGAGCCACGAGGCCAGACTGTTTTCAGGTTAGTCATGAACTGACAGCTTATATCTGGGGATACAACCCACAGCACCATACCTGGTACCCCAGACTGGCCTGGATCACATCGGGGCAGCCCCTGAAGCCCTCAGCATAGTTCTTGCTATGGATGGCAGAGGGAAATATTGTTACAAGTACATGTGAATTTGATGAGACTTTGCCACCAGCATCCTTCCACCGGGGACCCGAGGACAGGCCCACAGCTTCCTTCTTCTGGTACCATGTTTGCTCTGGAAAGATGTGGTTTCCCTAAACTTCAATGGGGTGAGAGCCGGGGTTGGAGCTGGAGGAAGGTTGGTTCCTTCGTGAGTGAAGGCCCTCCTGAGGCCAGTTATTCAACACCAACCCCCTTTCCCAGTGATCAGTAGATTGGCTTTTGGTTTCTAACCTTCTTTGGCTGAGTTGGAGTCCTTGACCTTGGGACCACAGACTTAGGTTAGAGGCCACACATCTCAGGGCAAAAGTGGTTACACCTGTCCTTTCTCAAGAGTCACAGGAAGTTGCTAAAGTGTCCAAAAGAAGAACCTTGTAGTTACTGTCTTTCCTGATAGCCGTCTCCACCCCTGCCCCACACCCCAACCTGTTGCCTCACAAAGGCTCAAAACAAAAAAAGATAAAATCCACCCCACTCACAGTTCCAAAGAAACAGTGTCAAGATGTGACATGAGGAGTCCTGCCCCTCCTGATCCTGTCTCTCATCATCAGTATGACCCCCAAGGAGACTTTAAACAGCTATTTATTTTTTATAATCATTTTTAATTTGTTATTGTCATTTTATGTGTATGGATGTATCGCCTGCATGTATGTCTGTGTACCACATGTATGCTTGGTGCCCACAGAGGTCAGTAGAAGGTGATGGATTCCCTGGAACTGGAGTTACAGATGGTTGTGAGCCTCTGTATAGGTGGTGGGAATTGAACTCAGGTCCTCTGTAAGAGCAGCCAGTGTTCTTAACCACTGAGATGTCTCTCCAGCCCCCCAAATAAATATTTCTAAAATCTTCTGTGCTTCATGAATGAGTGGATAGGTACATGGCATTGACTCATGAGTCACAGTCTTTAAAACATGTCACTGCAGGTTCCTGTCACTCAGAGACCCCACTCTACCACAGACAATGCAGTGACATTCTCAGGAACATGACAGTTGAACTTCTGTACTACAGGTCCTGTTCCTCACATTGCTGTAACTGAACCCACTCAAAGCCCAAAGTGTAGCACAGATTACCAACCTATGTGGGACAGACTGAGAGTAGAAGGCACTAGACACACATACCACTGCAGAAACCCAAATAGGGAAAAAAACAAAAACAAAAACAAAACAAAAAAAAACCGTTGGAATTCAAGTTTACTAGACTTTCTTATTTTTATTTTTTATTCTTTTGAGACACAGTCTCAGGTAGTCCAGGCTAGCCTCAAACTCACTAATTTTGTCCAGATGACCCTGAACGTCTGATCTGCCTGCCTCCACGTCTCTAGGGCTAGGATTATTGGTGTGAACCACCAAACCCAGTTCGATACAGTGCTGGGGACCTAACTCAGGGCTTCATGTGTTCTGGACAAGCCCTCTCCTGACTCAGCCACATCGTCAGTGCCTAAACTTGTTTTCTCCTCTCAGTTTTGGAAATCCCCAGTGTCTCAAAATCACAACCCCCAGACAAGAATGCATAGGTAAACACGAGACTCTCCTTGGCCACAAGCTGCGGTGGATGGGAAATCACCAGCGAGGGGAACTCTTCCCCACCCTGGTTCTGCAATCTTGGCAGGTTCAACACTTGATCCTCTGCATAGGGTAGGTTGTGTAAAAGGCCAGCTGTTGAAAGACTCCGGGGCAAGACCTCTCCTCTAAGACTCTGTGACCTTGGATGATGCCCTTTGAATGGGTTGTAATGCCTCCATTTGAAACAATGAGTGGCTTTTATCATCTATACCATTAGTTTCTGTTCTCTCTCATTGCCAGACCTATGTCACCTGGAAAGGACTTCATAGACAGATGGGAAAAATCATCTGAGTTTAGGCTGAAATGTGAGTAAATAAGGCCTCACTTCTCATTGGCTCCTGGGGAAAGCCTGGTAGGAGCCATCTTCAGAGGGTCAGAGGTCTTTGGGATTCTTTTTAATGTTTGGCCCTGGGGTGAAGGAGAAAAGAGTGGAAGTTAGAAGCAGAGCTGACTCTTGCACATGCCTCCCGAGAATGAGCTGAGCCATCCTACACACTGAGAACTCCAGAAGTGGGTCCCTATCCTATGGTGACATCTGAGGTATGGACACTCCTAAAACAGGACCCAAGTATGTATAAATATGTCCAGAAGGGCCCTATCTAGGAGGATCCTATCCAGGGGCCAATGTCCAGGGGACTCTGTTCAGAGGACCTGCTGGGGACGCTGGTGGGCTGTGCAGGGGGGCCATGCCCATGGGGACTCTGTTCAGAGGACCTGTTGGGGACTCTGGTAGGCTGTGCAGGGGGGCCATGCCCATGGGGACTCTGTTCAGAGGACCTGTTGGGGACTCTGGTGGGCTGTGCAGGGGGGGCCATGCCCATGAGGACTCTGTTCAGAGGACCTGCTGGGGACACTGGTGCCTTCCTTGCATGATCTCAAATAGGCAGGGGCTTTTCCTCGGCCACAATCAGAGCTCTGAAGGGGCCTCAGTACTCTGAGACAGGCTTACTGCACCACAAAGAAGCTTCCAGTGAGGGACTATGCAGCCACAGTCTTTCTGCCCCGCCAAGACATGGTGAGAGGACATAAATTCAAGTTTACTTGGGCAGTGCTCCTAAACTCATTCTAGAAGGGCTGCTTTCCTGTTTCTTCTGCACCTCCTAGGGTCAGACACAGAGGGCTCTAGAGCCCATCTTGAGTCCCCTCAGTCCTTTCCCTCACTGGTCAGACCACTGTGGGAAAGCCACAGGCAGATGTGGCCTCCTCCCTGCAATGAGAGTAGCAGGTCCCATGACAACCCTGGGGGAGGAAGCTGTGACAGCACAGGGACACCTGGCCAAGCCTAGAGTTTGTCATGATGTTAACAGAGAGCTGCAGAACCCTCCCCAATTAGACCAAAAACAGGCCACAGGGGAAAACAAACAAACAAACAAACAAACAAAAGCCATCAGCAACCAGGTCCCAGGCAGACAGCTGCCAGCAAATGCCAGGATCACCAAAGCCAGTGATCAAAGTGACCCAAGACTGTTGGAGGAGCTCTCCCCTCACTGCTGTGGAATGACGGGCCAGGGTGGAAGTCCCATGGCAGTTTTAGGGCAGTTAGAAGACAGGCTCCGTAAGACTGGATTATTCTCAGTTTTTCATCACACTAAGCTGGTTGATATGTTTCTGTCCTGTCCCCGGGTATTACTTGAACTTCAGAAAGCACCATCTCTCCTTCCTTGATTTTCCTGGAGGTGTGTCTTGATCCTCCTGATTCTGGGGAGGACATGAAGGAGGGGAGGGAGGAAGAATGGAGGAGGGGGACCAACTTCCATGTGGAAGGGACATCCAGAAGCTGGACAACAAGTCCTGTGCTCAGGGAGGCGGGGCCGCAGTCTGAGCCCCGAGATGGGACCACTTTTAGGGAACCCCCTTTCTCCAGCATCCCGTCCACGTTTTCTGGGTAGTGCCAGCAACCTCCTGGATTCAGGGGACTCTTGTAGTGAAGGGTCCAATCATAGCCAAGTGGTGTCTCATCAGGCAGCAGGAAGCTACTGTCAGGACTGAAGTCAGTCCAAGAGGGTTCTAGTCACCCTGGGAGGTATTGTTCTCACAAGGCCAAGTTCAACATCAAAACAATGTGTGCTGCTGGCCCAGAGACTCATGAAGTACCACAGCTGTCCTGCTGGTCCCTGCACCAGCCTGAATTGACTTCTGTTGAACAGATGGAGACATGAGCGCTCAAAAGGTGGGGGAGCTAAAGCCCGGAGGACCCTGCCTCAGGGACTCAGTGCAGCATGGTCACAGTCTCTGGAGGTCCACCTGACTCGTATGTCACCTTAAATTTGAGCTGAAGATATGGACAATAACAAACCCCCACCCCTACCTCTGGTGGATGGGGAATCAAAATCAGGAAAAGAAACTGGCCACCAAACTGAAAAAAAATATGTATAAACTCACCAGCAAAGAAGGGCTTCCTAACAGGGTTGGGCCTGAGTTCTTACAGAATGGTAGCTCAGGCTGGGGTCTGTCCCCTGTACTACACAAACTTGGTGTACAGTTTCACCTCTATAATCCCAGCCTATAGGAGGTAGAGGTCATTTTTGGCTACATAGGGAGCTTGGGACTAGCCTGGGCTACATGAGACCCTGCCAAAAATAAAAAGTTGACTGAGGGAACCTAGAGTTATTGCTGCTGTTGTGTTTGTCATATTGTTGGAGTCCCCCAAATACTGTTATTGGGAACATAAATCCAAACAGCTGGGGCTAGGGGTATAGCTCAGCAGAGAGCATCCATCCCCAGCACCCCCTGAAAAATAAACAAAAAACTCACTTGCCTATATATCACACATTCATAGAGATGTGTCCTGTGTGTACCTACACAAGTGTCCATACCCTAAATACAACATGGGGTCTCGGATTGGATCTGCAGGCAAGAGATGGATAATTTGTGGAAAAACTAACGAAGCTCAAATAAAGTCTGGCATTTCAAACCAGGCCAGCTTCACTGTTTGCTCAGAGAGGCATACCCTGGGTAGGAAGAACAACCTTAGAAGGCATCCGGGAGTGAGTGGTAGATGAGCACCCCCAAACCATCGTCACTACTTCCCTGTAGATCCACTTATTTCAAAATAAAAGATTTCTTTAGAAAAAAGGTGTTTACTCAGAATTTCACTTCTAAGATTTTTATCTCAAAACTTACCAGAGCCTAAGATGTTCTTCAAGGAAGAAATAATAATAATAAATAGAGGAAACTGGGTGTGTCAGAGCAGCAGGATCAACCTCAGGCTTGAGACCAGGCTGGGCTACTGAGACCCTGAGGCAAACAATAACAAAATGCAAAGGAATGATCTAGGTGCTCAAATGCAGCAGGCTGACTGACCGTGGCACACTGGAAGGAATCGCACTATAAAGTGTTTATGAGTGTGAAAAACGCTTCCCACAGAAAGTCAGAAGAGCCGGCCACGACAGCTCAGCTGGCAATACTGAGCCTGAGGAAATGTCACAGTGCACCACCAGGTCATCATTTATCATCATCTTACTTTTTCCTGAGCATATTATATGCGCTATGAGTTGCTAGACAAATGGGTGTTACGTTAATGGGGATGAAGGACTAGAAATTCCCTCCCCATATCAGTTCCTCAAAAAGCAGTTCATAAAATGACCACATGACCCAGCAATTGTATTGCTCAGTGTCCACCTGAGAAGTGAAAGCTCATGTCCAAAATACAAGTGTAAGTGTGTATTCTTGGGGACCTTAGTCTTTCTCAAATGTATTCATGTGTGGGATGTGAATGTGGGCATGCCTTCCACAGGACACGAGTGGAGGTCAGAGAACAACTTTCCAGAATCTGTTCTCTCCTTATGTCTTTATGTGTGCTTCAGAAATCAAATTCCGGGTGCCAGGCATGTGCAGCTCGGATCTCACTATCTTGCTGGCCAGTAACACTATTAGCTATCACCGGAGAACAGGCAGTTTATCAGGATAATCAACTGATGGACTAGTACGCAGCTTGGTACAGGTTACAACATAGCTGGACCTTGAAGGTTAAGACACCAGGTGCGGGCTGGAGAGATGGCTCAGTAGTTAAGAGCACTGGCTGTTCTTCCAGAGGCCCTGAGTTCAATTCCCAGCAACCACATGACCACTCACAACCATCTGTAATGACATCTGGTGCCCTCTTTTGCCCTGCAGGGATACATGCAGACAGAACACTGTATATATAATAAATAAATCTTTTTAAAAAATATATAAAAAAAAAGACACCAGGCGCAGCTGGGCATTGGTGGCGCACGCCTTTAATCCCAGCAGGTGGGATTTATGAGTGTGAAAAATGCTTCCCACAGAAAGTCAGAAGAGCTGGCGGCCACGACAGCTCAGCTGGCAATACTGAGCCTGAGGAAATGTCACAGTACACCACCGGGAGGCAGAGGCAGGTGGATCTTTGTGAGTTCCAGGCTAGCCTGGTCTCCAGGGTGAGTGCCAGGACAGGCTCCAAAGCTACACAGAGAAACCCTGTCTCAAAAACCAAAAAAAAAAAAAAAAAGACAACAGGCACAAAGTTGCATAGTGTGTGATAATTTTATACAAAATGTTCAGAATAGACAAATCCAAAGGAGACAGAAAGTAGATTCATGGTTGCCAGAGGCTGAGCCACAAGTGACTGGTGATAGATGTAGGGTTCTTTTTAGGGTGAGGAACATGTTCTATAATAAAATAGTAGAATCTGGGCATGGTAGGACACACCTTTAATCCCAGACAGCCAGGCCTACACAGAGAAACCCTATCTTGAAAACAACAACAACAAATATATTTAATAAAACAGAAACAGGGGCTGGAGAGATGGCTCAGAGATTAAGAGCACCCGCTGCTCTTCAAGAGGTCTTGAGTTTGATTCTCAGCAACCACATGGTGGCTCACAACCATCTGTAATGAGATCTGGAGTCCTCTTCTGTCATGCAGGCATACATGCAGGCAGAACACTGTATAATAAATAAATAAATCTTTAAAAAAAAAAAACCACAGAAACAGATAAACAGAAAAAAAAAACCTCTGCAAACAATAAAAACAACACTGAACTAAACGCTTTAAAAGGACCAGCAAGATGACTCAGCTGGTAAGATCATTTGCAACCAAGCCTGATGATATGAGTTCAAATCCCCAAGACCCAAGGAAAAGTAGAAGGAAACTAGCTTCTGCAAGTTGTCTTCTGACTTCTAGAGGAGAACGCTGTGGAGAAAATACTGTAGTGTGGAACGCTGTGGAGGGGAGCACTATGGAGGGGAGCACTGTGGAGGGGAGTACTGTAGAGTAGAACACTGTGGAGCAGAGCACTGTGGAGCAGAGCACTGTAGAGTGGAGAACAGTGGAGGAGAGAACTACGGAGGCAAGCATTGTGAAGGAAAACATGGTGGAGGGAGCACTCTGGAGGGGAGCACTCTGAGCACTCTGAGGGAGAGAGAGCATGATGGCAGGTGTGAAACCATTCTACAAACACAATAAATAGCAACACATGCCTCTCATAATTTTCTTTATTAAAAAGCAAAATGGTTTTCTTCCTAATAAATGATGCTCAGACCTACAGGCTCTTTAAGGCAACCTGAGTGGAAGGCTTTCCTCAGAAAGGACATGGGAACAGAAAGGGCTGGCAGATACAGCCAGGCCCAACCCAAGCCATCCCTCCATGGCCTGGTGGGGTTGCCGGTCCTGACTTTCATTTCCCAGTAGTCTGTGTCCCTGTAGCTCTGCCCTGAACCCAAGGCGAAGCAGCCCACCTGATGACATGGTCTCCCCAGGATTTGGCCAGGAGTAAAATATGAAGAGCCTCTTTGAGAAAGGGAAAGTGGGAGGAAGCAGTGGGGTTTCAGGCTGAGGGTGAGTGGGTGCCTGGGGCCCTGAATAGCAGGCCTTTAAATAAAGGTGTCACCCTGATGGCCAGGGCCACCTGCGAGCACCAGCATGTTGATTGGATGCCCAGGAATGTGAGGAGGTGGAGGAAGTGAGAATTACACAGCTCAGCTCCTGCAGCCAACCAGCTGGGCAAACCAGCACCCAGGGTAGCAAGCTCTGTGTCGGATCACCCTGTGGTGGCCAGTGGCCTGCTCCTCCCTCCTGGATTCATGCCTGTTTCTGCAAGGAGCTCAGCTCTATGAGCTCCTGGCTGGGTGGTCAGCACAGGACCCAGACCAGCCATAGAGTGAAGGATGGGACCTATGGGTCACACAGGAGGCCCTCAGCAATCCCCCATCCTTCAAGCCCTAGTTGCCTCTTTCCTGGCTCTTATGAGCCCCTTTCAACCCTGAGTTAGGTGGCTTCTAATAGATGCCCCTTCTTTGTCTTAAAACAGATCTAGGGCACAGAACATGATGGCATGGTCATTCCCAAAGTCTCCACACAG
This sequence comes from Cricetulus griseus, assembly GCF_003668045.3. NCBI lineage: Eukaryota > Metazoa > Chordata > Mammalia > Rodentia > Cricetidae > Cricetulus > Cricetulus griseus. The sequence continues at coordinate 58,354,594 of NC_048601.1, read as the reverse complement.
AGGCACAGGATCTGTTGATCTCCCCACCTAGGGAGAGGCTCATCCAGCCTGGAGCACCACAGTCAGAAGAAACCACTTCAGGTCCAGCTTGACCTGGCTTCCAGACTCAGCCTTTCTCCTTCCTTTCGTCTTTCTGTCCTGTCCTTCCTTCCTCCTTCTCTTTCTTCTGGAGCCAGAGCTCAAGAGCAGAGAAGCTGGTTAACAAATATCTCCAGTTCCTGGCTTAGGTGCTTGGGTAAACCCTGTTTGTTTTGTTTTGGTTTGTTTTGCTTGTTTATTTGGGATTTGCTTTTGTTACTCATTCATTTTGTATGAGAATGTGTGTTTCATATGCAAGTCAGAGGACAACTTATGGGAATCAGTTCTCTCCATGTCAGCCCAGGGATTGAACTCAAGTTGTTATTGTTATTAGTTTGCTTGATCAGGGGTCTTACTATGTAGTCCTTACTAGCCTGTAAATCAATATGTAGGTGAAGTTGGCCTCAAGCTTGCTTCCTGAATGCTGGGTCACAGGTATTTGCCACTACACATGCCCCTTCGTGCCTGGTTACCCAAGATCACCCCTCCTTGCTGAGCTACCTTCACTGTGGCCAGATGACACTCACTTTGGCAGGGCAGGACCTTTGACTGACAGGCACACCAGATACCTGGTAGCATCAAGCTTTTGAATTCTTTTGGTTGTTTCTCACAGCGATTCAAACCCAGCATGGCTCTCTGGAAGCCTCTTCAGTTTGGCTGGCCCATCAACCCTGCAATGTCCAGTTCTAGGCAGGACTGAGGTGTGAAAGTGTCAAGAAAGAGGGAAAGCCCAGCCTCATAACCAGGTCCAAAGGCCAGGGGATGGCTACAGGGTCTGCTCTCCAAGAGGAAGAGCCTAGGGAATGAGGAGGTCACTGCTACTCTATGTCACTGGGTGTGGACTGGGGATACAGTAGCAAGGCCTGGGTGTGGTGTGTCACTCACTAACCACAGGTTGCTGAAGGACATACGGGACAAACGTGTGTGTAAGTACCTCTAGGTATTATGCAATAACCGTGGGCAGAGATTTTGACATTTCTAAAGGGGAAGTTAGAGTGGCCACAGGCTGGAGAGATAGCCCAGGGTAAAAGATCTCGCCACCTGAGTTTGATCCACAGGAATAGCCAAGCATGATGGTGCACACCTTTAGTTCCAGAACTCAAGAGGCAGAGGCAGGTGGATCTCTGTGAGTTCAAGGCCAGACTGGTCTACATAGCAAGTGCCAGGACAGCCAAAACTACATAGAGAGACCCTGTCGTGAAGGGGTGGGGCTGACTTCCATAAGTTGTCCTTTGACCGCTACTATGTGCACCTTTGTGCATGCATGAAAGTTCATGGGTACACGTACATGCGCTCGCGTGTGCGCGCACACACACACACACACAATAAATAAATGTACTAAAATTTTACACGTGTTATGCTGCATGTTCTTCAAGTGTGTGTGTGTGTGTGTGTGTGTGTGTGTGTGAGAGAGAGAGAGAGAGAGAGAGAGAGAGAGAGAGAGAGAGAGAGAGAGAGAGAAAGAGAGAGAGAGAGGACACTTTAGAGAAGGAACCAGCCATCCTGGACTCATAGAGGCCGAGATCATGGGGTCTGCCAGATGTTTGAGTAGAACGCAGATGTCCCCACACCCTGAAAAAGCCATCACGTAGTCTAATTTGAATCCCAAAGTGCAGGAGTGTAGAGGGCTCTGTCCCCCAGGAGGGCTCATGGCTGGGCTACTGCTGACCAGGTCACTCTGCATGTGGCCCATGCTGTATGCTACAGGGCTGCCTGGCCACAGAATAAATGATCCTACTCAGCAGCTCACTGCCCACAGGTGAGGGGGAGACACTGTGGTCCCTGTTCCTCTGTGCAAAGTCCCAAGTGGATGTGAGCAGAACCTGTGCCTGGAGTTGCACCTAAGGAAGGTCAAAGTCCCCAGATCAGCAGGTGTATGGGCTAACTACAGTGCTTCCCTAAATTAGCTGTGCTGAGTGGGGGATGTAGCCAGCCCCTAAGAAGGCGTGGCTACAGCTTCCCCTACAGGGGGACTCCATCCCAGATCCTCATTCATTCAGAGGGCAGTAAGTTATGTCCGTCCGAGGCCCCAACAGCCATCATCAGCCCTCCCTACTGGGGAATCAGGCCCTAAAGGTCCATGATGACAATAAAGGCCAGCAGACAATGGAGAGCCCTCAGTGGCTACTGGTCATTTCTGTGTCTAGTGTCACCAATCGGGATATAGATTGAGGTCCCACTAGTGTTCCTCTCTGGGAAGGCTCCAGTCTTCCCCAGAGCCGAGGACAGTCTCCACCAGCACTAGGCCCACCTTCCCTCCTGACAGGCTGCTAACCACACCGGGGCCATCTTTGTGGGGGAGTGGGAGGTTTGGGGACTTGGTCTCAGGGTTGAGGAAAGGCTGGAGAGGATCAATGTGCCCTGAGGAACCACAGAACTTCTGAGTCACTCCCTCCCCTCCAGGCACAGGCTGAAGCACAGGACACAGACGATGAGGGGTGTCCCCAAGGGCCTAGTCCTGGGCCCTTTCTTTCTCCCTTTCCTGAAGTCCTACCAGGTCCAAAGAGCCAAACAGTCCACAGAGAACAAGGCAGGCTTTCCCAGCCTCACAGCCCTCCTGCTTCCTGTTCCTTTTAACATCGAAGCTCTTACCTCTTCCTGGATGGTGTAAAAATCATCACACACACACACACACACACACTCTCTCTCTCTCTCTCTCTCTCAGGTAAGCCCCTCCTCACCACAGACAACACACATGCCCATGCTGGTAGCTGCTGTGCTGTACAGTGAAGCCGGTAATGACCTTCTCTCCTTCCCACAGGCCTCTGAGCTTCCCGGTAAGATGCGTGGCAGGGGGCTCCCTGCAGAGAACATTCTTTACACATTCATTTTAGCAGTAATGTATTCCCTGAGGCAGCCATTTGCCCAATGCATGTAGATAAATTATCACACTAAAGTGGAGTCCCTCCAGGATATGTGTCCTTGTTCCCTTGGCATTTGGGAAGCTGATGAGATGTCTTTGTGTGTGAAGGTGCTTGCTGTCAATCCTGATGATCTAAGTTTGATCCCCCAGAACTTGTATGGTAGGACAGAACTAACTTCCGCAGGTTATTCTCTGACTTCCACATACTCACACAGACACATACCTACACACATGCACAATGAATGAATGTTACATGAAACAAACAAAAAACTGGAGCTATGGCTCAGTGGTAGGATGCCTGCTTAGCATATGCAAGGGCCTGGGTTCAATCCTTAGCACCACACAAACTGGATGTAATGCCCATGCCTACTATCTTAGCATTCAGGAGGCAGAGGTAGGAGAGGGTCAGGAGTTCAAGATCATCTTTGGCTACAAGGTGAGTTCGAGACCAGCCTGGGCTACATGGAACCATATCGTTGTGTGTGTGTGTGTGTGTGTGTGTGTGTGTGTGTGTGTGTGTGCTTGTGTCAGTGTGTCTGTCCTCTGTTGTTTTTGTTGTTAGGAAAAATAGCCTTAGGTGTCACAGGTGTTTATAGTCACGTCACTTTGTCCAGAACTCTAAGCAAACTTGTAGAACCATTTAGCCAGCAGGCTCTCTGCAGGAGAGGTCTGTAGGCAGCTGGGGCTCCCAGGGCAGAACAGGGCTGTCTCAGCCTTTCTGGTCTGCTCTACTGGGTGGTCAGCTATCAGATTTGTGGTTCCCTTGAGGACAGGGCTCTCAGCTGAGTCACCTTTACATTTACCTGGGGTGGAGCACGGAAATGCACCTGATTTGGGCACTGGAAACCTTGGCTCTAAGTTCTGGCTTTTTATATGACACCTCATGTCTCAGGCTGTTTTCTTAGCTGTAAAGGAGTATGACCCTGACACCATCCATGACTCAGGATGGGGTGTTTCACCGTCACCCAGCACCGTGCTGAGCGGAGGGGCTGAAGGCAGTTTCAGAGTACAGGTCTGAGGTTTAGATGGGAGCTAAGCTGTTTGGGTGGCCCTGGGGTAAGACTGCTTCCATGGACCTGCCCAGCCAGCCCAGCCTGTCCTAATGCTACTCTGGGGCCGGTTGGGGACACAGTCCGGTCACCCCCACAGCATAGAGCCACAAGAGCACCGCACACGCAGTTTCAGAAGTTGGACTCCACACTCCATGGCCTTCCCCATAGATGGGGACAGCTCAGGTGATGGTTGGCCCGGGACTGGCCAGGATTGCCCACAGGTGTTGTTCTGTGCCTGGCAGGCTAGGCTGCAACATCATAAAAGCAAGGACTGGACCTCCTCCACTCACCACACACACAGGACCCCAGAACTACAGAGTGAACCGGTGGAGCTGGCAACAGTCCAACTGCTGTCCAGCATGCAGTCTTGACCACAGGGTGGCAGGGTTCCAAGGGCCTGGATTTAACTTTTTAAACATCAAGAGTCGGGGATATAGCTTGGTTAGTAGAGTGCTTGCCTAGCACGCACAAGCCCTGGGTTCCCCTCATGCACTGCTTGTGGAGGCGCATGTCTGTAATGCCAGCACTGTCTAGAGAGCAGCTTCTGTGGAATCTTCTGGAGCTGTGGGTTGTCACACAGAAACAAGCTCCTGGCCCGCAGACAGGATGAGCAGACACAGATCTTTGCAAGGACGGGTGCTGGTACACTTGGCCCTTCCTTGCTTTCGGCATTCCCTCGGTGACAGGCTGGTGACTCTGTCCATCTATGTACTGTGCTCCCAAAGCCCCCGCCCAGTCCTAGAGATACAAATACTGGCACTTCTCCACCAAGAGCCCAGGAAATTGCCATAGTATCCTCCTGCCCACAAGATGCCTTTTCCTGCAGGTTCAGCCTGCCTCATCCTCCACCTTCCAGTCCTCGCCCAGGTCAGCACCCCATGAATCACTGCAGCCCCTCCCCTCCCTCCCACACATGGGTGCCACCTTCTGCCCAGCTGGGCCTCCTCCTGAACACCTGCACCCAGACAGGACTGCCCACTGATGTCTCTGCTTCCTGTCATGGCCACCTCCAGCCCTCGGGTTTTTAATTTGTGTGAGTAACAGAGTGACCCAGATAGGTGTGTAAAGTCTGGATTCTGACTCAGTTGAACAGGTGGGTTTTGTAAAAACAGCCCAGGTAACTCTGATACATCTGTCATGGACTCCTCCTCTGGTCACTACTAACAAAACAACAATTAGCGTGCTTCATGCGCTTACCAGCTCTGCCTCCTAGAATCTTCTTGAGAAGCCTAAGGCAGGAGCAACCATCTGCTCCCATTTCACAGTTACAGGAACTGAGACACATGCACCATAGCACATATACAATGTTAGTACATTGTCCACACGCGCGCGCGCGCGCGCACACACACACACACACACACACACACACACACACACACAAAAGCAGGGATCAGTGAAACTTCCTTCCTTCCTTCCTTCCTTCCTTCCTTCCTTCCTCCCTCACTCCCTCCCTCCCTCCCCCTCTCTTTTTCTTTCCTCCTTCTTTTCTTCTTTCTTTCTTTCTTTCTCTCTTTCTTTCTTTCTTTCTTTCTTTCTTTCCGTGACAGGGTGTTACTATGTCACCACGCCTGGCCTGGAACTTATTATTCACTATGTAGACAAGGCTGACCTCAAACTCAAAGAAATCTGCCTGCCTCTGTCCCCAAGTGCTGGGACCATGCCTGGTTTAGGACAAGGACTGAGTCACCAGGAGTCCAGTGATGGTGAGATATTTGTGACTTGGGCAAGGAAAGACAGTCCGACCTCCCAAATCCATTCCTTAATTGGTGCTTTTGGGGATCAAGGTTCAAAAGACCCAGCTGGGATCCCCTGTGCTCCCACAGCCCCTAGGCAAACTGAGCTGAAGTTCATCCCCAAAGAGCAGCTGAAATGCTGGAAGGTTCGGTGAGGCCCACGGTACCTGTCAGTCCTGAAATACACAGAGGGCCCAACTGTGGGGACAGACAACACAAGGGACCCAGCCAGAGAGACCCAGAAGGAACCCAAGGAGATATGAAGATGTAAGACATGGGACATGGCCAGAGGGTCGAGAAGATATTTCATCACAGGTGACTCTGGTTCACACAGTTCATCACACCACACAAAGAGCATCCAGACTCAAGATCAAAAGCACAAATGACCCAGGCCTGCAATTCCAGCACTTGGAGGGAGAGGCAGGAGAATCAGGAGTTCAAGGTCACTTTCAGCTACACTATAAGTTCAAGGCCAGCCTGACCTACCCTGAAATACTATCAAAAACAAACAAACAAATAATAAAAACCCATTGAAGTTTTAGGACCTAGTTGGGTTACTTTGTGATTCAATAGAAGACTTTCCTGAGGATGACAAGAGCTACTTGGTCTTAGAGATCCAGACCTCAGCTAATTTCCCCACCGGGAGCTTGTGCTCATCCTGCTCACTGGGAACTCTCACAACCCTCAGTCCAGTCCCATAGTCCCAAAGTGCCTCCCTGCAGTTGCCCCCCCCCCTGTGGCTCACTGTCCTCCACCAGCTCAGCCCTTACCCAGGTCAGCACCCCTGAGTCACTGCAGGCCCCTCTCCTCAGCCCCTCCAGGGCTGCCTCTCCACTCCTGTCATACCTGCATCCTGCTACCAGCCACCTCCAACCCAGGGCTTTGAAGAGCCTGTGCAGCCATCCTTGGCCACACAGACATTTTAGACTTTTGAATGTTTTTACGATTAATGAAACTAAATGGCAAATGATAATCTAGAATGAAATATTTGTGACATGAAAGGTGATATACTAGTAATCTGAAAAAGAATTCCAAGTTCTCTTATGAATGAATAAGGAGTGTCCAGTGGTGGTGACACATGCCTTTAATCCCAGCATTCAAGAGGCAGCCAGGCAGGTGGATCTTTGTGAGTTCAAGTCCAGCCAGGTCTATAAAGAGAGTTCCAGGACAGCCAGGGCTACACAGAGAAACCCTGTCTCAAGAAAGGAAAGAAAGAGAAAGGGCAGGAGGGAAGGAGAAGGAAGAAAGGGAGGAAGAGTATATGTGGGGTAAAGGCACTTGCCATCAAGCCTGATGATCCAAGTTCACTTCCCAAGACCCACATGATAGAAGAAGAAATCAACTCCTGGAAGTTGTCCCTTGACTGAGACACACACACACACAACAACAACAACAACAATAAAAACAAATAAATAAATATGCACATGTGTTACACAGGGGAAGAAGATGTAAAAAGACCAAACGTTAACAACACATTATTTCTGGCAAGGGTTCAGGGTGTGAGGTTTATTTCCTTCACTGGGTTTTCTACCAGGTAATTCTGAGCCCTGCCTTACCGTCCTTTTGGGCGTTCCCTTTGGCTATGAGCATTGCATTCTTTCTAGATGGCACATAGGATGCTGTTTAATTTTCTGTTTTGCCTTTTCATTGCTGAACATTGAACCCAGGACCTTGAGTGTGCCAGGCAAGTGCCCTGTCAATCGAGCTACTCTCCACCCTGCTATGTAAATTCTCAGGCTTAATCTTGTCTCGATAGTAACTAGAATGAGTAAATCTCCATTTCTGTTTGTTCCCCTGGTGCCTAGAACAGAGCATGAGCATGGTCTCAGCAAACAGCCCAAGAAAGAATGCATCGCTCTGTGGCTACACCCTTTCGTGCTGGCCGAGCTGGGCTTGCCGGCCTCACGGCTCTGGCATCTGGCCAGTTCTCGGTCAGGCTTCTGTGTCGTGGCCTCCTGTCAACCTAGTCTGTGAAGGTTCATGGTGTTGCTAATTGTTGCTGAGTGGTAGAGCTGTCTGTTTAGAGCACAGGTTGCTGCCCCACTCCCAGGGCATCCGTAATTAATGAGCCAGTAAGTATTTCCTCTTATTTCTGATGTACAGTGGGCACTGGTCCAACAGACACACCCGCTCCTGGCTCCCTCACCCTCAGCTGTTTGGAGGCTTCCTTCCAGAAACACTCCATCACTTAACCCATGGCCTGCTCAGAACAGGCCAGCCCCACAGCTCCTCCTGCCCTGAGCAATCAAGTGGACTTGCAAGGTAAACTAATCTGCTAGGTGCTCGTTCTCTCTAAGAGACCCTGGAGGAGCCACAGCACGTCTTCTACTTAAATCCAACAAGCAAAGCCTCACGTTGCCCTTAGTCCTGGAGATGAATGCTCACTCTAGTTTCAGTTTCTGTAGAAAAAGCACAGAAGCCACCGGGTTTGGCACACACCCAAACTCCTGGAACTGAGGAGGTAGAGACAGCAGAAACAGAAGTTCAAGGTTCGCCTTGGCTACATAGTGAGACAGCCTATGGCTTTTTTCTTCTTGAGGAGACACTTTGTGCTGTGTACAGGGTTCTGGAAGGAACAGTGAGAGAAGATCTGGAACACTTGCTGGGATTCCATCTCCAGGAGACCCAACACCTTCTTCTAGTGTCTGCTGTCAACCTCACTCATGTGCCCATACCCCCTCCACAGACATACACTCAATTAAAAGTAAATTCTTTTAAGTGTTTATTAATATAGTTTCAAGCCAGCTCCCCTCATACAAGACAGCCACCTATCCCTCAGCTTTTCTGAAATAGGTTCTGGAGCCACAGAGTGTAGCCATGTGCTGGACACCATTGCCCTCCACATCCGCCTTCCTACCTCAGCCAGGAGACAGTGTGGGCAGAGCAGGTCTCTGCTGTGGAGCTGTCTGTGGGTGGAGAGTGTTCAGCAGTAGCCCTGGCCTCTTTCTACCCAGAATATCAGTACAGTAGGGGTGGGGAGGGTGGGTGTAAAGCACCCCAAGTTATAGCAAACAAAAATGTCTCCAGGGCTGGCAAAATGGCTCACCGATAAAGGAGCTTGCCACCAAACCAGACAACCTGAGTTCAATCCCAGAGACCCACATGATGGGAAGACAGAATCAGCTTCACTAGTCCTCAGCCATGCAACATGGTGTGTGCCCACGCACGTGCATACACTAAATAAACAAATGTAATTTTAAAAGTTTAGATGTCTTCTAACATTGCCTAATGTTTCCTGCTGGGGGTGAGGAGAAAGTCACTGATGGAGGCTTAGGACAGCCATGCAGAAGCCACCTCAGACCACTGCCTCTGGCCACGTCCGGTACAGATCATAGTTCTCAGCAGTGCTCCTAGTGGTTAGGTGTGGCACTGCAGGTGAGAAGGCCACCAGGGACCAGCTCTGCTTCTCCAGGCAGCTGCCTTTTTCTTGTCCCACCCTGGGCGGTAGGAGTGAGGACACCCTCACCCTTGGGACACCAAAACTACAGATGGAAGAGGATATGAGGGCGGACTCCGCCAGCAGCCCATTGCCTTGGCCTTACTAGAAGGGCGAGAGATAGACGCACCCAGAGGAAGAAGCCCAGATAGAACTCAAAGCTGGGGCCCTGGCAGCAGGGGGCCATTTACTCAGGTTGTTAGAAAATCACACTGGCCTTTCAAGAAGTGACACATTCCCCATTCTGCACTGTGCAGCGAACCCTGACTGAGCAGGCACAGTGCTAGCTAGCTGCGTGCCTCTGGGCACAGCCCAAACACTGAGGATCCACGGAAGACATGCTGTGTGGTCAGTCACCACCAGACACGTGACGGGGAGGATTATTGACCTCTCTGTGACTCAGTCCCTTCATTTGGGAAGTAGGAGTGATAAGAGGCCCTGATTGGACTGGGACGAGATGTACGTGACTTACCAGATGTCAACAGTAATGTGGTCATCTGTGCTCAATGAGTGCTAGCTAGTCACATGCTCATTGTGTCCTTAAAGCTGAAACCTGGGAGCTTAAATGCTGATGGGCTACATACCTGTGGTATTTCAATCTATGGAATGCTGGACGCCCTGAGCCAATGAAGGAGAGCCACATCTGCTTGGATAAGTAGGACCTACTTAAGTAATGAGCAAAGCTTCTATTGTGTAACAGAAAATAGATGTAGGTAAGTATACAGACTGAGAGCTTTTTTGGTATTTTTACTGAATTTTTATTCATTTCATTTTTAATATGAGGTCTTGTGTAGCCTAGGTTGGCCTCAAGTAACCAAGGATGACTTGCACTTATCATCCTCCTGCCGCCACTTTCCAAGTGCCTGGATTACAGCATGCTAGGCAAGCACTCTACCAACTGAGACATATCACCCGCCTCCCGTCGTTATTTTTCCTTTTTATTTATTTATTTTTAATGTTTATTTTATTTTTGAAATTATAATTGGATTACATCATTTTCCCCTTCCTTTTCCTCCCTCCAATTCTTCCAGGTACCCATCCTTGCTCTCTTTCAAATTTATGGCTCCTGTTTTCATTGACTGCACTTTATAGCCTGCATGGTCTGTCTGATATTGTATGTATGTGCCACAGCAGCACACATCTGTAATCCCAACAATTTAGAGGTTGTGGAAAGGGGATTACAAGTTTAAGGCCAGCCTGAGCTGCACAGCAAGACCCCCATCTCAAAACAAAGCAAGCTACTTATGTGAATAAATAGATATGGCAACATCTGCATAGAATACTTTTAGAACCTTCAAGAATCATTATGTCAACAACCATCAAGTCTGGGGAGTGGGAATGAAGCACCAGAGCACCAACTTCCCCCTTTGTTCCTGTGTCTGAATTGTCACCTGAACAGATACTTTTTGAAAGTTTGGTAGACCCCCGATGGCCTCAGACTGGCCTCTGCCTCCCTGGTGCCAGGATTAAAGGCGTGCCCACCACGTTCTATAGCTTCCTAGCACTATGAAATGAATGACATCCACTGGCCTTAGTACACCTCCAGCATGGGAAATTTGAAGAGAAAACACGGTATTTACTTTGAAGAGCAGGATATAAATAGTGGTGAATCTCAGTTTAAAAATTAGGTGTACAAAAAATGTAAGCAGCCAGAGTGATGGCTCAGAGGGAAAGACACTTGCGGCTGAGCCAACCACATGCGTTTGATCCCCAAGACTCACATGATAAAAGGAGAGAGCCTACTCCCATAAACTGCCCTCTGTGCACACATTCACATGCATGCACACACACACACACACAGGATTGGTGGTGCACACCTGTAATCCTAATACTCGGGAGTAGAGACAGGAGGATCAGGAGTTCAAGGTCATACTCTACCACACAGCAAGTTTAAAGCCATCCTGGTCTACTTGAGAGTCTGTCTAAATAATGAATAAATAAATAAATAAATAAATAAATAAATAAATAAATAAATAGTCATGCATCTTTTGCCTCCTAGCTGGTAGCAGAAGGCAATGAAGACCACACCCATGTGGCATTCTTGTGGACAGCCCTTGGCAACCTTCTTTGTGTAAAGGGTAGAGAGACCCATGAGGAAAGAGCTTTTCTGGGCACACGAGCTGACCAGAGCTGCCACCTGCTCAGTGACAATAAGTTGATCAGGCTGAACAGCCATTTGTAAATTCAAATCTATCCATGGGGCCACCCTGCACCACCCCATAGCACTGATCTGGTCTGAAGCCAGCAGGAGTGCCAGCGACTGACTCTCAGAGATGCGAGGTGCCTGATGGGCAGGGCAGCAGCCAACAGAGCTGACGGCTGCTTTGGTGTGGGAAGGAGCAAAGGGAGGTCACAGACCAGGAGGAAGGGAAGAATGCAATGGTCACTGCTTAGCCTTGTCCACTAGCATGTGGAGACATGCACCCTGGAACACCCTTGTGCTCACCGGGTGAGGGTAAGGGAGCTCGGCAGCAGCTGGGACCACACATGGATGAGCCCTGACCACATGGGAAGTGTGGGAGAATTCAGGTGTGTGTGCCGGTGGAGAACATAGCAGAGGGAAAACCACAGGGTCTGCGTGGGAGGGCCCAGCTATACCTGAGCCATCGAGTAGGGGTGATTCAGAGCCCTCTGACGGGCAGTAGAAGGAGGTGAGAAGTAGGGAGGGCCTGGGTGCAAAGGCCTGGAGCTGAGAGTACAAGCTTAGGGGAACTGAAAGCTGTGTGAGGAGTGGTAGATGATACCACAGGGCTGAGCTCCACGTGAGGAATGTGGACTCTGTCCCATGGGCGGTGGCAAAGTGAGAAGAGAGCTGCCAGGCAGGGAAATGAGATGATGGCATTGACCAGGAAGCCCTGCTCTGCCACCTCTCTGCTGACACCCACCCAGCCAGAAGTCTCTCTTCTCAGTATCCATGGGCACCAAGCACTTCCACCACCTTCCCCTGAGGGACAAGTCTCAGTGACCTGTACTGTCCTCTCCTCCTCCACATCCTGAGTGCCAGAGGTCAGGAACAACTTCTGGTATGCTCTATGCTGTTCCAACACACAGTACCGGTCTTGATAATTCCTCAGAACCCATTGAATGAAAAACAAACGTGTAAGGAGATAGCTCGTGTGGTTTCTGCTGAAGACACAGAGTCTACGTTGGAAATGGGCAGCCAGGGGGACCTGAGGTGAAGGCACTTTATAGTAATCTAGGTGAGAACTGGTGACAGGCTGAGCTGAGGTGGTGTGGCTGGAGAGCAGGGAGGGGCTGGGAAAACACTTAGGAGGCAGGATGAACCCGCCTGAGTTGATAAGGATGCCAGGTTAGGGGGAAAGGGCTTCTGGGCTCTGGCTTCAGGAATCAAATGGATGAGCTAACCAAGAAGGGCTATTCTGGAAGAGGAGGCAGCACACTGGAGGTGATGGAATCTGCTTAGGCCTGCTGACGTGGCAGTAGGACAGAGGTGAAGAGGTCCCAGGTGGAACCATGAACTGCACACCTGGAGACAGACATCCAGAGAGACAGGACTTAGTGGCTGACAGCATGCAATGGTTAAAAACCCAGAGAGGAGATGATGGTCCAGAGAGAGGAGGAGATAAAACAGAGAGGAAGCCAAACCACAAGGGTGAGTTGAGGAAGAGCGATGGGGAGGAAAAACAGAGGTGAGAGAGGAAGGGAAGACACCCGGGGAAGCACTGGCCACTAGAGAAGCTTCAGGGACTAACACATTCTGCAGGTGTGGAAAATGAGAGCCTGTGTGAGTTACTTCTCTCTTCACTGTGGCAAAATGCCTGGTAAGAGCATCTCATGAGGGAAAGGTTTATTTTTTTTCTTTTCTTTTTATTTTTTTTATTTTTTAGATTTTATTTATTTATTATGTATACAACATTCTGCTTCCATGTATATCTGCACACCAGAAGAGGGCACCAGATCTCATAACGGATGGTTGTGAGCCACCATGTGGTTGCTGGGAATTGAACTCAGCAGTGCTCTTCACCTCTGAGCCATCTCCCCAGCCTGGAAAGGTTTATTTTTTTCTGGCTCACAGTTTGAGGGTGCAATGCATCATGGCAACAGTATGGCGGCAGGAGTGGGAGGCAGCTGGTCACACGGCATCCACGAGGAAGCAGAGTGGTGTGGATGCTGGTGTTCAGCCTGCTTCCTCCTCCTTCAGTCCAGGAGTGCAACATGGTGCTGCCCACATTAAGTGCAGGTCGCCCCTTTTCAGCTGGACCTCTCTGGAAACACCCTCCCAGACACATTCCAAGGTTCCCATGGAGATTCTAAGCCCAGTCAAGTTAACCATCACAGTCTGGCCATGGTGTGCCTTACAGCAGAGAAAACTCAGGCCCAGGGAGGCTGACCAAAGCAGCCAGGACACCGACAGCTGAGACCCTTGAACATACAGACTGGTGGCCCTCAAATGATGGGCTCCGGGGTCCCCAAAACTCTCCCAAGGGTCCAGGAAAATGAGACCACCTTCATAAAACACCAAAGGAGGGCTGGAGAGATGGCTCAGCGGTTAACAACACTGACTATTCTTCCAGAGGTCCTGAGTTCAATTCCCAGCAACCACATGGTGGCTCACAACCTCCTTGAATGAGATCTGGTGCCCTCTGCTGGCATGCGGGCAGAAGACTGTATACATAATAAATAAATAAATAATAAATAATAAATAAATAATAAAATCTTAACACACACACACACACACTCACACCAAAAAATTTCTTCAGTGTCCCATTTGTATCAAGAGTGGCAGCAACTTGAGGAGAGAATGGGAGGAAGAAAGGAGGGAAGGAGATCTCATAAATGGAAAGCAACTACAAAGCTATCGGAACCAGAGTATGGGGCAGGTGACACCAGCAGCACAGCCACAGACTAATGGAATAGCATAGAATACTCCCAGATATACCCAGGGGTCTGCATTCGGTGACTGGTGACAAAGGCACCAAACTAAACAGTGGGGAAAACTGGATATACAGAAGCAGGGAATGCAGTTAGACCTGAACCTCATGGTACACAGAAAACAGACCTCAGGACTGGAGGGATGGCTCAGTGGTTAGAGCACTTGGGGCTCCTATAGAGGACCTGGGTTCATTTCCCAGCACCCACATGGTAACTCACAACCACCTATTACTCTAGTTGGAAGGGACTCAGTTCTCTCACCTGGCCTCACGCACTGCATGCATGTGGTGCACGTACATATCTGGAGGCAAACACTCACGCACATAAAATAAAAGCAAGCATCCTGAGTGAGGTGACCCAGACCCAGAAAGACAAACACAGTATGCACTCACTCATAAGTGGATACCAGACATAAAGCAAAGGATAACCAGCCTACAATCCACAACCCCAGAGAAGCTAGATCCCTCTTCCAGAAACAGACGGAAGCAGATCTATAACTAACCATCGGGCCGACCTCCTGGAGTACAATCGAAGTGAGGGAGGAGCCATAATATGAACAAAGGAACCAAGACCATGACGGGAAAACTCATAGACTCAGCTGACCGAAGCTAGTGAGAGGTCACTGATTCCACACTGTCAACTGGGGAACCGGCATAAGACTGAACTAGGACCACTGAATAGAGGGGACAGTGGTGTGGCTTGGGCAGTATATGAGGACACTGGCAGTAAGACCAAGATCTAGCTCTAATGCATAAACTGACCTTGAGGAGTCCATTCTCTAAGGAGAGATTCCTTGCTCAGCATAGACATGGGGTGGGAGGGCCTTGGTCCTGCCTCAATGAGATGATAGGACAGACTTAGTTGACATTCTAGGGGAGGCCTTGGGACCTCTGAGAAGCAGATGGGAGATGGGAAGGAGGGGAGAATGTGAGGAGAGGAGGGAGGGAGGGGGAACTGGGAGTAGAATGTAAAAAATATATAATTTAAATAAATGAATAAATAAATAAAAATTCAAAAAGTAAATAAGAGTAAGCAAATCTTTTTGTTTTTCTAAGTGAGACCTGAACCTATACAGCAGTGAGAAGTAAACAGCAAAGAAGCCACTCTGGTCTGGGCAGCGGTGCTTTGGATTTGATAACAAAGGCACAGGGGATCCTGCCAGTTATATCCAGACAGCACAGAAAGTGGTTAGAGAGTGAAGAGTCATCCCACAACACAGGAGAATGTGGGTGTGAGTCATGCTTGATAGGAAACTGCTATAGGGCTGGAGAGTCGGCTCAGCAGCTAAGAACACTGTTGTCTTTGCAGAGTGTGTGGGTTTGCTTCCAGAACCTGCACAATGGCTTGCAACTGTCTGCAGCTCTAGTCCCAGGGAGTCTGAAGCCCTCTTCTGATGTCTCAGGTACCAGGCATGCACAAGGTACACACACATACGTGTGGGCAAACCATTCATACATATAAAATAATAAAATAAATACATCTAAAATAATTTGAAAGAAATTATATAAAACAAACAAGAGCTGGGCAATGGTGGCACACACCTTTAATCCCAGCCCTTAGGCAGAGGCAGGCCGGCTATCCTGGTCTACAGAGTGAGTTCCTGAACAGCCAGGGCTGTTACACAGAGAACCCCTGTCTCAAAAAGAAAAGAAGGAGAAGGAGAAGGAGAAGAAGAAGAAGGAAAAAGAAGAAAGGGAGAAGGAGGGAGGGCAAAAGGGGGAGGAAGAGAGCAAAGAAGGAAGGAAAAAGAAAAATAACAAGAATAGACATCTCTCAGAGGAAGATGCATGGATGGCCAGCAGGCCCTTGCAAAGGTATACAGCTCCCCTAACCACCAGGGAAATGAAAATCAATAAAGCCAGGCCCAATGCCTACCCATCCTCCCTATCCCCAACTCACAAAAGGCAGAGATTCATAAACTGGAGGTTAGCCAGGAGTCCACAATGAGTCTGCCCAAATTAATAAATGACATAATAAAAAGAAGTCACTTCACTCTAGTTGGAATGGCTATTAACAAAAACACAAGTGTTCTCTGGAAAATGAAGAAAAGGGAGACTTCATGCACGGTTGGTAGAGTGTAAAGTAACAGCCAGTGTTAGGTTCCTCAAAAAGTTAATAGAATTACCAGGTTCCTCCAGTGCCAAGCCTAGTTATATATCTAAAAGAAATGAAACCAGGGGCTGGGGAGATGGCTCAGCAGCTGAAGTGCTTCCTGCTCTTGCTGAGGACCTGAGTTTAGTTCCCAGCACCCATGTCAGGCAGCTCACAACTGCCTCTAACTCCAGCTCTAAGGGATCCAGTGCCCTCTCTGGTCTCCACTGGTGTACATGCATGCATGAGCTCGAATACACACACACACACACACACACACACACACACACACACACACACACACACACGCACAAATATAAAGATTTTAAAAGAAAGGAAATCAGTGCAGTAAAGCAACAGCTGCTCTCCCCAAGGTTCATACAGCATCATTCACAAAAGCGCAGGATTTTAATAGAAAGCAAGAGCTGTGCATAAGTAAACAGGACTACAAGGTTCAGTGCCCTGCCCACTCTTGCAGCAGCTCCAAGTCTCTCCTGTGAGGTCACCAAACAAGTTCCTCCCCTAGGTGTCCCAGGGCTTCAGTCTTCTCCTCTTCCAACAGGAGATTCCTGCCCAAATTCTTACTTCTTGGGGTCTTCTCTTCCAACAGTCTGAAAGAATGGCATGCGAGGGGCTGGAGAGATGGCTCAGAGGTTAAGAGCACCGACTGCTCTTCCAGAGGTCCTGAGTCCAATTCCCAGCAACCACATGGTGGCTCACAACCATCTGTAATGAGATCTGATGCCCTCTTCTGGTGTGCAGATATACATGGAAGCAGAATGTTGTATACATAATAAATAAATAAATAAAATCTTAAAAAAAAAAATGGCATGCGACTCTCTTCAGCCCGATCATCTGGTTACAACAGTCCCCAGTCCATCCATTTCCTGCAAACCGCATACATGGTTTCATCCTTCCGTTCCACTTTATATATCATTCTTTTTTCATAACTTTTATTTATCATTTGTGTGTGTGTGTGTGTGTGTGTGTGTGTGAGAGAGAGAGAGAGAGAGAGAGAGAGAGAGAGAGAGAGAGAGAGATGAGGGTAGTGCTGGCTACATTTTATGTCAACTTGACATAAGCTAGAGTCATCAGAGAGGAAGGAACCTGAATTGAAAAAAGTGATCAGGCTGTAGGCAAGTCTTTAGGTCATTTTCATAATTGGTGAGCGATGGGGGAGGACCCAGCACCCCAACTCATTGTGGGCGGTATCACTCCTGGGTTGGTGGTCCTGGATGCTAAAAGAAAGCAGGCTGAGCAAACCATGGGGACCAAGTCAGTAAGCAGCCCTCCTTCATGGCCTCTGCATCAGCTCCTGCCTCCAGATTCCTGCTCTGCTTGAGTTCCTGCCCTCAGTGTTTTTGATGATCAACTGTTTTATGGAACTGTGAGTGAAATCAACCATTTCTCCTCCAAGCTGCTTTTGGTTGTGGTGTTTCATCACAGTAACAGTAACCCTAACCAGGACAGAGGGACACTGCCATAGTGTGTCTATGGATGTCAGGTGACAACTCCACGGAGTTGGTTCTCTCCAACTTTGGTTGGTTCTTCTCACTTTTACTCGGGTTCTGGGAATTGAACTCAAGTCACCAGGCTTGCATGCAAGCATCTTTACCTGCTAAGCCATCTTGCCAACCCATCAGGCATTCTTTTGTATGCTGACTTGTTTCCTTCAGGTATATGGTAGATAAAGAGCCTGTTCTTGGGGACTGGAGAGATGGCTCAGAGGGTAACAGCACTGACTGTTCTTCCAGAGGTCCTGAGTTCAATTCCCAGCAACCACATGGTGGCTCACAACCATCCATCATGAGATCTTCTGATGTGCCCTCTTCTGATGTGCAGATATACATGGAAGCAGAATGTTGTATACATAATAAATAAATAAAATCTTTTAAAAAAAAAGAGCCTGTTCTTCTGTATGCAAGGTGAGTTCTAAAGATCCACCATTCATCCAACAGTATTGTGCACTTTGAAATACGGTGAGTGAGAGGATGCCCGTCACCTTAAGTTTCTAACCCAAAGTGTGTGTGTGTGTGTGTGTGTGTGTGTGTGTGTGTGTGTGTTGCAGGGGAATGACAGACCATGGACACAGACGCACAGGACATCTGTATCTCCAAATTGTGGGAGCACTATTAAATGTATGTTGCTTTCTCTATGTCAGATAGACTCCAAAGGCAGCATAAACTAAAGGCAGTAGGGACTAGGAGTAGAGTGGTCTTGCAACCAGACACCTGACACCCACTGATGGAGACCAGACACCTGACACCCACTGATGGAAACCTTCCATTCCTGTCTCAGGTTCTTGGGCTGTTTCGGGCACACCTCTCCTCCCAATCACCTCTCACAGAACAGAGAACCATAAAGTCCTAAAAATAACAGGGCTGAGGGAGAGGTGAGGTGGCAAGCACAGACAGCCCCACACAGCTGCTGAGACAGGCAGCGGGCTGCTTCACATCCCCCTGCCAGCTGCCACCTGAGGGGAAGGCAGCAGCCTGAACAGGAGGCCAGGTGTCTTATCTGTCCTGACAGAGGGGTGAGGTGAGGTGGGCGAGATGCAGTGAGGTAAGGCAGGTGAGATGATTTCATAGAGCCGGGACTGAGGAAGGAAACTTTAGTCCACACCTGTAAGGAAAAGGGGGGCTGGAGGAGGGCCCCCTAACTGCACCCTGGGGTCCCTCTGCAGCTCTCCAAGCCTCTCTTCTCCACTAAAGCCTAGAGGAGGAGCATTAGAGTTAGCTTACTTGCTAATGACATCTTTTCTTGTGTTTATAGGTAAGTGTTGATTTTCTTTCTCCTGTGTTCCCTGGGGTTGGCTCTCTTTATAAGCCTGAAACAGACAGGGCTGGAGAGAAGTAAAAAGGGCACTGCCACCTCCCCGGTGCCGTGTCTTCCTCACTAGCCCCCTTCTTCCTTCCCTCCTTTCCTCCTTGTCCCCTCCGCACCCCTCCTTTGTAGCCCCACCTTCCATCTGAAGACAGAGTAGCTCCATCTCCTTGAGTCCTGCCCTCCCCCACTCCCTCCTGGTACTTCAGTCAGAGGAATTGTAGCCAGTAAGTGGAGTCCTGACGGCTAACCTATAGCATACATTGGCCATTCCCCAGACTCATCTCTCTCAGTGTAGTGTAGGGACAGTGAAGGAACCCTGGGAGGGCACAGATATGCAGGAATGGCTGGCAGTGGTCTAACTCTGAGCTCAGCACTGCTGCTAACACAGAAGCTCCATCATTTGTGCCTTGCTGTTTGCAGCCTATACAAACATCCTACATATGCAAACACAGCTGTGTCTCAGTTTCAACAATGCGAGTGGATGAGGAAAAAAAACAACAGAATATAGGGACTAGAGGGATATCTTAGTCAGTAACGTGCTTGCTGTAAAGGCATGAGGACCTGAGTTCAGATCCCCAGCACCTGTGTAAAGAGTCAGGCACAGCAGTGTGTGCCTGTGATCCTAGCACTTGGGAGGAAGACAGGAGGACCCCTGGGGCTGACCAGCAAGTTGAGCTCCAGGTGAAGTAAACATTGGCAATAACCAGCTTCCTGGCACTTTGTAATCAAGTTCTGGTGTCTCTTCATGGTTCTGTCACTGGATAATGGGGGAGAGACCGCAGCAGAGCCTAGTTCAGATAGGAAGCGTTCCTTTGGGGGTGTTCCAATGATTAGACCTGAGCTGACACTAGCTATCCCTTAGCAGCCCCTATGATAGGTGCTTCAGTGATGGACACCTTACCTTGCTTAAAAACTGGAAGATGGGATAGGGTGTAGAAGGCAGATAAACTGTGATTTCCAGCATCTGTTGCTATGGGTGGTCTAGAGTGGCCATCCAGTCCTGATACAGAAAGAGTGATGCAATAAGATTTGCCACACCTGAGGCCATGGTGGGCATGGTTAATTGGAAGGATTAAAATTCAATCATGAAGCTAGACAGGGGAGTGCAGAATCCAAGAGTCTGAAGCCAGCCTCAGGTACATAGTGAGACTCTGTCTCAAAACAACCCCAAGAATCAAAAAATCTGCAACTCACCAGATGTTTGCTGGGTCTTAACAGAGTCAGCCTTTGGTAAGTGCATGGCTAGGAGTCAGGTGTGAAAGAAGGAAACGCCTACAAGGATAACAAAGGCAGCTTCCCAGACTAGGGTGCCTAAGCAGTTCCCAAAGCCACGTGCAATGATGCGCAGGAGAAGGACTCTGAGCATGGTTTTGATGGCACAAATGCAGGAGTAGCCAGAGCATTCAGTCTCTAACACCAGCAAACCTGTTTGGGATCTTCTTCAAAGTAAGTTCACTCCCCACGGTAGGGAGCTTTCTGTGTGGACTCTAGGTAGACTCAAGGACCACGATCATCTAATGAGCTCAAATCTCCCCTCCTTGGGAGCTTCTACTGTGGCACAGTAAGAGGCCTGGGGTGTTTGAGATGCTGCGGCAAGCCCTCCAAAGGCCTCCTTCTGAAAGGATCGCCCTGTTACATCTATGTAATGTGTTCCTTGTAGTGAGATATTCACTCACACACACACACACACACACACACACACACACACACACACACACACACACACACCGCCCCACACCTGTAGCGCTGACCACTCCCGTGACAGAAAGATTAGGTCTGGGGTATTGGTAATTTCCAATATGGGGTCGGGACTGTGCTCTAGCTCTTGGTTCCAGTCCAGTCGCAGAGAGCAGCCTGGATGGATCCTTGGAGCAGGAACTTTCGGTGGTCATCTCTTTCTTGGAGCAGGAACTTTCGGTGGTCATCTCTTTCTTGTGTATGTGCCTTCTCCCCAAACAAAATTATATTAACCTACATTGAGCCTAGTCCAGTGATCCACGAGTCCACAGTGCCTAAGATTAAAACATGAATGTCCCTTAATGTGCAGCAAGAAAGACAGACAGACTGGTGCGCTTACATAAGAACAAACCAGGAGTGGCCCCAGGACTCCTGTGTTGGGGCTTTGCGGTAGCAGCCCCAAGGGTAGGGAGCAGAGTGAGGATAAAGGAGGACTATGGGGTCAGTCTTGAAGCTGTGTTCTCACAGAGAGCACATTTTAAAATTACATCGAAGAGTTATTTGGGGTGGGGGTGGTTGAGGCAGGACAGGTAGAGATGTGGAGGACCAAAGACCCCATCACCCAACTCTTGGCTCTACTGCAATAAGACAAACCGGCTGACTAAAAAGATGACAGAAACCAAACACAGAGACTTGCTGTTAATGGGAGATCTTCCAACTCAAGACATTCTGCTCGTCAGGGCTAGGGGTTACCCGCAGGGGACCACACAGGTCCTCAGAAGGAATTTGTGGCAGATGCTGAAGCAGGCAGAAAAGCCAAAATAGAGGCAAAGCCATCCTGTCCTGTTAGTCAGTCATGTGACACAATCCACAGCCTCCTGTCACGTGATCTTTCCCTTCCCCACCTCCCTTCCCTCCCTTGACTGTTTTGATTTGGTTAAAATAGATGCAAACCTTGGTCTTTTCTATTTTTAACACCCAGCCATTACATAATCTACCCCATAATTGCTGACTTGAAACACAACTGGCAACAGTAGAAAATCCCTGGAGTTCTTGACAGGAAAGGGCTATCCAGCACAAAAGCCTCTGGCAGCTACACTGACTGTCAATTGCCAGGAGAGTCACATGGGCCCTGGGAAATCCCACCCTGGGGTGGGGAGGGAGAGCAGAAGCAGGGAGAGCCAGCTTTGGGGGAAGGGAACCCGCATCCTGGCTGGAGGGAGGTGGCCTTGTAAGATGGGCTCATACTCTAACCAATGGTGCTGAAGTGTGCCCAGGTCACCAGGCACCTCTTACTTACTGCTTGAGATTTTCTTTCTAGGGAGTGGCGTCTCTCTCCCTGGCCTCCCACTAGCCTCTGAAACATCCCTGCAGGAGCAGGAGCATGAACACGGAGCCAGGAAGAGCCTCTTTACAAAGCTCTGCAGACGCCAGTCTGGAACACCATTCAGTTGGTTAAGCATTTTAGCCCACTAAAGAGGAAGTGCTGTGTAGTGCGTGCTGGCAGTGTGGTACTGCAGGAGGTGCAGAGGGGACAGCCTTTTTCCCTGGGTTTGCCCGTCTGGCCCCAGTTCCTAACCTCATGAATCAAGGCAGCCAATCCAAACTGTAACAACTCATTTAACATCTGTGGAGTATTGGAGTGGACAGGGTAAATCACTGCCCGGTGGAATACCATTAGTAACAAGGGAAGACAGAGGTGCTGAGGACATATAGCAAGGGCAGGCAGCGCTGATGGGTCAGAGGTCACTTTCAGGCATTCAGCATCCTCCTACCTCCTGCTTCCTTGGTTCCTGAACTTAATATTTCCTGGGTTTTCACTATACAGACTGTTAGCCACTTTATAAGCAGGGTCTCATTTGATAGTACTTTAAGACAACAGGATCTGCCATGAAGGCTGCATCACACTCAAGCAAGGACTCTGTACAATTTAGACATTAACATTTCTGGCTGATGAAAATCCAAATCAAATCAAACTGTCATAAGGAGGGGGAAAAAAAATCTGCTGTAGTGTTGGCACACACCTTTCATTCCAGTGTTCCAGAACAGCTGGGGCTACAAAGAGAAACCCTGTCTTGAAAAACAAAGTTAGTTTAGTTACCTGAGTCTCTTTAATAAAAAAAAGGCTTTAAAACTGAAACTCAGTTACCTGCCAGACTGAAATGGTTTCATGGGTAAAAACTCAGGCTTTGTTTTCCTGATGAAAAAGAAACTCACAAAACAGGTTCCAATGTAAAAACCAACCATGTGTCACTGACTCAAGGTTACTTCTTACTATTCCTTTATTTAATAAAAGCCTTGCTTTTCAGTGACTGCTCTCAATGATCAAGCACCCTAGTCTCATGGTAAATGATGAAAAAAATAAAAGTTTAAAACTTACGCTCTTTGTAAAGGTCTGAAGAAATTATTTAAGGCATTGAGAAAAATGAGACTTAAAGATTATACTTGATGTTAAGACTTCAAAACTTGGCCAGGAAGTGGTGGCACATGCCTTTAAACCCAGGCAGAAGCAGGCAGATCTCTGTGAGTTCGAGGCCAGCCTAGTCTACAGAGAGACTTCCAGGACAGTCAGAGCTACTCAGAGAAACCCTGTCATAAAACAAAACAAAACAACAACAACAACAACAACAAAAGAGTTCATAGTTGAACATAGAGTCTGATAAGTTATTGGTCTAGCCTTGATAACGATTATAATTATCACTGGCTACAAAAATCTTTTTTAAAAATTATCATAGTCGCTCGGCGTTAGTGGCGCACGCTTTTAATCCCAGCATTTGGAAGGCAGAGACAGGTGGACCTCTGTGAGTTCGAGGCCAGCCTGGTCTATCAAGCGAGTTCCAGGACAGGCTCCAAAACAATACAGAGAAACCCTGTCTCGAAAAACAAAAACAAAAAAACAAAACAAAACAAAATCATAGTCACAGTCAAAATTATAGTAACAGGCTCAATTTTTAAATTTCCTTTGGTTGTTTTCTAATATAGACTTAAAAGTGCTTCTCACTGTGTTGGCAACATTTCCCTTCAGTCTCCATCTCTCCAGCCTGGTCAGAGGAAAGAGTGTGCTTGCCTCCACCCAGAACAACCTTGTGGGCCCCCAAACTTCTCTTCTGATCTCTTTTTTTCCAGGACATTTGTCTCACCACAGATGAATGCTCATGTCTCCTCACACTGACAACTCCTCGGGCTTTGTTCTTGCTATGTCAGAGGCCTGAGTGTACTCCAGCTGTCCACAGACACTTAACTGCTTTTTCTGCAAGGAGGATTCCAGGGCAGATTACAGACAGCAGTCATGCTAATACCTTCTGTCCCAGCAGATTTCCACTCAACTGACAGAGACCATTCAGGAATGGCCTGTAACTGCTCCAAAACGGGTTCATCTCCCCAGCCTGGGTAGTACTGCAGAACCAGCAAGCCCTGGACTTTGCTAAAAGCAATTGTGAACCAGTTCAGCCAAATGAAAGAGGACTGGCTTGCAAACTTCAGCCTCCAGGGATGGACTCCAAGGCTATTCTTTGGTCTACCTCTTCTCAGCCTACTGGTCTCCATCGTTTCATAATAACGTAATTATGTCCTGTCTCTTTGGGTTCTTTCTTTCAGGTGAAATTATCTGATGGTCAACAAATAGTCTTAATATCCCTGCCCCCCTTCTCACTTCTCTTGCAGATATCCCTGGCCACAGCCAGTCTGGTTCTTTTTCCATCTGCCCTGGACTCTTCCAGGTGCCTCTGTCGCTTTCTCTCCTACAATAAAAACCTTCTACCTAATTGTGGAGCAGCCACTTTGGTGGTTTCTTCACTGTGCCCTCCCCCATAGCTAGCACACCTCTCATTCCAGCACTCAGGAAGTGCTGACAGGTGGATCTTTGTGAGTTCAAGGTCAGCCTAGTCTATGTAGCAGTTCCAGGTCAGCCAGGGCTACATAGTAGGATCCTGTCTAAAAAAGAAGGAAAAGGCCTACTAGGAAGCCTCTCCAGAGAGGGAGGCAGGGAGAGAGAAAGCTCCACCCCCACTCCCCACAAAGCAGCTCTGAACCTTGCCTTCCTGAGCAACCAAGTTTCCCTTTTCTTTTTCCTTTTCTCCTTCCCCCTCCCATTTCTCCCTTTCCTTTCTCTTTCTCCCTCCCTTCCCCCTCTCTTTTTAAATAAAAAGATGTAACAAGCCTCAAATGGCTTCACAGTCATGCCAAGTGCTCAGATTACCCCAGCTCCCTTCCCTTTCTGGAAGGCAGGTGTCAGACAGGCTCTATACCACAGGCCATGAACACACCAGAATGTGGCGTGCTGGCCTCATGGCCAGACAGCAATCCTTCCCATTCTGAGAAGAATGGGTTGGTGATAGGGCCCTAAATTCTTCTCAGGTGCTAAATCCTGCCCAATTAAAGCAATGAAAAAGAGGAAGGTAAGGATGGAAGGTAAGTTTTAGATTGCAAAAGAGGGAGGCAAAAATCCAGCTTTAGGGATTTTGCTTGTTTGTTTTGTTTTTGAGACAAGTTTCACTACATAGCTCTAGCTGGGCTGGAACTCGGTAGATAGACCAGACTGGCCTCCAATTCACAATGGAGGAATGAACATGCCTATGATCCCAGCTCTCAAGAAGCTGAGGCTGTAATATCATATATTTCGGATCAGCCTAAGTTCCACAGTAAGTTCTAGATCAGTCTGGGTTACGTGGTGAACTCCTATCTCAAAAATAAAAAAAAAATAAATAAATAAAGAAGAGAGAGCTCATGAAGCAAAGGCAGTGTAAATCCTTCCCCATTGTGAACACATTCCATGTCCAGTGTGACCCCCCTCCCCATTGCAAACATACTCTATGTCCAGTGTGAATCCCTCCCAATTGTGAACACACTCCATGTCCAGTGTGACTCCCTCCCCATTGCAAACATACGGCCTTAGAGGAAGTGTGCCAAGGGTAAAAGGCTGGCCAGGGATACATGCCAGAAAACACAGGGCAGGGCCAGGTGACAGGCCCCAGTCCCTCTGGAGCCAGAGCCAGCACCTCCCAAGTTTGCTTTACCCTGGTAGAGAGTAGTATCATTTCTAGCCAACCTAAAAATCACCACTGGCACACATCCAGAAAACAGCCAGACCAGGTAAGCAGGAGCCAGGGACAAAGCAGAAGGCCTGGCTTAGTACCAAGCAGGAGAAGTAGAGCCTCCTGCACAGGCTGGGTAACAGCTACCCACCTTGTCTAAAGTCTAGGGTGCCTGTGGACAGCTGATCCCCTTGGGCCTCCTCATTTGTTCTGATGACTCTTAGTAGCCAGATCTTCCAGGAGGACTGCTCTTTTGCTGAGGGACCAATGACACCAGTGAGCCAATTTGGAAAAGTCTAAGGAGCCACCAGCTCCCAGAACAGACACTTCCCTGGGGTTTGTGGGTTTTTTCCCCCTCCACTGTAAAAGCTGAGAGAGATTTGTCCTAAAACAACCCTCAAGCTGCAGCACGAAGCATGGGAAGTTGTCCCACACCTCAGGTGCTCACTGCAGCTCATTTGGTCTTCATCTCTCACTGCCCCGAACTGGAGAGAATGGGCAGCAAGGATGTCTTACATAGCAGGCTGAGACAGCAGTGCAGCGATGGGGAAAAGCTACTTAAAGCTGCGCCTGTGAGCTCAGAATGACGTGAGGATGGAAGAGCCTCCTGGGCGATTTAGTACCATAACGGTGGTCACTGTTGGGCAAGCAAAGTGACTTCAGAGACCTCATCTACCTTTTAGAGAAGATTTATCTTGGATCTGTG
Organism: Cricetulus griseus; assembly: GCF_003668045.3. NCBI lineage: Eukaryota > Metazoa > Chordata > Mammalia > Rodentia > Cricetidae > Cricetulus > Cricetulus griseus. The sequence continues at coordinate 58,328,206 of NC_048601.1, read as the reverse complement.
TGTACCAGCTTGTGAATATACAAGTAGACATAGCATGGAATTGTAGAATCAAACACGCCTCACGACTTCTCACGTTTTCTTCCCTCTAACTCAGACAGGTCTTTTCTTCACTGGTCTAAGTCAATATACTTTTACCGTATTATTTTCAAAGAATGAAGCCAGAATAAACTGAAATAGCCCACTAAGCCACCACTAACTGCTGCAACCACACTGGGCAGCCTCACTTCCAAACACCTTGTGGTTATTTAAGGACAGGTGAGGTCAACTTGAATCCAAGGGATCATCCAATATTCTCCAGTTTAGGGATGTCTAACGGGGACAGCGATGAGCATGCAGCCTTGCCCTGTTGCCCTTGCCACCCTTAACTCCGGCTGCATTTTTTTGTTTTAATCTCCCCCTCTCCTTGGCAAATCCATTCCAACAAACAGTAAAATGGAAAAGGGAAATACTGTGTGTCTTAAACACTTACAGCTGTTTTTTTTGATTTGTTTTCTGAGACAGGGTCTCATTGTGAAGACTTGAACTCATGGCAACCCTCCTGCCTCAGCCTCCAGAATGCTGGAATTACAGACATGAATCACACTCCTAGTGCCCCTAATTCTATTCTGAGTTTCAGCTCATATAAAAGGAAAGAGATGCTGGATGCACACAGGCTTCCTTCCGTCAAGGTTGTGCCCGCCCACAGTGGGGCTCTTCAGGGTTGAAGCAACTTGAGCATGCTGGAGCTGCACTTCTCCTCAGACTCCCACTCAAGGGTTCTGACTGAGGCTCCCTTCCTCCTCAGCATCACTCACCACCTACAGCAGGAACGGAGATGTCACAGCTGCCGTGCCTGCCAAGGCTGCCAGATTCCTAGGAGAACTGTCTCTGCTTTAGACAAACTTCTCCCAGTGGAAATCTGCAGTCACAAAACAACTCACCTCCTCCTAGAAGAGTGTCCACCTTTCTTGCTGCCATGGGTGGTAACTTGTTTTTTACAGGGTGGACACACACCAGGTTATTTCTATGGCTTCTTACTCTTTGTTCTTTCTCTTCCATGCCATCCTTGGACCAATCCTCAATCTTAATCCCACTGCCTGGCCTAATTGATGCCTTATCATTCCAGACCTGAGCCTCTACTGCGGCTCATTTTCCGCCTCATGCACTCACATGCCACACCATGAAGTCTTCCGTGGTTCCTGCTTCTGTCTCTGCCATCTGCTCAAGAGCCTGTACTGGCTCTTCATTGCCTCACCCCACTGAGTAAAACATTTGGTCAGGCTACTCTCAAGTCAGAATCCCATTTTTTTGTTGGCTTGCTTTTTTTGAGACAAGAGTCTCATATAGTGTCAAATAGCTCATATGGCCTTAAACTCCTGACTCTCTTGCCTCTGTCTTCTATGCACTGGGCTTGTAGGCACACACCACTACACCCACTTTTTAGAAGCATTTTTTCCAATTCGGAAAATTTGTGTTGTGCAATTTTTAATTTTTATTCTTTTGTTTTGTTTTGTTTTTGTTTTTGTTTTGTTTTTTGAGACAGGGTTTCTCTGTTTAACAGCCTGGTTGTCCTGGAACTTGCTCTGTAGGTGGAGGTGGCCTCAAACTCACAGAGATCTGCCTGCCTCTGCCTCCCAAGTGCTGGGATTAAAGCCACTACCAACTGGCTAATTTTTATTCTTATTAGTGTGTGTGAGGGAGGGAAGTAGAGCGAGATAAAGAGGGAGTTGGAGAGGGAGAAGGAGAGAGAGAGAGTGAGAGAGAGAGAGAGAAAGAGCGCAGGCCACCGTGCACATGTGGAGTTGGGAGTCAGTGCTCTCCTTCCTCTGCAGGTTCCAGAGATTGAACTTAGATCAGGCTTGCACAGTAAGTTCCCACTGAGTTATGTTGCTGGTTCTGATTTTGAAAATGCATACCCAAGTATGGCTATATTTATTTCAAGCAAAAGAGATTCCTGAGCTACATAATGTATATATAATGTTGTAGAGATACTTGCATGTAAGTATGGATCTACCTCACTCATCAATGCATAGACATGCTTGATCTGGTCATTCATGTCCATTTTGGTTACGTTCTGAACTCTATGTAACAAATATATGTCTAGATTATAGATAGATAGATAGATAGATAGATAGATAGATAGATAGATAGATAGAAAGAATAGAATAGAATAGAATAGAATAGAATAGAATAGAATAGAATAGAATAGAATAGAATAGAATAGAATAGACATAGATCTGCAGATGTGCCCTTGGCAAAAGTTCTCATAGTCTATGTCTAAAGGCATTGTGCTTTAGACATTCTTAGGTATTGTCAAGCTGACCTTCAGAGAAACCGTGCTAATTCACATTCCCAGTCATGTATACCCCAGCCCCCCAGCTACTCTCCCTGAGCTGCATCCCTGAGTGGCTTGCACAGTGAGTGCTTTTACCCATTGAGTTATATTGCCAGCTCTTCTGCAACCCCCTTCCAGCTGCACTCCCCCAAGCTGCACCCCAGTCCTTCTTCAATGTTTGTGGTCGATCTACATTGAAATCCAACATTCCATTTTTTGTTTGTGTTTTCTAGATTGAGAGTAAGACAGCCTTTTTCTTGTACTTCATTTGTATTTGTTCAATGACTTTGGCAAATTTCTTCAGAGGTATTGGCTTTTCCCTACTGATTGTGAGAGCTGTGTGTGTGTTAGAGATCTGCTCTTTAAAAACCTAATCATCACCAGGTGTAGTGTCACAGGAGGCAGACTCAGGCCGACCTCTGAGTTCCAGGCTAGTAAGAAGTTTACAGTGAGCCCCTGTCTCAAAAAACAAACTACATTCATTACTTTGTTATTTTTGCTCTTGTTTTGAGACAAGGTCTCACTCTGAATCCCAGGTTGCCCTAGAACTCATAGGTAATCCAAATTGGCCTTGAACTCGTGGCAATCCTCTTGCCTCAGCCCCCTCAGTGCTGCTGGGATTACAAGTGTAATCTCCCATGCCCAGCTTTATAGTCTTGGTGTGAAAGTCTTTCAGTCATCTTGCTCCTTTTATACAGTAGACGGTTTTTCAAAATAGAACCTCAATATGAACCCAAGCTGGCCTTGTAACCATGGTCCTCCTGCCCTAACCCCTCAGTGCTGAGACTACAGGTGTGCACCACTGTGCCCAAGTCAATGGTCTCTTTTGTTTGTTGTTTTTATTTTTTGAGACAGGGTTTTTCTGTATTGCTTTGGAACCTGTCCTGAAACTCACTCTGTAGACCAGGCTGGCCTCTGCCTCCCGAGTGCTGGGATCAAAGGCATGTGCCACCACCACCTGGCTCTCAATGGTCTCTTTTTAAGAGTTAGCAAGTTTCCAGTCCTGTTTCATGTATCCTGACACTGTGCTGGACTTTTTTCTGACCTCCATTCTCCAACAAGAACCTACTTTCCAGTTGTCCTGGTTCAACTGTCCACAGGTACCTGAGCACCTTTCCTGTTGCTCCATTTCTTTTTCTCTTTTAATGTTAGTTTTTCTAAGGAATTCATCAACAGATTCCTTGCAGACCTCTAGAAAAGGAAGAAGAGGAAAGAGCTATTAAATTTCTGGGAGGGCTGGAGAGCGAGCTCAATAAAGGGACTTCTGAGCACCTGAGTTCAATGTGGTAGAAGGAGAGAACCAACTCTAAAAGTTGTCCTCTGATCCCCACAAGCACACCATGGCCTGTATGAATACACACACACACACACACACACAGAGAGAGAAACAGACAGACACACACACACACACACACACACACACACACACACAGAGAGAGAGAGAGAGAGAGAGAGAGAGAGAGAGAGAGAGAGAGAGTTAGTTTTTAAAGTTCTGTTTGTAGTGGGAACAGTGGACTATAACAATGGAAACAGTTTGCAAACGGCCCTGATGATGACGTTCCTAAGTGAAGAGAAAGCAGTCTGGAGGAGGAAGATGGGTTGAGAGGAAACAGGGAATGTGGATGGAACATGCTGAGTTTAAGATACCTAACTGCCATCAAGGTTACCATGCCAACAGTGTGTGGCTATTGTGAGCGACAAACCCAGAAAAGAAATCCAGGCTGGAGACACAGATTCAAGAGCACTTGAAAAGCCAAATGTGGTGGTGCACACCTGTAATTCCAGCACTTGGTTAGGAGGCAGAAGCTGGAGACTACCACAAATTCAAGAGCAGCCTGGTCTACATAGCAAATTCTAGACCAGCAGAGACATAGAGGAAGGACACTGCTTCAGAAAAATAAAATAAAATAAAATAAAATGATGTGTTTGTGCCGGGCGTTGGTGGCACATGCCTTTAATCCCAGCACTCAGGAGGCAGAGGCAGGGGGATCTCTGAGAGTTCAAGGCCATCCTGGTCTCCAGAGCGAGAGCCAGGAAAGGCTCCAAAGCTACACAGAGAAACCCTGTTTCGAAAAACCAAAAAATAAAAATAAATAAAAAATAAATAAAATGATGTGTTTGTGTCAGTTGAAGACATAAGCAGGAGGCATCACTAGAGATACCACAGAGAAGGGATGGGCTCTTAGAAAATGGCCCTGATCAAAGGTTATGACTGGCTTCCTCTGGGCACTAGCTATGTCTTGCAGATTTACATGGCTCTGCCCATAGTTCACTGCTTATCTCTAAGGAATGAAGGGAGACTATAGAAGGAGGGAGATTTAATAGGGAAAGTGGGAATTTTATAATGTTATATATGCTCCATAAAAATGAACTACCTGACACTGATGAGCCTGTACAGTGAAGTCCTGAGCTGATGTTGGGATAAACAGTCCCCAACAAGAAGGCAGAATATACCCATAAATCCTGAGAGGTCAGGGGGGAAAGGGTACAGGAGACGCATCCGTCCTTAGAGCAGGAGCTGGTGACACCTAGAGACAAGAAGGTGCAGTCCCATCACCACTCTCTGTCTCAAATGGGAAGAAAGCTGATTTCTGGAGCTTCACTCTAGCTCAGGAGCTTCTCTCTCAGCAGGGAGTCAGGGCATTACTGTTTCCTGGCATGACTTCATCTGCCTGTCCTTTTGTGATAAGCCTTTGCATCAATACCGTGTTCTAGTAGATTTCATAACTATTCTGGGACTGGCTCAGTTGTAGGAGCACTGGTTGCTCTTGCAGAGGACCAGGGTTTGCTTCCCAGAATCCACAATCATCCATCACTCCAGCTCAGGGCATATAACCTTCATGGGCACCAGACATGCATGTAGTGCACATATATACATGTAAGCAAACACTCAATACACAGAAAAATTAAATAAATATAAAAATAACTTCCTTCAGAAAAACAAATGGCTTAGAACATGCCTTCTCTGTTTCCTTTCTGAGGATCCAGGATGCTCTTTGACCTCTCCTGAGACAAGGGCATGGACAGCATGAAATCCTAGACAAGAACCCAGTTAAGCCATAAACCTTCCTCCAAAAGAGCAGACAGACCAACACGACATCCAGTCAGCCCCCAAAGCAACAGGCTGTCCAAAGTGGCCAGCACAGCAGGCAAGACTTTCTCCCAGTGAGGTTTGGCCACAACTCCTGATGAGGGACTTACAAGTGGGCTCTAGACAAAGAGTAAGGAGTCCAAGAGGGAAGGTGGGTGGTGAGCAGCGCTTGGTACTATAAAAAGCACACTGAAAGAAAGATGGAGGAAAGCAGAGCCAGGAGGCAGCATTGTCATTTAGGGCACAGAACACATGCCAGGGGTCCATCCCTCCTGGGGCTGCTAGCCCTAGAATCTTCAATCAACAGCAGACATAGCTGACATTCGGGTCTGCATATAGGGTTGCAGGTGTTGAAAGGATGGTATTCTAGAAACTTTCAGAGTCTTGCTACTGTTAAGAGAGGTCCACATCTTGTCAAACCTGGGGGGTAGCAAGAGCAGGAGTTAGAATGTTAGAACCAACAAGGCCTGAGTGAAGTCAAAGTCTGAGTCCAAAAGAAAATGCTATAGGCAGGGGAACAAGACCGGAGCTGGCACTGCCCAAGATTTCCTAGGGAAAGAAAACTAGGAGAATGCAAACCATCGAGGTAGTCTAAGCACCAGAAAGACTCTCTGGAGGAGGGCAGGCTGATTTGGGTCTGACTCTCAGGGCCGTTCAAAAGATCAAGGCGCGGACAAAGGAGCTGTGTGTAGGTACCTGAGTTGCTTCTCACATGTTTATTTGCTTTCCTGCAAAGCCCCTTCTCTCAGCACAGCTCACTGGGAAAGTCTGTGACAGCAGCATGGAGGAAGTGCCCTGCCCTTGCTGTCACTAGAAGTCTCTTTTGCGCCATCATTGTGCATCATTTCTGGGAAGCTGAGCCTCCCCTTCCTGAGATCTGTGACAATGTAAAGATGTCACAGCAAACCACAGGCCTAAAGATTTTGCACTCCTGGGTGTAGTCTAGACATCAGCCACTCCAGACCTCTGCATCCCAGCATCCTATGGAAACCTCCCCGGTCAGCATTCACTCAAGAACCTTCATCCTCAGCAGTCCTTAACACTTTTCTCTCTGTAGGCAAAACTGAAGAATGCAAAGTGTTCCTAAAGTGTTCCTTTAGGGCCCAGCTTCTCTTTGTAGAGATTTACCTCATACTCTCTGGAGTCTCTCTCCTGTCTCGACCACTAAGGCACAGCATTCTGCTCCCCTCTCTATCACTTCCAAGGTCTAGTTCTGAGATAAATCTCATCTGTTCATTTCCAAGTCCATGCCCAAGAGGTACTACCTCGCTCCCACCCTCCCTCTCTCTCCTTCCTTTTCTCTCTCCTCAGCTTTAATTTTCAGTTGAGTCCCAAAGATTTAAATTAAGAGCCAGGCCTGAAGGCATACACCTAGTTACTTGGAGAGCTGAGGAAGGAGGGTCACAAGTTCAAGGACAGCCTGGGCAACTTTATGAGCCTCTATATCAAAACAAAAAGTAAAAAGAGGACTGAGCATGTAGCTTAGTGATGGAGTGCTTGACTAGCAGGTGTGACCTTAGGTTCAATCTCTAATACTCCTACACACACAGGGACCCAAGTACACGTGCACATGTACACACATATACATACACACACGTGAACACAAATTCAATCGAGAGTTTTCAGCCGTGGAATTCCAAGCACAAACAAAAGGCTAGGGAAAGCCAGTAAAGTCTTCAGAAACAGGACATTCTTGATCCCTCTGAAGTCACACCAGCCCTCTTTTTATCCTATCACCTGGCACCCTCTAGCTGTCTCCTCTGCAGGCCCAGGGCCAGGACCCCTTGGATCTGTGCCATCACCCACAACCATCTGGTCTTCCTCAGAAAAGCAAAAGAGCGCCAGCCTTGTTTACTCAGGAACAATTCACTGTAACAGTCACAGGACAGGTGTGGCTGGCTCCAGCCCAGACAGTGTGGCACACCACACCCTCTCTGCTGCATCATAGCTTACTCACTGGGACACAACTGACTTCAAGTGAGACGTAACAAGGCCATTAAGCCATAAGCCAGTCAGCCGTTGGATTTCAACACTTGTGGGCTACGCAGTGTAAAAAGGAGATGCACTGGTTAAACAGGTTGCTCCCGGCAAAACTGTGAGGTAGAGAAAGATGGCGTCTTCCCATGGCTCCCCAGCCTCCTTTCTTGAATTTCACCAGAGACAAAGGTCTGGGCCACAGCTCGGGCTTTGGAGCTGGCCAAACCAGAAGAAATGAGTCCTACTTTAGCCTTTGCTAGCTGTGTGACCTTAAGCAAGGCACACAATTCTTTTTTTTCAGCCCACTCAATACAGCAGGGCAATCTAAGGCAGTGGTTCTCAACTTGTGGGTCGAGACCTCTTTGGAGATCAAACAACCCTTTCACAGGGGTTGCCTAAGACCATCAGAAAACACAGATATTTTACATTATAATTCATAATAGTAGAAAACTTAGTTAGGAAGTAGCAACAAAATAAGTTTGTTGGGGATCACAACATGAGGGAACTGTATTAAAGGGCTGAGCATTAGGAAGTTTGAGAACCACTGCTCTATGGCTTTAATTACAACTCAATAGTATATGAAAGGTAATGTAGACAGTCTTGCCAACGAGAGCATGAGTTTCTTCTTCCCATTTGATCTTCCTTGTCTAGAGGGTCTAAAGGGACCAGCTCCCCATTTCAGCAGCCATAACAGCCTAGCACATGCTTGCCTGACCTTGCCTTGGTCACTAGGTCAGATGCCTGACTCCTGGCAAGGAACCAATCAGAAGTTAGCTGGTGGTGCTATGCTTTATGGCTCTGGGTGTGCTTTATGGACAAGCACACAGCAATGACACACAGAGCATAGCAACCACCCTGGGAGGGCCTATGGGCCATAAAAACCAGTTGACCAATCAACACAGGGCAAGCCCTCCAAGCCTGGAGGCACATCAATCCTGAGCCTGTGAGTACCCCTAGACACTCCCCTTACGCTGCCCTATAAGATCTCTATGCTGTGGCTTCGCAGCATCATTTCTAGCCATCTGCCATGGCGGGTGGATGAAAGACCCGAGCTAACATGGGGTTAGCTCGTTAAACAATTACAATAAAGCCTCGTGCTGTTTACATCAAGCTTTCGCCTACGCATGGTGATTGGGGTGACCGAGGTCCTGGGCTGAGATCCTGGGGGCCTGAGCCTCCGGGGGTCTTTCAGGTCCTTGCCTTGGGCTAGCAGAGGGGACAGCTTGAGGGTGTCAAGTGACAGGACACAAGAGGCCTTAGCACCCCAACCTCTCTATTCTACAAGCCAAGTTGTGTACCCTACAAACTTTCTTGTCCTTTTTGCAACCCCTATCAAAGTTTCTTCCTATCCCTTGCAGGAGTGAACACCACTTTGGTTCCAATATTAACTCAGTGAAGAAGTTCCAGTATTTAACAAAGGCGGGAGCTCAGCTGGTAGGCACTTGTCTAGGATACACAAAATCTATCCCCAGCACTGCCAAAACAGGGCATGGTGGCACATGGCTGTAATCCCAGTATTTGGGAGACAGAGGTAGAAGTGTCAGAAATTCAAAGCCATCCTTACCTACATAGCAAGCTCAAGGCCAGGTTGGCCTATGTAAAAACAGTTCTAAAAAGTAGAAACAGTTCTAAAAAGAGTTTGAAATTTTGAACAAAAGAAAGGATTTATACTGGTGAGGCTCTCCCAGAGGGTGAAGACATGAGTGTCACCTTCTTTGCAAGCCAAGTTTCCATGAAAAGAAATAAAGTCATAGAACATCAACTCAGACTGCTAGCTGTCACAACTCAGCAACAGGTCCAGAGTGAACTCAGGAGGCGGCTGGCCCCTCCTGCTCTAGCCAGGAGTACTGCAATACTGTTTTCCTGGGAGTTTTTCAATCCAAAGCTCTAACAGGACGTGGCTACAGTCAGAGTCTTCCACAAGTCCTTGGGAGGCCTAGGCCCCACTCCCAGTATCAAACCATTCTTTCATAAAATGATCACAGTGAGGCCCAGTATGTAGGAAGCAGAATGGTCCTCCATCTTGACACTCAAAGTGATCCAGGAAGGGCCATCTCAGGGGAGTTTCTAGGCTTTCCATATACAGGATTGTAGAAAGCAAGTCATTATGGCCAAAACTGTCCTGGACATAATCAGCTGAATAATATCATACTGACTACAAACCACAACTCACATGGGACACAGCAAGAGGTATCCTGCAGCCACACCTGTGTTCTGTGTCACCTTGCTGGCATGTCCCCCAGAGAGCCAGAGTTATTGACCCAGCCTGAAGTCTCAGGAGATGGATGCATCTTGAAGTGGAAAGGGCTGGCTAACAGTTCAGCAAGTGGTACAAAGAACAGGAAAAGTCTAAGCAGCAGAGGGCCAGGGCCAGGTTACCCAGCAGAAGGTATTGTTTTGTTTTGTTTTCCAGTTTTAAATTTTAGGTGTATGGGTATTTTGCTTGCATGCCATGTCTGCACACCATATGCATGCAGAACCTGTGAGGGTCAGAAGAGGGTGTCCATCTCTAGGACTGAAGTAGATGGTTGTGAACTGCCATGTGGGCACTAGGAACCAAACCTGGGTCCTCTCGAAGAGCAGCCAACACTCCTAACTGCTGAGCCATTACTCTAGCTCCACAATAAACATTTCTGAAGGGTGTTGGTAAGTTCCAGGGCTTTGCTTAGACCCAGGTTGTGGGAAGAAACAAAACCAATGTAGGATTTCTAGAATTCCCATTGTGATGAAAGCAGGATCCAAAGCCAGCAGTCTAGACCAAGAACAGCCTTGATGTCACTACCAACCATAGTTCCCAGAAGAGCCACTAGCAAGTGAGGAGCTGAGCAGGGGCTGGCACCCTTCAGCAGCAGAGCCTCTGTACCCTAACTCTCCCACCTCTGTACACACAGTGCTTCCAGAAAGCAGTTCCTTCTCTACTTATAGCTGTGAGCCGTAGGCTACCTGCACCATCCTGAAAGCTCTAGAGAATGCATGGCATGTGCTGTGGGGACAGGAGTCTAGAAGACATAGTAGCCCAAAATGGGTAGCATTAAAAACACACACACACACACACACACTTCCAGAAAGAGGGGAAAGGGGTAGTGGGATCACCTTGTCACATTTCTCTGATAGTGAATGGGAAGGAAAAGTTAAAGACAGAGCTATGGGGACTAAAGAGATGGTTCAGTGATAAGAGTACTTGCTGTCCTTGCAGAGTACCTGTGTTCATTTCCCAGGACCCATATGCTCATACCCATCCTTAACTCCAGTTCCAGAGGATACATTGGCATCTCCTGACCTCCAAAGGGACTAGGGATCCACATGGTGCACAATCACACAAACAGACAAAACACTCATATACATAAAAATAAAAAGGGAGTCTACTTAACAGGGTGAAGTGGCCTGACACTAGTCATTTCAATAGCTCAGTGTACATGGTAAAGGTGCACAGCCAGCAAAAGCGAGAACAGGAGGCAGAGGGCAGGGCACTGGCTACAGAGATCGCCAATGTTTGGTGGCTTTGGGCCTCCGTTTTCCTTATCAGAGTGCAGAGGTGGTGGTGTGTGCATTAGTCTCTAGAGATACTCTAACAGACTGTCAGGCTTCAAACAGCAGAAGCTGATCCCACAGCCTGAAAACTAAAGAGTACAATCAGGTGTCAGCAAGGCCACACTTGAAAAGGCAAGGGAAGCCGGGCATTGGTGGCGCACACCTTTAATCCCAGCACTCGGGAGGCAGAAGCAGGTGGTTCTCTGTGAGTTCGAGACCAGCCTGGTCTACAAGAGCTAGTTCCAGGACAGCCTCCAAAGCCACAGAGAAACCCTGTCTCGAAAAACCAAAAAAAAAAAAAAAAGGCAGGGGAAGAATTTGTTCCTGGTGATAGCTAGTTGTCCTTGGAGTAGCGAATGGAAGTAGAGAGAACCCCAATCCCTGCTTCCATCCCCATGGAAGTCTTACAGAACATCATCACTGGATCAGGAGCTGCCACCATATTCATCTTTTTTTTTTGGGGGGGGGGAAGGGATAGGCTTTGAGACAGGGTTTCTCTGTGGCTTTGGAGGCTGTCCTAGAACTAGCTCTTGTAGACCAGGCTGGTCTTGAACTCAGAGATCCACTTGCCTCTCCCTCTGCCTCCAGAGTGCCGTGATTAAAGGCATGCTCCACCACTGCAGAGCTCACAATATTCATCTTAACTTAGTTACATCTGCAAAAACTATATTTCCTAGTTGGAGAGGAGACTCAGTGGTTAAGAGCACTTATTGCCCTTGCCAAGGACTAGAGTTCAATTCTAGCCTGCAACCACCTGTAACTCCAACTCCAGGGGATCCAACATTCTATCTGGACTCTGCTGGCACTGCCCTCATGTGAACACACACACCACATAATCTTAAAAAAGAAAAAAAAAAAACCCTTTAAAATCTACTACTAGCATTCACAGGTTCTGATCAACAGGCATGTTGTCTTCGGGGTGCTACTCAACCCAGACAGAGCACTTCTTCAAGAGGAGCGAACATATCTGGTGCGCAGGACCTTGCATACAGTGTTTCACATGAAGGGCAGCTCCCCTTCATTGTTTCTGGCCAGCAGCAGCTGTACAGACATTACACAATTGTATCTAGGTTTTTCTTCCATTTTAAGTCTAGGCAAGAAACTTCCTGGAACTAGAATTCCAGATGTTAAGGACAGAATTAGAGTCCAGTGGGGTTATTACCATTCAATACCCTTTCACCACAGGCTGGAGAAAATGTCTGCTATAGTCACCGGGCTGCTTCTGTGATGTTGGGATGAAGCCCAGGGTCTTGACATGCTAGAGTAGTGCTTTCTGCTAAGCTATGTCCCCGAGCCTGTCATTTGTTTATGAACAAAGCAGAATATTGTATTCACAGGAGTGGGTGAGCCCTCTAAAGCAGTACTTCATGAGGGTCTGCATGGGAAGTTTACAGAGCCATGCAAAGGCTGCAGCCAAGGACAGCAGTCTCCTCACCTCAGTCCACAAGACAACTTATTACATGCCAGCAATTATAATATTCCTGACCACATTCAGACATTAAAGTCACTCTTTGCAATGGAGATCTGTTATCTATGAGGATGTGCTGTTCAAAGAGAACATCTGCATATGCCTCTAACCCAGCCCTGGACAGCTGGAGGAAGGGATATAGAGTGAGGGGTGTGGAACCAGCCAGGACTTTACAGGAAAACTCTGTCTCAAAACAATCAAAAAAGGACCCTGCTTTTGCTTCTCCTTCAGTGAAGACTTAAACACCTACCCAAATGAAAGAGGTGGAAGGTGGAGAGATAGCTCAGCAGGTCAAGGTGCCTGCCACAAGCCTCATGACAGACACACATGCTAGTGGCACAAGTGAGTACAGGCTGAACAAAACTGCATACAAACACAAACACTAAACAAAAATATAAACAACTGTTTTTTAAAGATTCATTTATTTATTTATTATGTATACAGTGTTCTGTCTGCATGCATGCCTGCACAACAGAAGGGGGCACCGGATCTCATTATAGATGGTTGTGAGCCACCATGTGGTTGCTGGGAATTGAACTCAGGACCTCTGAAAGAGCAGTCAATGCTCTTAACCTCTGAGCCATCTCTCCAGCCCCAAAACAACTGGTTTTAAGACTTCTTTTACTCTGTGTGTGTGTGTGTGTGTGTGTGTGTGTGTGTGTGTGTAAACCAAATATGTGTAGGTACTTGAGGAGGCTAAGAAAAGGCATTGAATTCCATGGAGCCACTAGTTATGGATGCTGGAAATTGAATTCTGTTCCTCTGTTCTCCAGTCCTAAAGAAAGAAAGGGGGGGGGGGGATCAAACTCAAGACTTAACCACTCTTGACATCTAAATTCTAGATTGAAAAGTTGTTGAAATTTAAATATTCAAATTAATAAATACATATAGTACTCAAAAGAACAAGAAGTCATTTTTTATAATTTCAAGATACAAAAGTATACTTTTTTCTAAACACTGGTCTCATGGCAGAAAAGACTGTTAGGGAAAAACATCTGAATGTCAAAAAATGTAAAATCTAAAGGCAGAAGATAACTGCATAAACAATGCTGAAAAACAAATGGGATAAGTTATAGTTCGTGTGTGTCAGTAAGCAAAACAATCAGAAGGGGGCTGGGGGTGTGGCTCAGAGGTTAAGAGCACCGACTGCTCTTCTAGAGGTCCTGAGTTCAATTCCCAGCAACCACATAGTGGCTCACAACCATCCGTTATGAGATCTGGAGCCCTCTTCTGGTGTGCAGATATATATGGAAGCAGAATGTTGTATACGTAATAAATAAATAAAATCTTAAAAAAAAAAGTAACAAGACAAAACAATCAGAAGGCTGGAGGTGTGGCTCAGTGGTAGCATGCTCGTCCAGCTTGCATACATAAAGATGATTAACCTTAAGACAGAAATGGTGGGGCAGGCCTGCAATCCTAGCACTTGTGAGATGGATACAAAAGGATCAGTTCAAAGTAGCCTCAACTTTTAGTTTGAGACAACATGAGCTCAGACAACATGAGACCCCCATTCAACTTTTTATTGTCAAAGAAGTGAAAACCAATACATGTGAAGCCCTGGGTAGATGCTTACTACAAAAGTAAGTCAGTCCTACTGGAGTGACTGTTTCAGTTAATAGTTTCTAAGCATTTTCCTTAGCCTAACTGATGATCCTTAATAAAACCCCTTCAAATAGGTACCATTATTACCCTCCCCTACCAAGAAGAACTGAAGGACACAGGAAGGTAAATGACTTACCCAAGGTCAAGCAGGCTAGCTCCACAGTCACATTCTGAAGCATGGTGTTACCAGACCATGTCTCCTACCTGTCACCTGGGGAACACATGCAAACACAAGATTCAGTGCTCTTAGAACCACAGGGAAACCACCAGGCATGGTGGTACCAGAACACCTTTAATTCAAGCACTCAGGAGACAGAAGCAAGTGGGTCTCTAGGAGTTGAAGGCCAGCCTGATCTATCTAGTGAGTTCCAGGCTAGGAAGGCTATACAGTGAGACCCTGCCTCACAATCAACAACTTTGAGTGCACATATTCATCACACACGATACTGTGTTATACATGGCATTTTCACACAAGTACACTGTATACTGTACACACTCCCCACCTCTACCCTCCAATGTCTTACCCCACTCTCATTAGAGCCTTACATGTCATACATACATATATGATTTTATTTATCTAAATAAACCTAGAAACCACACATGAAAGAAAGCACAGCATGGTTTTGTGTGTCGGAGACTGATTAATTAGAGAAAAGAGTGGCTTCAATGGCACTGTACAGCCCAGGCTAACCCAGCTTGACATTCTTTTGTTTGGGGTTTTTTTGGTTCTGTTTCAGTCTTTGAGACATCACCTCATGTAGCCCAGGAAGGCCTTGAACCTACTATCTTTGAGACATCACCTCATGTAGCCCAGGAAGGCTTTGAACCTACTATGTGCAGAGGCTAACCTAGAATTCTTGATCTTCCTATCTCCATGCCCTGACTACTAGGATTATAACTATGTGCCACTTGAAAGTTACATTCTTGAGGAAAGCTGGCTTCATGAACTAGTGTGGTAAATGGGCATACACTTTAACTCTGCTGTGCCATTTCTTAGAATTTCTTCTAAGGTGACTACAGTAGACAATGATATACATATATATATATGCACACTGTGTACATAATACCCAATAAAATAATAAAAGTCACATTCAACCACTCAATGCTTAAGCATCACGTGTATACGAGGAACTGTTCCAAGCAGGTGCTGAGAAATACCTAAAATGGGGAAGAAAAACTATTTGCCTGAGCCAGACGGTGGTGGCGCACACCTTTAGTCCCAGCACTCAAGAGGCAGAGGCAGGCGGATCTCTGTGAGTTCAAGACCAGCCTGGTCTACAAGAGCTAGTTCCAGGTCAGCCTTCAAAGCCTGTCTCAAAAAACCAAAAAAAAAAAAAAAAAAAAAAAAAAAAAAAAAAACTATTTGCCTGGAGCTTGGATTCTATTGGAAAGAGGTAGGTAATAAAAAATGAGAAAAGTATGCAATGAATCAAACAGTATGAAATGTTATTGATAAAAGCAAGAGGGAAGAAATACAGGGACTTTCAACATATCAAGTAAAGTGTCAGAGCCATGTGCTGTTGACAACATGAAATGAATCAATTAAATATTATGAAATAAAAGCACCATGATGCAACCACTCAAGTGAAATAATTCAGCCATCTACTGCTGCATCCCACAAAGCTTGGTCTTAGAACTCTTACCAGGGGCACTGAAGGAATGAAGAAAGGACATATATGTACCGAAAATATGGGGTGAGGCAAGCTGCACATTCTCTGATAGAGGTGCCCTGAAACTCCAGAGCCTTTATTTGGGATAGCACAGGAGGGAAGAAGCTAATCTTGGTGGAGGAGTCTACAGGACTCAGTCTTAGCTGTAAACAGCAAGGAGGAAGAAGCTGCAGTTGCTAGTTTTTGCCCACATTGATCATTAGTAAACATTCTAGTACTTGGTCCAGAGGAGGAAGGCTTAGCCCATGCTGAGTCTGAACCATATGAGGAAAGGCTTTACCAATTTCCCATGGGTTCAAGGCTTTGGTCCTTGCCCATGTCAGCAATAAACATTCACTCAGGACTTCACTGGCTCTTTATGATCTATTCTGTACTTGTCTACATGAAAACGGGTCTTTATTTGTTTTTTTTTTATATTTATTCATCATTTGTAAGACAGGTTCTCTCTATGTAGCATGACTCTGTCCTAAAACTGGCTATATAGGCCAGGCTGGTCTTGAAACTCACAGAGATCCTCTTGCCTCTGCCTCAGGAGTGTTGGTATTCAAGGCATGTGCCATGATGCCAGGCATGAAAATGTGTATTTGTTGTTTAAACTATTTTTGTTGTTGTTTTATGTATACAGGTATTTTGCCTGCATGCATGTCTGTGTACCACATGGTGCAGTGCACCAGAAGGCCAGAAGAGGACATCTAGATCTTCTGGAGCTGCAGCCAGTTCTGAACTACCTTATAAGTACTGGGAAATAAACTCCCGTCTTTAGGAAGAGCAACCAGTGCTCTTAAGGGCTGAGCCATCTCTCCAGCCCCAACAGATATCTTTAACAGTCAAGTTAAATAAAATCAGCTGTCAAACTATATGGGTTCCAGTGCCAAGAAAGGGAAGTGTACATAGGCTTTCACACCTAACCAATAAGCTACCTGCAATACCTGCTTGCAAAGGAAAAATTAGTTTTCGCCAATGAGTCTTCTGAGTATATTGACCACACTTCAGGAGAGCCTTCATGCCCAGCAGTAGATGGCAAACAAAACAAACTCAGTACTTTTTAGACTTCATTTCATACTGCTTTGTTTGGGCTGTTGTTTGTTGTTGTCATTGGGTGTGGGGAGGACCTGGGAGTAGTTGGGGGAGGGAAAATCATGATCAAAATATAATGTATAAATTTTTTTAAGATTTATCTTGGGGGCTGGAGAAATGACTCAGAGGTTAAGAGCACCAACTGCTCTTCCAGAGGTCCTGAGTTCAATTCCCAGCAACCACATGGTGGCTTAAAACCATCCGTTATGAGATCTGGTGCCCTCTGCTGGTGTGCAGATATACATGGAAGCAGAATGTTGTATACATAATAAATAAATAAAATCTTAAAAAAAAAAAAAAAGATTTATCTTTAGGGCTGGAGAGATGCTCAGAGGTTAAGAGCACCAACTGCTCTTCCAGAGGTCCCGAGTCCAATTCCCAGCAACTACATGGTGGCTCACAACCATCCGTTATGAGATCTGGTGCCCTCTTCTGGTGTTCAGATATACATGGAAGCAGAATATTGTATACATAATAAATAAATAAAATCTAAAAAAAAATGACTAAAATAAAAAATATATTTAAAAAAAGATTTATTTTTATGTGCACTGTTGGCTCACCTGAATGTGTTGTTAGGGTGTCAAATACCCTGGAACTGGAGCTATACAAACAGTTGTAAACTGTCATGTAGGTACTGGGAATTGAAGTCAGGTCCTCTGAAAGAGCAGCCAATGCTTGTAACCACTATACCACCTCTCCAGCACTGTTATTTTTTTGTTCCCAAGACAGGGTTTTTCTGTGTAGCCCTGGCTGTCCTCAAACTCAGAGATCCACCTGCCTCTGCCTCCCAAGTGCTAGGATTAAAGGTGTGTGCCACCACAGCCTGTGGGGGAAAAAAAAAAATTCAACTAAAAAAATAAAACAGCTGGGTGGCAGTGGCACACACCTTTAATTGCACCACTTGGGGAACAGAGGAAGGCAGATCTTAGAGAGTTTTAGGCCAGCCTCGTCTACAAAAGGAATTCCAGGACAGCCAGGACTATACAAAGAAACCCTGTCTCAAAAAACAAAAATAAATAAAATAAAAATCATTTAGAAGTGGTGATATCTGTCTGTGATCCTAGCCATCAGGTAGCCCAAGCAGGAGGATCTCAAGTTTGAGGACAGCCTGAGCTACATAGCACGACCTGGTCTCAAAACAAGCAAAATCACAGAAGGGTCTGTGCTCATAATCTACTAATAGCTGGGAAAGAAGAACAATCCATAGAAAGGCAGAAATATTAACAGAGGTCTAGGCAGAATGCCAGACCAGTGGCCCTCCCACCCACTCACTCCACCTCCAAGATGTTCCAGAGGGGACTTAAGGACAGCAAAGGCCAGTCATTTCACAGTCCCCACACTCCCTCCTCTTGGCCAGAAGCCTGGCTACTCAAGGTTGAAATAGGAGTCTGAGGAAGGTGAAGGCAACCATCAAGCAATCTGGACAGGATAAGGAAGACAGGTCCCAGGAAGCACAACTCCCAGAAGATCCCTGGGGTCTGAAGCCAGGCCACTTAGTGCCTTCTTCTCCTCCTGAGCTCCAGATGCCTACAGGAAACGAGACTGACACATCACAGGGAGGTAACAGGCCACAGCAGACCAGAGTCCCTCCCCTAGCACACAAGTATCTAACTCTGTTGTGGTGAGCACAAGTATCAGACCTAGTATAACTGCTCCTATCTTCCCCTCCTCCATACAAGCCATGAGCTACTTTGGTAAAGTTAACTCCTGCTTGATCCCTATACCTACTGCCTTGCCACAGCAGCCCGAGACACAGGACTTCCTCACTAGGGCTGTCCAGGAAACAGCTTGGAACCAAGTCTGGTGACTTACACCAGCAGCAATTGAGAGGCTGAGACAGGAGGATTAACATAAATTTGAGGCTAGCTTTGGTGAGCTCCAGAGCAATCTAAGCTAGAGAGAGAGAGAGAGAGAGAGAGAGAGAGAGAGAGAGAGAGAGAGAGAGAGAGAGAGATAGAGACTGTTGTGAAAAAAAATTTAATGGGGATTAGTGAGACATCACCAAGCCTGTCAACCTGAGTTCAATTTCAATCACTGGAACCCACATGATGAAAAGAGAGAACCTACAGAAACAAGTTGTCCTCTGACCTCTACACACATGCTGTGGTACTCACACATACATGTACGTACATGTTCACATACACACACACGCACGCACGCACGCACGCACGCACGCACGCACGCACGCACGCACAATAATTTCTGATTTAAAAAATGAGATTAAGGATATAGCTCAGTGCCAGGTGGTGGTGGTGTACGCCTTTAGTTCTAGCACTCAGGAGGCAGAGGCAGACGGATCTCTGTGAGTTCAAGACCAGCCTGGTCTACAGAGCTAGTTCCAGGACAGCCTCCAAAGCCACAGAGAAACCCTGTCTCGAAACGCCCCCCCAAAAAAAAGAAAAGAAAAAGGATATAGCTCAGTTAGTAGAGTACTTGCCTAGCATACATGAAACCTTGAATTCACTCTGCAGTACCACATAAAAGTGGGCATGATAGCAGCCACTTGTTAATTCCAGCACTTGGAAAATGGAGACAAGATCAGAAGTTCGGGGTTATCCTCAGCTACAAAAAGTACACAAAGAGTCTTAGGCCAGCCTGAGCTATCTAAGGCTCTGCCTCCAAAAAGAAAAGAAATGAAAAGAGAAAAGAAAACAAACAATAAAAAACCTATTGGGGAAAATGACAAAAATCAGTTTTTGTCATTTTCTACTCTAGGCTACTTACTGAACTTAAGAGATAAGGTTCATCAGGGTCCAACTACTCTGCTGACCATTATTTACACAGGCTTGATCCAGGGAGAAAGAGACCAGATTCTCCTAGACTGTGACACAGAAGTCTCTATGTAGCTCCAGACCGGGGCCTCAGGCCCTGTCTGACTTCGCTCCCTTCTGTGGGCTTTCAGTAGGAACAAACAACAACAATGCACACACCAGGCTTCCAACACAGTCAGTTGGAAGAAAGCAGTTACTGAGATAGGACATGAGTTACACTAAAGTATGTCAGATAAAAACCAGGCACAATTCACTTCTTTGGCAGAGTATTTCTCTCCCCTCTTCTGTCATTGTTGAAAATGTACACACTAAGGAGATATCATGCTCATTATTATAGGATAAAATCATGAGAAGCTTCCTTTCTTCAAAAATTCTTTCTAGGCTAGAGAGATGGCCAAGCAGTTAAGAGCACTGTCTGCTCTTACAGAGGTCCTGAGTTCAATTCCCAGCGACTACACGGTGGCTCACAACCATCTGTAATGAGATCTGGTGCTCTCTTCTGGCCTCAGGCAGACATGTAGGCAGAACACCATATACATAATAAATAAATATTGTGAGGAGCATTTAAAAAATTCTTTCCAATAATGCCAGGTATCCTGGTGCACACTTTTTAACAGTTATTTATTAATTTAATGTGCACTGGTGTTTTGCCTGTATTTATTCTGTGTGAGGGTATCGGATCCCCTGGAACTGGAGTTACAGACAATTGTGAGCTGCCATGTGGGTGCTAGGAATTGAACCTGAATTCTCTGGAAGAGCAGTCAGTGCTCTTAACCACTGAGCCATCTCTCCAGCCCTGGTGGTGTACACTCTTAATCCCAGCACTCGTGAGGCAAAGGCAGGCATATCTCTGTGAGAGTTTGAGGCCTGCCTGGTCTCCATAGAGTGTCCCAGGATAGCCAGGGCTACATAGACTGTGTCTTTAAAAAAAAAAAAAAAAGACACTTTTTGCTTTGATCCCTCCCAACCTCTGACTCTTACAATCTTCCCACGCCCTCTTATATGATGGTCCCTGAGTGAGTTGGGCCATGCTATCTGATTTTGTGTTTTGTTTATTTTATGTGTACAGATGTTTTGCTTGCATGCATGCCTGTACATCATGGGCATGCAGTGCCTAAGGAGGAAAAAGGGGGGGGGCAATTGGACCCCTGGGACTGGAGTTACAGACAATTGCAAGCCACAAACCTAGGTCCTCTGGAAGAGCAGCCAGTACTCTTAACTGCCAAGCCATCTCCCCCACCCTAATGCTGAAGTACTGGGATCAGAGGTGTGCACTTTCCCTCCCATCTAGCACTCTAGCTTGAATGCATGTCACCTCAGGACAAGCCCCTGCCACCCTTCTCTGGTTTCAGGAAATGATTCAGTGACTCTAGATAAGCAAGTTAGGTGGCTCATCCGGCAAGCATAATTACCAAAGGTGATCAAATAACATTGACAATAAGCTTAGGCCAATTCTAATTAAAGACTATAAGCAAATATGCAAATAAGTCAGAAAAATACTTTGTAATGACAAGTGCTATGCAAAGAATAAGGTACTATGGGGCAGAGAAATGACTCAGCAGTTAAAAGCATTTGCTGTTCTTGCTGAGGACCCAGGTTTGGTTCCCAGCACTCACATAACCACTCACTATAACTCCAGTTCCAGGGGATCCACTACTCTCTTCTAACACACTGCATGCACATGGTGCTATAACATACTTATAAGTAAAACACTCATACACATAAATAAAAATAAATTTTAAAAAAGAGGAGGAGGAGCCAACAAAATGGCACAGCTGGTAAAGGCACTTGCCTCCAAGCAAAATGACCTGAGTTCATTCCCTAGGTCTCAAATGGTGGAAGGAGAAATCCTGAAAGCTGTCCTCTGACCTCCACACATACTGCCACAATGGTGCGCGCGCGCGCGCGCGCGCGCACGCGCACACACACACACACACACACACACACACACACACACACACACACACACACACGATGGATAAATGTGAAAAAAATAAACTTATTAAATCAAAGTTTAAAAAGGACAAATAAGGTAATGGGACAGACAAGTGCATGGGTGACTCTTGGAATCCTTAGGTAGTCAGGAAGGTCTCTTTAAGGAGACGATTTAAAAACTGGGCTCTTAATGGAAGAAGACAGACCAAAGAGAAAGCTTTTTAGGTAACAAACACTGTAAATGCCCAATGGAAATACCACTGATATCCTTTTATTTTAGGTTTTTCAAGATAGGGTTTCTCTGTGTAATGGTCCTGGACATCATGGAACTCTTTGTAGACCAGGCTGGCCTCAAACTCACAGAGATCCTATCTCTGCCTCTGCCTCCTGAATGCTGGGATTAAAGGCGTGCGCCTTTAATCCACCCCTTATTTTATGTTAATGATGTCCTCGCACCATGTGCATGCAGTGGCCACAGTGGCCAGAAAAGGACATCAGATTCCCCAGAACTGGAGTTACAGGTGGTTGTGAGCTACCATGTGGGTGCTGGGAACAGAACCCAGGTCATATGCAAAAGCAGCTAGTGCTCTTTTATTTTCATACTATTTTATGTTTATATAAGCACTTGGTATGGGGTTAGTTCAGTCTCCTCCACTCTGTGAGTCCTTTGTGGTTAGAATAGTTTTAAATGTGTACACTAAGTGAACTTTGTATTTCTCAAACATTTACTCTTCTTGGGGTACCAAAAAACCTCTTTAATAAAAACTGCTCAATTCATAAATGATACCTTGGGTCTGTCTCTCTGGAATCCTATATCATTTACATTCTCCATATAGCCCAGACTGAGACACTGCAGCTTTTCCACATGCCACTCTGTATGACTGAGACATATGGTCTTTAACTGATGAAATATGAAGCCATCTCTATTGCAACCAAGATCTGATAGTCACTCCTCCCTTTCTGTTCACCAGTAGAATTTATTACAATTTCTAAAGGTTTGTTTTATTTTTAATGCTGTGGATATGTCTGTTGTGGTGATAATTTGTTTTTACTCTAACAAATAAAGCTTGCCTGAAGATCAGAGGGCAGAGATAGCCACTAGTTAACCACAGAGGTCTAGAGGTCTGTACAGACAGACAGAAAGTGATATGGCTGGGCAGAGATAGGAATATAAGGCGGGAGGAGACAGAGCTCAGCCTCTTTTAGGTCTAGAGATTTCATAGAGGTAAGACCTCCAGTGGCTGGCTGCTCTGCTTCTCTGTTCTTTTCAGCTTTCACCCCCTAATACCTGACTCTGGGTTTTTATGATTAAGACCAATTAGAACTCATGCTACATCATCTGTGTAGTCACAAGTTAGTGTGGGAAGCCAGAATAGATGCTAGGAACCAAACTCATGTCCTCTGCAAAAACAATCAGCAAACACTTAATACTGAGCCATATGTCTAGCTCCTTTGTTACAGTTCCAGATACAATATATATTTTCCTGAGACAGGGTTTCTCTGTAAAGCCTTGGCTGTCCTGGAACCTGCTCTGTAGATCCACCTGCCTCTGCCTCCTGAGTGCTGGGATTAAAGATGTGTGCCACCACTGCCCTGCTTGTAAATACAATATTCTTTTAAGGACACTCATTTTTAAAACTTCAAATGCAAAATAAGTTCAAAAAGTTTGACAATGCAAAATACATAAAGTAAATTTAGCCCACACCTGACACAAGTAAAATTAGCCTGCACCCTTTCCTTCCAGTTCTCTCAGACTCCAGGTTTCCTCCAGGAGGGCCTTCGAACCTCACCAGGACTCAGAACAGTCTCAACGCAACAGAAAGTCAATCCTGGAATCAAAGATAAAGCTGACCATAGGTGACTGCATCACTGCTACACATCACTGTAAGCACTTTACACAGTGTTTAACCTGATAAATTAGAAAACCAAAGCATAGGGCAATGGCAAAAAAGAAGGCAAGGTCTAGGTCCAAGAATACTGAGATCCCATTCTGGTGTTTGATAGTGATCAGACCAGGAATTTGAAGAAAGGATGTCTAGGAGCAGCAGGGTTTGGTTTTCAAAGGATGGTGCACCAGAGGAGCTCATCATGAATGCAAGGTATCTGGGCTGGTGATGTAGCTCAATGGTAGACCACTTGCCTAGTATACATGATGCCATGGGTTCAATCCCCAGCACTGAACAAACAGAAACACATATACACTCACCATTAAGTATTCCCTATGAACAACTGGAAGACTGAGATCAATGCCTAGGAACAGAACACCCACACTTAAGTCACAGTAAGCATCATCTAGAACAGACAAAAACCTCCATGTCTCTCAATAGGAAAGTGGTTAAATAAAACAAAGCATTATCCATTTTATGAAATACCATATAGCATCCAAAAAGAATGAAGCCACTACTTACTAACATGGACTAAGGCCCATTCTTTGTTGTTTTATTTTGCTTTTGAGAAAGACACAGAGGTCTCACTATGTAGCCTTGCCTGCCCCAGAGCTTGCTATGTAGATCAGATTGGTCTTGAACTTACAGAGATCCAGCTGCCTCTAACTCACTGAGTGCTTGGATTAAAGATGTGCTCCACCACAGTATCTGAAGGGTCATTCTTGAGACAAAGAGGGAAATATCAGAATGATACATAGCATCTATATCATTTGTGAAGATGAGATTTAAAGATAATTTTTTATGCTTAAAACGGGAGAAGGAGGATTGCTGTATTCCATGTAAATTACTGAATTCCAAGCATGCTGATATCTGTGGTGCTGGGGATAAAGTGCTCCAGCACTGAGCTGTACTTCATCCCCAAGGAGAATAGGCAGGAGGAGGCTACAAAAGACACATGCTTCAAATACTGCATTTCCTGTCCCTCCCACCCAACATGGCATTCATGGTTGCATATGAGTTCACATATGAACATATTAACATAGCCTCCCAATGCCATATTCTTTCCTGAACCTCTGGGCCCAGGCTAGTCTTGACTAAAAATCTTCCACTGGGCCATAGAATGTGGAAGACAAGGGAAGACATGCAGCATCCAGAACAAGGAGCAGCTGGCATTGTTCCAGCAGAAATCCAAAGGGAAGAGAGGTTCTATGGACTAAAAGCGGTTCTGGAATGCTAGAAATTGATGCAGGGGTACCCAGTGAGGTCATGTGGTGACCCAGTCTTATTAAAAGGAATGAAGTGAAATGCTATGCTCTGGTGGAATGTTTATGGTGAAGGGCAGGGACAGCAGAGTAGCAGAGAGAGGTCAGAGACTTGGATAGAAAGGAGGTGAGGAGGTCCTGAGGATGAGACAAGAAGTTGAAATAAAACCTTTATAGCAAAGCATGGTGGTGTACACCTGTAATCCTAACACAAAAAGCTGAGATGGGAGAATTAGGAGTTCAATGGGGGCTGAAGAGATGGCTCAGCGGTTTAGGGCACTGGCTGCCCATCCAGAGGTCCTGAGTTCAATTCCCAGCAATCATATGGTGGCTCACAACCATCTGTAATGGGACCTGATTCTCTCTTCTGGTGTGCATAATGACAGAGTACATATATATATATATATATATATATATATATATATATGTATGTATGTATTTAAAAAAAAAAGAATTCAGAGTTCAAGGCTAGTCTGGGCTAGCTACACAGAAATCTGGTATAAGGTCCTAGGGGTGAGAGATGTTCTCTTCAGGAAAGCAAGGGTGAGGTTGTGCAGCCCTCTGGCGACTGCGCTCTTAACTTTCAGATTCCTGAGCATCAAACATAATGTATTTGGTTGTGTTTTCCTGGTTACCCAAAGAAATGACACTGCCCAGATCTTACTCAACAGCTGATTCATCACCTCTCTCATCACAAGCTCACATACCAGCTGGCTCTAGAAAAAAAAACAAGCTGGTGTGAGCTGTCAAAGTCCTCTTGAAATTAACTTCACCCTGTAGAGCAGGTTTCATTTCAAAACTGAAAGGACTGAAGGACTGGGGAAATCCAAAGCTCAACAGACCAGGAACAGGTGGTTCCCATCAGAAGAGTCCCAGGCTGGAACGCAAACAGAAACCAGACCGCTGATAAGACACAGTTTATGGTGTCTGTCTCCAAGCGTTGGCAGCTGATTAGGTTGTCCTGTATTTACAACAGGACATGATCACACTTATCCAGCTCCAGGCTACTCAAAATCTCTATTCTCCAAAGCTGAAGCAATTTTGTGGTTTTATTGAGTTTGAGAATTATGAAGTAGATCCATTAGCTGGGACACCAGCACACAGGGATCCTCCATCTTTTACATGGGCCACACCTTGAATTAAAAAAGTTGAGTTACCTCTTCTTGATTCCTCATGAACTGCTGGCAAAATTCCTGTCTCAGTAAAAATGTTTCAATTTAGTACTAATGACCCCTTGCTGTGGAGTGACTGGAACACTGGAGCACAGCTCAGCAGAAATTATGTGCCTGAGGTTCATCGTGGCTAGCTGTGACTCAAGGCACATCACTTTACTTTTCTGGGTTCAGTTTCAGTCTCTTTACTGATAAACATAAGGAGACTGCTGGAAAGCACCCGCACCAAGAAAAGGCTTACATTCTTAAATTAGGTTTACTTTTAAAAGGCACACCTCAGCCCTCTATGGTAAAACTCAAGGTGTAGATAAAATGCACATGGTCTGGTGTTAACACGTTACTGCTTACAAAGGACTAAGGAAGGACCAACACAGTTTACAGGCACATGCTACTGGTACTGGATGCTTCATCTGCATCTCTAGAAACCCACGATGCCAGAAAGCTGCTGACTGTGATGAGAAGTCAAGAATACTGACTGCTGTGAAGACACCATTCACACAGGGCCAAGTATGGTGAGACATGTAGGAAGATGTAAGCCCTGAGACCAGTCTACTTAAGTGAAACCCTGTTGAAAACAAAAAATCAATACAAAAAAAGACATCAAGGGCTGGAGAGACGTTCAAAGGTTAAGAGCACTGGCTGCTCTTTCAGAGGGCCTGAGTTCAATTCCCACATGCAGGCATGCATGCAGGCAGAACACTGTATACATAAATAAATAAATCTTAAAAAAAAAAAAAGCTGGATGGTGGTGGTGTATGCACTTGGGAGGCAGAGGCAGGCGGATCTCTGTGAGTTCAAGACCAGCCTGGTCTACAAGAGCTAGTTCCAGGACAGCCTCCAAGGCCACAGAGAAACCCTGTCTCAAACCTGCCCCCTCCAAAAAAAAAAAAAAAAAAAAAAAGGACATCAACACCTCTGTATTCACTACAGCACTACTGACAATAACTACATAATGCAAGCTAGGGCTCCCTGGTAGAATACTAACCTACCATTCATGAGGACCTGGGTCCCATCCTCAGCTCAAAGAGAAACAAAATTTTAAAAGTTAAAGAAGAAAAAAAAAGGGGGGGGAGGAAGTAGGATAGTGAGAAGGAGGGAAAGGGGGAGAAAATATAAATCATACTACAGAATACTATTCAGCCAATAAAAGTAAATTTTTTTATAAGTTTGCAACAACATGGACTGAAGCAGGGGATCATCATGTTAAGTGATTCAAGCTAGGCACAGAAGCAAGCACAATCTCCTCATACATGGAAATAAGGAACGTCGATCTCATGACAGCCAAGAATGTGGTCGTGGTCAGAGGCTGGAGAGAAGGAGGAAGAGGGGTGGAGAGGTTACAATTAGGAATATGCAGTTGGGCCATGCTATGTCAAAGAGTAGGACTACAAACAGTGATAATGTGTTATATATTCCAGAAGCTAAAAGATGGATTTTTAATGTTTTTTGAGGTTTTGTTTTGTTTTGGGGTTTTTGTTTGGTTGTTTTTTTGAAACAGGGTTTCTCTGTGTAGTTTTGTAAACCAGGATGGCCTCAAACTCACAGAGAACCGCCTGCCTCTGCTTCCTGTGTGTTGAGATTTAAGGCGTGTATCACCACTGCCGAGCTGGGGGTTTGTTTTTTGTTTTGTTTTGTTTTTTAGTTTTTTTTAAACCACAAAGGAAGGATTCATGTTTGATGGGATAGGTGCTGTCTAACCTAATTTAAACAATCCACAATGTACATACATGTGAAAACATCACACTGCCCCTAAGAAATATATCTGATTTCTGTTTTTCAGTTTAAAAATTAATTTAAATTTAAAATTTTATTATTTATTGGGGGTGCTATGTAATGTGTATGAAGGTCAAAGGTCAGCCTATGGGAGCCAGTTCCCCTGCCACCATGTGAGTCCCAGGGATCCCATTCTGAGCCAGCTTTCTGGCTTCCATTTAAATTAAGTCACACATACTTATTCCCCTCTTTTAAGAAAACTACTCCAATAACTTTTTCAAACTAATATTTAAAACTAGAACAAGGCAAAGAAAGAGAAAGCATATGAGGAACATATCTCTTCACAGAACCTAAAATACCTTTCAGTGAGGTAACCTGTGTCTTCAGACAGCCACTGACAATGCAGTCCCTCCTGCTCAGGTCTGTGAGTTGCTCAGCACCTAGTGGCCTAGTGAAGTAAATGCAGTTTGCCAAGAGCCCAAATAACTTCCAGCCATTTTGTGATTTTCTCCAGATTCACAGGAGAGCCTTCAATACAATTCCCCAGCTTCTGTGAAACTTAAAGACTTCACCTCCTTCTATTCTCCAAGCTAAAAAGGACTGCACATATTCCCAACTCATTCTCTAAGGTGAAAAAGGCTTTGCACCTTGGAGTATATAATGACAAGAAATTATACACATTTGCTAGGCTGCATCTGCAAAGTACTTACAGGTAAAAGGGTTTTTGTGCAGGTTGACTCAAGTGAAAGCAAACAAAACAAAAGGATATGGGAAGACTAAAGTGTGCCTAGAGACAAGCAAGCTAAGGCTGCCTGTGGAAAATAAACTAATCCTGTAGGGTTCCAGATTAGCCTAAATTTCGTAAGATGTCTCATTTAAATTTCAACTCAAACAAAATATAAAGCCTGGCATCACAGTGACCCCATGTACCGAGGAGACTGAGGCAAGACTATAAAGGCTGGTCAGCAGGATCAACCATGTCTCAAAAAAAAAAAAAAAAAAAAAAAAAAAAAAAAGAAAGAAAGAAAGAAAAGAAAAGAAATAATGTTTTGTTAGTGAAAACTATTCAACAGTATCACCAGGAAGTCAGACATGGTGATACATGCCTATATTCCTAACTATGGAGGAGGAGGCAGGAAGAGTAAGAATTTCAGGCCAGCCTGAAATAAAACCATCTCAAAAATAAAAATTAGGAGACATAGTAAAGTGATGCCTTTCCCTATCAGTGTTTGAACAGAATGGGGGTGGGCGTCTGCCAGGGGAGGGTAGAAAGCATGCCTGTAGCACATGGAAGATCAGGGACAGGAGAATATTTGAAATACTTCAGAGGTTCTTCCAAGCTCTAAACTATCATCATCTTGAACTAAAAAGTCACTGACAACACTAAAGACTCTCTTCTGCTTGTTTTTTCAGATACCCCAGGCAATATAACCCAGTGGCTAGAGGCACAGACCTGACACTACAATCTGAGCAAATGTGAACACATTACTGAACTGTTTTCCTCAGCTTTGTTATCTCTCATAAGATTACTATGAAGATAAGTTATAGGATACTAGGTAAGTACTTAAAACAGCACTCCACACATGAAAAGGTACAAAACCAACATTTTGAAAAGACAAGGAAAGGAGACGAGAGGGGAGGGGAGAAGAGGGGCAGGGAATGACCTGCTTGCTTTAGCTAACCTTATTCAAGCCTCAACGAAAATGTCCCTGGCTGTTACTGACCAGAGGCTGAGTTCCCTTGGCAACCATCTTCAAGAAAGAGCCAGAGCTGCTGTGTTCATGGAGTACTCATCCCTTGCCCTTAAAGTTGGCATCTTCTGTGCATTCAAACAGGCCACCTTTGACTTTACAAGTGCCTCACTCCAAATTCAGATAGCAAGCAGTGCTACCCTCCTTCTCATGGCCAGTCAGCATTCAAAAGCACTTCAGAGACCCTCTAGGCCCACATTTTGCTCAATACATGAGGGTATAAAAGCTAAAAGAAAGTGAA
Organism: Cricetulus griseus; assembly: GCF_003668045.3. NCBI lineage: Eukaryota > Metazoa > Chordata > Mammalia > Rodentia > Cricetidae > Cricetulus > Cricetulus griseus. Next base: position 58,298,742 of record NC_048601.1, on the reverse strand, counting down.
GTCCTAGGGATAAATTGGGGCAAAGTCAAGCACAGTCATAAGCACTTACTCCTGGTGGCCAAAATCTTCCCATTTTTCAGAAAAAGAAAAATGGTGGCTTTAACCTGCTGAGCCATCTCTCCACTCTTTACTACCTCTTAAATCACAGTCATAGAACATACTTTTTGAATTTTAGATTTTTTTGGGGGGGAGGGAGTGAACTAGGGGATGTTCAACCGGTTAAAAAAAATGAAAGGGAGAAAGAAATCAAAAATAAGCCGGATAAAAATAAATTAAATAAATAATAATAATAATAATAATAATAATAATAATAATAATAATAATAAAGCTGGACGGTGGTGGTGGTGAATGCCTTTAATCCCAGCACTTGGGAGGCAGAGGCAGGTGGATCTCTGAGAGTTTGAGGCCAGCCTAATCTACAGAACAAGTGTCAGGCTCCAAAGCTACACAGAGAAGCCCTGTCTCTAAAAACAAAAAACAAAAAAAAGAAAAAAAAAATCAAAAATATATTTACTTATTAGCATTTCAGATATGGGGTGTTCAAACAGCACTATACACTTTCCATGGGGGCAGGCCTCAAGGTGCGGGGATCTGGAGCCAGAACACTGTGTGCAAATCCCAGCTCTACCACTAACAGAATGGTTCTAAGTGAGCTTCCTAAACCTCTTCAAAAATAAAAAACAAGGTTTAAGGACTAAAGGGGATAATTCCATGTAAAGACTACATCAGAGTTCTCTGGGTGCACAATGATTGCTCTGCTTCTCATCACTAACTGCTTGTGCACAGACTAGGAGCTGGAGAGATGGCTCAGTGGTTAAGAGCACTTACTGTGCTCTTGCAGAGGACCTGAGTTCAGTTTCTAGCATCCACATCAGGTGGCTCCCAACTGCCTATAACGCCATCTCTAGAAGGACCCAACAACCTCTCATGGTCTCCACATACATACATACATACATACATACATACATACATACACACACACACACACACACACACACACACACACACACACACACCAAAAGAACAATAATGATAAACATAACAAGAGACAAGATTGTACTTCTAGTCCAAAGAACATCAGAATCCTAAGGCATACATCTTTATTCAGCTCCTATTTCTGGCCCAGGGAACACCCAGCCCTTCAGCAACCAAGCATTCTTTATTTCTCTGCATCTAGGGAATAACTTACTGCACAGGCAGTAAGATACTTAAAAATCACAAAGGAGGGTCAGGAGGATAGAACCCAAGCACACCCAAGAAACTAAAACCTACTTCAAATTCAGCAAGAGACATCTCTGATCCAGGGTCTCTCACCATCAAAAGTGATGCAGCAGAATGGTTAGCAGCAAAAGCTCTGAGGTTCAGCTGCCTAAGACAAACTCTGGTCTAGAGAACAGCTATGTGCCAACATCTCTAGTTACATTCAAGGCTGAGACAGAACATCACTTTACATTCATCAGTTTGAGACCTACCTAGACAATACAGTAAAACCCTGAATCCAAAAGAAAAAAAAGAGGGTGGCATACCTTTAATCCCAACACTTGGGAGGCAGGGACAGGTGGATCTCTCTGAGTTCAAGGCTAGTCTGGTCTACAGAGTGAGTTCCACCACAGCCAGGCCTATGTAAAGAGACCTTGTCTTAAAAAGGGGGGGGGGGGGAAGGGGAGGAAGGAAGGAAGGAAGGAAGGAAGGAAGGAAGGAAGAAAGAAAGAAAGAAAGAAAGAAAGAAAGAAAGAAAGAGGAAGGATGAGAAAGGCAGACCAATAGCAGGCATATTGAAATGTTTTTTTTTTTTTCCCACACTGGAGGCAGAATCCAGGGACCTGACACCTAATAACAGGAGTGTGTATATTTGAATGTGTGAGTGCTCTTGAATGTGGAGGCCAAACGGTGACATCAAGCATCTTCTTCAACAGGCATAGTGGTACATACTTTTAATCCCAGCACTCAAGAGACAGAGGTACACAAATCTCTGTGAGTTTGAGGCCAGCCTGCTACACACTTAGATCATATCTCAAAAAAAAAAAAAAAAAAAAAAAATCTTCCTCACTCATTATTTATTGAACATGGTTTCTTGTTGTCACCAATTCAGCTAGTCTATCTAGCCAGCTTGCTCCAGGGATCCCTCTACCTCCCTTGCCCTTGGATTACAGAAAAGCCACCATAACCCCTTCATCTGTAGTTTATGCAGTTCTAGAGCTCCAAATCCCACGCCTCTGCTTTCTGAGCTGTCTACTCAGTCCTAATAATAGGATTCTTTCTTTTTTTTTTTGGAGGGGAGGGGGGATTGTTTTGTTTTGTTTTTTTTGTTTTTGTTTTTGTTTTGTTTTGTTTTTAAGAAAGGGTTCTCTATGTAACAGCCCTGGCTGTCCTGAGACTCACTCTATCAACCAGGCTGGCCTTGAACTCACAGAGAACTGCTGCCTCTGCCTTCTTAATACTGGGATTAAAGGCATACACCACCACTGACTGGCCTAATAATAGAATTTTAAAGAAACTCTTAAAAAGGTCATAATAGGGGGAATGAGAGGATTAACAATATAAGTGACATAAAAGGAGATAAGGATTACTTAGGAAGTCCTGGGAGATTAGGCAACAGAAAACTAACTTCTCACCTATAATCCCAGCACTAGAAAACAGAAGCAAAAAGATACAATTTGAGGCCAGCCTCGTTTACATATATAGCCAGTCCCTGTCTCAGAATAAGTAAATGAATGAATGAAAAGAAGGAATGAAGGTGATTAATAAAGGAATTGGGACAGAAAGAGCATAGTGAGTACAGTGAGTACAAAATCAGCCTGTGTTACAGTGAAAGCCTATCTCAAAAAACAAGACTAAAAGTTGGCATGATGGCCCAAATGAGAAGTTCACATCTGATATCATGTGGTTGGACAGTCCAAAGCAAGTACTCTATAGATACTGTGAAAATGTCCTTCAAAGCAAGCTTTATGTACATTATATAACAAATGTAAACCTCACATTCAGACTGGGGTTCCACTGTACACCTCTGCTCCACAGCATGCTGGAAACTCAACAATTGTTTTACCAGTCTTTCCTTGTGTCCTCACCACCTATAGGAGACACACACATACTTTTTTTTTCAAGACAGGGTTTCTCTGTGTAGCTTTAGAGCCTGTCCTGGTACTCACTCTGTAGACCAGGCCGGCCTTGAACTCACAGAGATTTGCCTGCCTCTGCCTCCCAAGTGTTGGGATTAAAGATGTACGCCACCATTGCCTGGCAGGAGACATCCCTTGTTCTGCTGATATAGTCTATGAAATTCTCCTTACATTTATTTTACTTTTTTACATATATGAGTGTTTTGCCTGCATGCATGTCTATACACCTCACTTATGCAAAGCCAGAAAAGGGCCTTAAAGCTCTTAGAACTGGAGTTACAGACCATTAGCTGCCATGTGGCTGTTAGGAAACCAACCCAGGTCTTCTGGGTAAATAGTCAGTGCCCTTAACTAGTGAGCCATCTCTCTAGCCCTGGAGACAACACATTTTAACAAATCAATAATGTTGAACAAAAGCTTTGTCTGGTTGAAGTAACTATCTCTGAAAACAAGTCTCTGACAGCAAATCACTTTGTGTGCTCAGCAGGTGGGATCATAGAAATGACCTAGTGAAACATTTATGTTGTTCTGAATAAAGTAGCAATTTCTCTTGAATTCTTTTCCCTCCTTTCTAACTCAAATGTCCTCACCAACTGTACAAAGCCCTAAGTTTACACATACATTCTTCCTTCAAAACAAAACCTGACAGATGACTCAGTGATTAACAGCACTTGCTTTTGCAAAGGACTCTGGTTCCAACCCATATGGTAGTTTACAACCTTCTGTAATTCCAGTTCTAGAAGAAAATCCCTCTTCTACTGCATGTGGTACACATCCTTACATGCAGGCAATGACTCATTTACTTAGAAAACAAGGAACAAACCAAAACTCAGACCAACAACCAGACATGGTGGAGAACACAGACATCCCAGCACTCAAAAGACTAAGGTAGAAGGACTAAGAATTCAAGATTATTATAGGCTATGTAGCATGTCCCAGGCCAGTATGCACTACACAGTGAGACCAATCTATAAATGTTGTGGAATAGAATATTTGTTTAACTAAGATGTATTATATTTGTTTGTGTTGCAGAATAATTGCTTAACTATGTAAAGCCGTTTCATTTTTTTATGCTACATTTGTTTAATTATGTAAAGATGTGTTACTTTTGTTTATGCTGCTTTTTTTTTTTTAAACTAGATAAAGATGTGTTGTTGTTTCACCTTGCCTACTTAAGGCACCTAATTGGTCTAATAAAGAGCTGAACAGCCAATATCTAGGCAGAGAAGGAATAGGCAGGGCTGGCAAGTAGAGAGAAAAGGGGAACAAGACAACATCCAGTCAGCCAGCCAGCCAAGGAGCAGCCCGACGGGGAAGAGGCAGGAAAGTAGGACACACTGAATGAATGAAAGGTAAAAAGCTCCAAAGCAAAACATAGATGAAGAGAAACAGGTTAAATTAAGTAATAAGAGGCAGTGGGACAAGCATAACATAAGGCCAAGCATTCATACATAACTAATAAGTCTCTGTGTCATGATTTGGGAGCTAATGGTTTAAGAAAGCCTACTATAGTACAACACAATGATTACAGTCTGAACCACACAGTGAGGTGAGCCTGCACTATACAGTGAGACCATGTCTCAAAATTTCATAAAGCAAGCCCAGCATGGTAGAACACACCTTCAATTCCAGCACTCCGGAGACAAAGCCAGGTAGATCTCTGTGAGCTCAAGGTCATCCAGAGCTACAGAGAAACCCTGCTTCAAAAAAACAAATTCAGATGTCTTTGTCTTCTTACTAAGTACTGCTCCAAAATAAACACTTTCTCTTTCTGCATTCTGGCAAGGGTAGTTCAAGTGCCAATAACCCAAGGCTAGGGATATGGCTTAGTGGTCAAAGTGCTTACTAGAATGCACAAAGCCCTGAATTGCATCCCAGAAACACATAAATGAAGTGTGGTGGCATACGCATGTAATCCTAGCACTCAGGAAGTAAAGGAGAATCAGGAGTTCAAGGTAATCCTTCATTATATAGTCTGAAGCCCAGTTTTGGGCTGAAGATCCTGGCTTTAAATAAATAAATAGACAAATAAATAAGATTGGCCATGCCTGGCTCCAAATAAATAAGTAAAATAAGCCATGCTTCTGAAACAGCACAAAAATAATCATTAAAAATTAGGTAACACGGAGCCAGGTGGTGGTGGCTCACATCTTTAGTCCCAGCACTCGGGAGGCAGAGGCAAGCACTCTGTGAGTTCGAGCCAGCCTGATCTACAATAGCTAGTTCCACGACAGCCTCCAAAGCCACAGAGAAACCCTGTCTCAAAAAACCAAAAAAAAAAAAAAAAAAAAAAAAAAAAAGTAACACAGCCAGGCAATTGTGGAGCACACCTACTCCTAGCATTAGGGAGGCAGAGACAGGTGGATCTCTGTGAATTCAAGGTCAGCCTACTCTACAGAGTGAGTTCAAGGACAGCCAGGGTCATCAAACAGAGAAACCCTATATTCAAAAGAAAAAGAATTGGTAAGACAAACACCCTCCATTCCTTCCTGAAATGGCTGGCTTTAGATTGACTGTGTTGTCTATGCCTTTGTGCTCTCTCTAAACAGAATCTCCTTCCCTGTTACCCACTTTACCTTTGAGACTCCAAATATCATCCTTATCCTTCTTAGACTCATTCCAAATCTAAATTAAAAGACCTTCTTTGCATTCCTACTGCACCCACTATTACTTTACATTCTAAGACTTAGTATACTGTCCTGGATTGCTTGTCTGTTTCCTTCCCTGAACCATATAATTCAGAAAGCAAAGACAAAAATCTCACTTTTTTTTTTTTTTTTTTTGAGGGTGTTTGTGTGTGTGTGTGAGACAGAGAGAGGATAGGGAGTGGTTGGTCTGAGAAAAAGTCTTACAGCAGCACCATGCAATGCTCCTCACCTCACCTTCCCAGTGAAATTATAGGGTGCACCATCGCCACCTGGCTTCACTTCTCAGATTCCAGTGTGTAGGATACATCAAGCTCTTAGTGATTATTTACTGAGTGGATATGATGACTTTCATGGTAAAATATCTTGACTTTACTATGACTTTTTCCCCTTGTTTTTCTGAGACAGGATTTCACACTATACCCAGACTAGCCTCAAACTCTTTATCTTCCTGCCTCTCTTTCCCCAGTACTGGGAATACAGGTATAAACTCCCATTCCCAGCTCCCTTTTGTGACTTTTGTAATGTATTTTCCCTAATAAACAAAATGAATTTAGAACAGTATTAAAATTATTGGCATGGAAACCTATCTCCAGATGATAGCAAAAATTAAAAAAAAAAAAAAAAAAAACATCCCCCACTTGTTAAAGGGAATAGAGAATTGGCGGCTGGAGAGGTGGCTCAGTAGTTAGGAGCATTGGCTGCTCTTTCAGAGGGCCCAGGTTCCTAGCATCCATATGGTAGCTCACAACCATCTGTAACTGCAATTCAGGTGACTGGTGCCCTCTTCTGGCCTCCACCAGTAACAGACACATGTGTAGTACATAGACATACATGCAGGCAAAAACATCCAAACATATAAAAATTAATTTTTTTAATCTTTTGAAACAGATTTCTCTTTTGTAGCCCTGCTGTCCTGGAACTAACTCCATACACCTGGCTAAACATAAACTCAGAGATCTGCCTACCTCTGCTTCCTGAGTGCCAGAATTAAAGGTATGCACTATCACAGCCACAAGCCAGCCCTAATACTAATAATAAAAAAAAAAAAAAAAAAAATTCCAACATCAACCCAGGAGTTGTCATGCCAGTTGGTCCCCATACTTATTGACTGGAGGTCTGACAGACAGACTCCCATATACTAATATACATTATTATAAAAGATGTTCCAGCCGGGAAGTGGTGGCACACAACTTTAGTCCCAGCACTTGGGCAGCAGAGGCAGCCGGATATCTGTGAGTTTGAGGCCAGCCTTGTCTACAAGAGCTTGTTCCAGGACAGCCTCCAAAGCCACAGAGAAACCCTGTCTCAAAAAAAAAAAAAAAAAGAAAGAAAGAAAGAAAGAAAGAAAGAAAGAAAGGGGCTGGAGAGATGGCTCAGAGGTTAAGAGCACTGACTGCTCTTCCAGAGGTCCTGAGTTCAATTCCCAGCAACCACATGGTGGCTCACAACCATCCGTTATGAGATCTGGTGCCCTCTTCTGGTGTGCAGATATACATGGAAGCAGAATGTTGTATACATAATAAATAAAATCTTAAAAAAAAAAAAAAGAAAAGAAAAAGGGAAAAAAAAAGAAAGATGATCCAACACCTTCTGGCTTCTGCACTGTACACATGTGGTATGCATACAACAAAAAGCAGGCATACATATATACACACAAAAAGTAGTAGTAATAATAAAATTTAAGTTTTTTAGGGATTACAGAGATGGTTCAGTGGTTAATAGTGTATATATATTATACTGTTTGTTAACAGAAAACACATGGACAACCATGTTTTCTTCTTTCTGCCTTATTTGAGCATTTTCCTTCCCTTCCCTTCCTTAATTTTTATCTTTTGTACCTACATTGTGTCCGAATCTTTCCCTTAAGTTCCCTCACACACCCATCCACATACCTTACCATTTGGGTTATCTGTGAGCATCATTTTATCCAATAGGGAGAACTTAGGCCAAGAACATTACTATAATTCCTGCTAACTTCTGCATGACAATAATATCTTTCTTGTGTCTATCAGGGAATCAGCAAGTGATGTCCTAAGAGAAAACAGGGTCACCAGGACAAACTAATTACTACAGGACATGTTTCTAGGCTGTATTTTCTCAGTTTATTTTCTTTATTTGGGGTTTGGGTGGGGCATTGAAAGGATCAAACCCAGGACCACGGCACTTCAGGCAGGGACTCCACCACTGAGCTACATGCCCCAGCCCTACTATAATTATTTTATTAATGTTATGTATATATGCGAATACCACATGTATTTAAGTGCTCAGTTGCCTGAGGAGGCCAGAAATGGGCATCAGATCCCCAAGAGGTGTAATTACAGGCAGTTGTAAGATGCCCGTGGGAGATAGGACAGTCGGTAGGCACAATTAACTGCTGAGCCATTTCTTCAGACCTTAATAATTTTTATTTTATTTTTCGGCCAGATGTGGTAGCACACATCTTTAATTCCAGCACTCCACAGGCAGAGAGGTAGGCAGATCTCTGAGTTCAAGGGCAGCCTGATCTGCAAAGCCAAGACCCTGTCTGAAAAAATACAAAAAGGAAGCTAGAGAAATGGCTCAGGGATTAAGAGCACTTTCTGCTCTTACAGAGGACCCAAGTTCAATTCCCAGCACCCACAATGCACAGCTCACAGCCTCTCATAAATCCAGTTCCAGGAGACCGGCCCAACACCTTCTGGCTTGGCAGGCACTGAACAAGTGTGGTGTGCATACAGCAAGCAGGCATTCATATACACACAAAAATAATAATTTTTTTTTTAATTTTAGGGACTACAGAAATGGCTCAGTGGTTAATAGTATATATTATTCTTCCAGAGTACCTGAATTCAAGCCCAGCATCCATTATCAGTCAGTAGATAACTGCCTATAACTTTAGCTTCTGGGGATCCAGTAACTTATTCTGGCCTCTGTGAGCACTACACTCATGTGTACAAACTAACACAGATATACATAATCAAAACAAAACAAAACAAAAGGTCTTTTTAGGGGTAATTTTATTTTAAGTGTGTGTGGGCAGGTATGTATACATGAATGTTATTTTTTTTTTTTAAAGTAAAATACAGGATAGAGAAATGGCTCCATGGTTAAAAACACTTTTGCTCTATCTGAGGACCAGAGCTTAGATCCTAGCACCCACTTTGAAAGGCTCATAAAAGCCACACACACACACACACACACACACACACACACACACACACACACACACACACACACACACACACACAGAGGCCTGAGGTAATTCAAGTAGATGGGGGGGGGTCTTCTGAGTTTACAGTGTTACTTTTCTACTGTGTCAAAGTCATAGCCACAGACATAAACAAAAGGAACAATCTACAACAGGAGCCAAAAGACTTTCCTCAAGTTCTAACAAGCTGTCTAACCTTTAGCAAGTCTTTTCCCACCTACAGATAGCTCTTCTGTGAAAAGCACATTTAATAACAGTTGAGGGCAAGGTTGTCTGTGATATTAAATAATGTAGAATCACTGTGAATGGGTTTATGTACCGTGTCAAGATAAGCTAAGAGGGAAAAAAAATTCATCCTCTGAATGGAGCATAAATCCTGTGGGTTAATTTACAAAGTCTAGGCCTGACTCACCTTCCCAGACTCATTAAGCCCCTTAACCAACCTGTAGTCACTTGAATTTGGGAAGAATCATGGGTGAGATATAGGGGACTCTCCGTTCCATTTTTCCATTATCTCAGTAGCTTCATGGGTGGCTCCTCCGAACATGGAATGTGGGTCTAAAGGGAATAAAGAATTTGCTGAATGTTAGGTAAAAATTCCCCCTTCCCCAAAAGGTTAAACAAGCAAGGTCATCAAACAGTACCACACCAGGACAAAAATCAGAAAAGAGCTTGGAGATTAGTTGGCCTTTTGTTTTATAGATGGGAGCACTTAAACCCAGGAAGGACACAGATCTGGGTAATTAACATCCTCTTCTGGCCTCATCAGGCACTTCACAAACTGGGTGCATATACACACATGTATGCAAAAACACACATAAAATGAAAATATTAAAAATAACTTTCAAAAAAATGATGAGCCGGGCGGTGGTGGCGAACACTTTAATCCTAGCACTGGAGTCAGAGGCAGGAGGATCTTTATGAGTTCCAGACCAGCCTGGTCTACAAGAGCTAGTTCCAGGACAGCCTCCAAAGCCACAGAGACACCCTGTCTCAAAAAAAACAAAAACAAAAAAAAGATGAAATTAGTCTGGTGTTGATAGTAGTGGTGCACACCTTTAATCCCAGCACTTGGGAGGCAGGAGCAGGCGGATCTCTGTGAGTTTGAAGCCAGCCTGGTCTACAGAGTTAGTTCCAGGAGGGAAACCCGGTGTGGAAAAATACAAAAACAAACAAACCAAAAATAAAAACCAAACAAACAGAGGAAATATATTTATAAATATATACAATTAATTCATGATTATTATAAAATACATATAAATATACAAGTAGAAATTTTAACCACATCAGGCTTTTCATCCTGAATCTGCCTATTTTAAGTCTTTCCTGCCTCAGTAGTCTTATTATATATTGAGTTTGTTTTGTTTTTTTCAAGACAGGGTTTCTCTGTGTAGCCCTGGCCGTTCTGGAATTCACTCTCTATACCAGGCTGGCCTCAAACTCACAGATCTAACTGCCTCTGCCTCCCCGGTGCTGGGACTAAAGGCGTGCACCACCACTGCCCAGCTCTTTTTATAAATTTTATTTTATGTGTATGGGTATTTTTGACTGAATGTATGTCTGTGTGTCACTTACATGCCTGGTTCCTCCAGACACCAGAAAAGGGGTGTCAGATCCCCTAGAATTAGAGCTAACAAATTGTGAGCCACCACATGGGTTCAGAGAATTGAACACAGGTACCCTGGAAGAGGTACTCTTAACTGTTAAGCCAGGTCTCCAGCCTGAGCTAATAGCTTTAAAAGTGGAAAATTCAGAACCAGAATTTTCTCAATTAGGACACTTCCTCATTATATTTAATTTCATTCTTTTATTACCTAATTTTGGTTTTTGGTTTGTTTTGAGACAGATCCATAACTGTCCTGGTGCTCACTATGTAAGCCAGGAAGGCCTCAAACTCAAAGATCCTCCTGCCTCTGCCTCCAGAGTGCTGAGATTAAAGGTTTAGACCACCAAGCCTCCCTCTATTGCCTGACTTTTTAGTGCTTATTAATATTTTAAATTCCTTTAATCTACTCTGTCACCATTCAAGAAGAGACACCCAGCAAAATCCATCTGTAGTTTAGAGGTTCAACATATAGCTTCTCAACTCAAATGGCCTAGACTGAAGTCCTTTACCTCTGTAAAATGGAAATATTACCACTCTCTTCAAGTTCTGAGAGATTAAACATGTGCATCTGTCATAACCTACTTATGGGCTTTAATTACTTTAGTTATAATGGCTCTTATTTTCTTTGAATATAAAGAAACAGGCAGAAATTTCCAGAATATTCCAAGTAGTAATGATATTTTATAATAGTTTTGTTATATATGTGTGTGCCTATGTGAGTGATATAAACTTATTTCTTTGACAGGCGGTAGTGGCACACACGTTTAATCCCAGTGCCTCAGGGGGGCAGAGGCAGGTGGAGCTCAAGGCCAGCCTGGTCTACAGAGTAAATCCCAAGACAGTCAGAGCTACACAGAGAAACCCTGAGTCAAAAAACCAAAAAGAAATTTTTTTCAATGCTTCCCTTTTCAAAATGTGATAAGCATTGAATTAAAGCACCCAATAATGCTTGTAAGTGCCTAGCACACACTTCATGCTATCTATTATTGTCATTGCTGATATTGTGTACCTATAAAGCTGTTTGCACAATTAAGTAAAATAATGTTAATCTGGAATGTTTGACACATCATCTCACTGTAAATCCAAACACAAAGCTCTTCTCTCCCTGATGCCCACAGTCAAAGGCACTTAGGTGCATGTTTGTTGCTTGGCACACTACCAGTTACATTGAGGAGTCCACAGATTATGAAGGATTGGAGCCAGGCAAAATCACTTATTTTATCTGCTAAGGTATTGGGATGGGGAAGCCAGAAAACCACCACAAGAGTAACTGAGGAAAGTGAGCCATACAGAAAATGCTTGCTCCCCTGAAGCCACGTAGATAAAGATATGCCAGAGGAGGCCAGGTTAGCAGATACTTGAACTTTTGGACAAGACTCAATCACTTCCATTTCCAGTCCTCATCCAGAGGCTTCTTAAATAATATTTGAGCCTAAACGTCACTAATGTTAGAATAAAGCTTGAGTGGGGGTCCATGCAGACGAGGATAACAGGGGGGGGGGGGGGGAGACACGACATCTGGGACAGGACAAACATGCCAGACAGAAAGAGCTTAGTGAGTAGTTTTATTAGAAAGGGAATTTCGGGGAAGAAAGAGAAAAGAGTTAAGACACACAGAGAGGACAGAAGAGAAGAGGGACACAGGAAATGTCCTGTCTGCCCCAGGGGAACTTCAGGAAGGCAGAGGAAAGAGAGAGCATAAGTGGACTGGGGTCTTTCTTTTAAAGGGGACCTTTGCACCACACAACGCAATCATGGAACCCTGGGCTGACCACGGTACTGTCTGAGTGCACTCTGCCAGGCGGCAGGGGCAGGCCAGCATCATGTCTGAATCCTTACAACTAACACCAGAAAAAACTGGAAGGCACTAAACACACAAGTAGGGGCTATCGATTCAGCAATTGGTTATCTTTTAAAAATGACATGCTGGCTGGCAGTGGTGGCCCAAGCCTTCAAACCTTTAATCCCAGAACCTGGGAGGCAGAGGTAGAAGGAAGGATCTCTATGAGTTCTAGGCCAGCCTGGTCTACAGAGGTAGTTCCAGGACATCCAGGCCTACACAAAGAAACCCTGTCTTCAAAAACCAAAATAAATATAAATAAAATGACTAGCTCGCCAGCAGTAGTGACACAGGCCTTTAACCCCAGAACTGGAAGGCAGAGACAGGTTCAATCTCTGAGTTCAAGGTCAGCCTGGTCTACAAGAGTGAGCTCCAGCTGGGTGTTGGTGGGGCATGCCTTTAATCCCAGCCCTCAGGGAAGCAGAGGCAGGCGGATTTCTGCAAGTTCTAGGCCAGCCTGGTCTACAAGAGCTAGTTCCAGGACATCCTCCAAAGCCACAGAGAAACCCTGTCTCGAAAAACAAAAGAAAAAACAAAAACAAAACAAAACAAAACAGTGAGCTCCAGGACAATCCTATGGGGGGGGGGCACCGAAAACAGCATTTAAATTCTTTCTTTTTGAAACAAGGTCTTGCTATGTAGCCGGTTGGTCTCAGAAATCTACCTGTTTCTGACTCCCCAGTGCTAGTTGAAAGGTTATCATGTCCTGTAACATTTACATTCTATAATCCTGCCAGTGGGAAGTTATTCTTTTGTTTAGAACGAAGAAAAGAGAAATGCTGAGACATAAGACATGTTGACTAGTTTATTATAGGGGCCCAGCAGAGTAGGGAGACTAAGAGAAGAGGAACAGGGGTAAATGGCTGACCGCCATGGCCAGTCGCCAGAGAGACAGACAGGGGGGGGGGGGTGAAGAGAGAGAAAGCAGAGAGCATAAAGGGGTCCTCTGCACCTGCGTGCACTTAGTTCCCATGGTAACAGACTTAGTTCCACCAGGTAACAGGGGCAGGCCAGCATAATGCCTGAACCTTTCAGGTAGCATATGCCTATTAATTCCAGTATCTAAAAGGATGAGACAGGAGGATCCAGAGATCAGGGTAAGCTGGGCTTCATAGTGACTTTGCACTGAAAAACACACGGGCTGAGAATGTGGAGTTTGGCAAATTTAAGACCCTATGTCTTAAGACCCTCCAGCTCTGCAAAAAAATAAAAAAATAAAAAAACAACTGATTTAAATAAAAAATCTGCAACAGGTGCTCACCAGTAAGGAAATCAGAAGGATATGGATTCCATTCGCCATAATCTCTCTGCGTTTGTCTTACTCTGTTGGGGGGTAAAAAAAAAAAAAAAAAAAAAAAGAGAGAGAAAGAGAAATAAATGCCCACTTCACATCAGGGGACTGTGATTAAAAAAAAAAAAATGTAGTGAAATGTTTAGAATGGAATCTGAATTGACCTACAATCACCATCGGTTCCTCTTGACTATCAAAGTGGACATAACTGCGAACTTGCGGGTCACTGGACAGTGGAATGAGTCACTGGCATTCTAATGGCTTAACTATAAAATTTTTAATCACTTAACACCACAACCTGTTCAAGGTCTAGAAAAACAGATGCCTGGGTACTTGGCTAGGTGCTGCAAACACACCTGCCGGCCGTTATCCAATTTAGGGAAAAAAAAAAAAAAAAAAAAAAACTCAACGTTAGGCCTGCCTTCTAGTTATTCACACGCCCAACAAAGGAGGCGGAGGACGTAGATTTCTGCCCACAAACTCCCAAAAGCGGCCTGCCATTTCCTCCTGACCGGACGTGGGGAAGGATTGAGAATGATCAGACACCACGTTCTAGAGCTTTCGGACCCACCCCAATTTCTCGTTGGCGACACGTGTCGCCATTTTGTTGGGAAACATGGCTGCCGGCCTTCCCCACTGTGGGGATGAAAGGGGGCGGAGGAGCGCCGGGTTAGCCCTTTCTCTGAGGCATTAAACACATTCGCACGACCTCCTCTAGTCTGGCCATGCCCCTGGGGCCGGGAGAGGGCAAGGCAGCGTCTCGATGGCCATTTCCCGGCGTGAGGAACTCGGTCAGGGAGACCTCCCAAGATGGCGGCGGCGGCGGCGGCGGCGGGGCCGGGCCGGGGCCGGGCCGGGGGTTGGCCGCCTCCACAGAGCGTGGTCGTGCGGGGCCACGCCGGCCGCCTCGGCGCGCACTCCTGCTCTAAGGTCCGCGGCGGCTGCCGCGGGAGACGCGACGCAAGGGCGGGAGGTGGGGCTTCTGAGGGCTTCACGGACACAGGCCAACAAAACGCAAACAAAGCATTATGTAAATGGACGCCATTCTCCTCGCGGCCCTGTGCCTAACTAACACTTGCCCAAACCCCCACAGCTGCCGCTCGCCCGCTCGCCCGCCCGCCGGAGCGGCGCATGCCGGGGTAGGCGCGTCTCAACTCTTTCTGCGCACCGGACGCGGCCACCGGACTGAGGCCAAGGTGGGGGTTGGGACGAGGCGCCCGGACGCCGGGGACGAAGAGGCCCCACGTGCCCACCAGAGCGCGTGCTCGCCCGCCCGCCCGCCGGGCCGCGCCTCGCCTCGCCGCCCCTCCCCCCCGGAAGACGCCGTGGGCCTCGCTCGGCCCCCCCTCGCCCTTGCGCATGCGCCTGGGCCACCTCGCGCGCACGTTTTAAACCCGCGGCGTCCCCGGCTACCGCCTGCAGTGGCTTCCGCGGATGCCTGTATCGCTCCGCGCTCGAACTCATCGGCGGGGCGGGCGGGCGAGCGGCGCCCGTCTCCGTCACAAAACAATAAGTTTCGCAGCCCCCTGCCGGTGCCGCCAGAGTTCATAAAGCACGTGCTCCCTCTCAAACCCTGCCGGGTCCCCAGGTGCGCCCTCGCTGTGCGTTTCCTCGCCTCCCGCCGAGCCACCGGGCTACTTTTCTCAAGTGCCGCGCGCGCGCTGGCGCAGTCTTGTGACCTAAAAAAAAGCCGGTCCTCTTTTTTTTTTTCTCTCTCTTCTCCTAGGGGTCCTGCGCGGCAAGTACTTCCGGGGTCAGAGGGTACGCGGGGTTGAAAGCGGGCTTCCCGCCCCGCCCAGACCGCCGAGGCTGCCGCCGGAGTCGCCACCGCCGCGCCCTCGCCCACCCGCCCGTCCGCCGTTCCCGGCCCCGCTCGCCCCCGCCGCCGCCGCCGCTCGCCTTGCGACGCCGCCGCGGCCTCCCTCCCGCGCCCGCCCGCTCCCGCGGCCCCCGCTCGCTCGCGCCGGCAGTTCGGGCCTACTCCTCCCCTCCCCCGCCAGCCGCCCAGGACTTGACCACGTAACGAGCCCAACTCCCGAACGCCGCCCGCCGCTCGCCATGGACGCCGGTGTGACTGAAAGCGGACTCAACGTGACTCTCACCATTCGGCTGCTGATGCACGGAAAGGAAGTAGGCAGCATCATCGGGAAGAAAGGGGAGTCGGTGAAGAGGATCCGCGAGGAGAGCGGCGCGCGGATCAACATCTCGGAGGGGAACTGCCCGGAGAGAATCATCACGCTGACTGGGCCCACCAATGCCATCTTTAAGGCCTTCGCCATGATCATCGACAAGCTGGAGGAAGATATCAACAGCTCCATGACCAACAGCACGGCGGCCAGCAGGCCCCCGGTCACCCTCCGGCTGGTGGTGCCCGCCACCCAGTGCGGCTCTCTGATCGGCAAGGGCGGCTGCAAGATCAAGGAGATCCGCGAGAGCACGGGGGCCCAGGTCCAGGTGGCGGGGGATATGCTGCCCAACTCGACCGAGCGGGCCATCACTATCGCCGGCGTGCCGCAGTCGGTGACCGAGTGTGTCAAGCAGATCTGCCTGGTCATGCTGGAGACGCTCTCCCAGTCTCCGCAAGGGAGAGTCATGACCATCCCGTACCAGCCCATGCCGGCCAGCTCGCCGGTCATCTGCGCGGGCGGCCAAGATCGCTGCAGCGACGCGGCGGGCTACCCCCACGCCACCCACGACCTGGAGGGACCACCTCTAGACGCCTACTCGATTCAAGGACAACACACCATTTCTCCGCTCGATCTGGCCAAGCTGAACCAGGTGGCAAGACAACAGTCTCACTTTGCCATGATGCACGGCGGGACGGGATTCGCCGGAATTGACTCCAGCTCTCCAGAGGTGAAAGGCTATTGGGCAAGTTTGGATGCATCTACTCAAACCACCCATGAACTCACCATTCCAAATAACTTAATCGGCTGTATAATCGGGCGCCAAGGCGCCAACATCAATGAGATCCGCCAGATGTCCGGGGCCCAGATCAAAATTGCCAACCCAGTGGAAGGCTCTTCTGGAAGGCAGGTCACTATCACCGGCTCGGCTGCCAGTATCAGCCTGGCCCAGTATCTCATCAATGCCAGGCTTTCCTCTGAGAAGGGCATGGGGTGCAGCTAGAACAGTGTAGGTTCGCTCGTAACCCCCTTCTGCTGTTTTCCCATGATCCAACTGTGTAATTTCTGGTCAGTGATTCCAGGTTTTAAATAATTTGTAAGTGTTCAGTTTCTACACTTTATCATCTGCTAAGAATTTAAAAAGAAAATCACATTCTCTGTTCAGCTGTTATTGCTGGGATCCATATTTAGTTTTATAAGCTTTTCCCTGTTTTTAGTTTTGTTTGGGTTTTTTGGCTCATGGATTTTATTTCTGTTTGTCGATAAGCAATGTAAGAGTGGAATGTTAATAAATTTCAGTTTAGTTCTGTAATGTCAAGAATTTAAGAATTAAAGAAAGTGGATTGGTTAAAAAATGCTTCGTATTTGAAAAAGCTGGGAATTACTTATCTTAAACTCTCCCGTTGGAGCTCTTCTTTTCCCCTTCCCTTCCCCTTTTTTAAGTATGGGGTTCGTGGAGGCCGGAGGGATAAGGGTGGGCCGCGCTTGTTATCCTTTGCAATCTTTCCTTGCCTTATCGGTAAGATTCCGTTCCCTCTGCCCCAACAAAGGAATGGCAGGTTGGGCCTGCTTTGGGATGTTTTTAGACGTGGTCTCTTCCTGGGAGTGACATGTCTCCAACTTAAGTTTCAGAGAGAGGCCTCTGCCTGTTTCTCTGGTAGAAAATACGGGGTTTTCTCAGGTGGAAAAACTGCCCATTCAGTAGGACAGGATGAATGGAGAGCACCCTGTCGTCTAGCCAGTGGTTCCCCTACCCCCATCCACAGTCGAAACTTGGCCAGAACAATAAAATGTTCTGGGGAAGGGTTGTGGGGGGTGGGCAGGGCCTAGGAGGAATGGGGAAACACAGGGTGGGAAGGAGGGCCACAGCTGCAGAGGGATTGGAGGATCTTGGGTCACGTCTGGGATGGCACCAGCAGAAGGACCACGTGGGGAGCATGCACCTGTGGCAAGGAGCCTGTCAGAATGTTACACCTGTCAAGTAAGGGGCCGAGAAACAAAAGGGTATTTTTCTGATTTTCCTCAGCTGTGTACAGTGTTTAGCTAATTATCGAAGGAAATAATCCTAAGTGGTACAGTCCTCCCAGGAATGTAGACCAACCAGGGGTGTTAAAATGCAGCTTCCTGAGTCCCACTGCACAGAAAACTGCATCTTTAACACCCACTAAAAAGATCTCTGGGAGTTTATCTTCAAATTGAGATCAGCTGTGGCAAAGGCCTAGTAACCAAGACCCTATCGGCTGAGTCTAGGAAGGACCCCAGAGCAAAAGAAAAAGTGTGTACTAGACACAACAGTAAGACAATTGAGGTGCCTAAGTGGCCAGTTCAAAACCAGGCAGAGGAACCCCTATGGGAGGTCATCCACCGTGGCATGGGCCTGGGGGGGTCCCTGCAGATGAAACTTCCATGCACTGCTTTGGGGCATGCTGAAGGAGTCCAGGTTATAGAATAGACTAGGCTCTGCCACTTGTGGCCTGGAGCAAAGCACTGAAAGTTGAAGGTGTTAGAAGAACACACTCCCTGAGCTGGGGACAAAAAAAACAGTTTTAGAACACAATAAACTAGATGGCAGATGGCCTATTTCTGGGAGTAGGGATTGCCTAGCATACATGGGCAGAGAAAACCTGATTAAAAGATAAGAACAAAACAATGTATACTAGCCAGGTGGGTGTATAACTTTAATCCCAGGAGGCAGAGGCAAGCAGAACTTGAGTTTGGGTTCCTTACATAGTTCCAGGCCAGCCAGGCCAGCTACATAGAGGCCCTGTGTCAGGAAAAGGGAAAAGGGAAAAAAGAAAAAAATAAACGCCAGGTGGTGGTGGCACACTCGTTTAACTTCAGTACGCTGAAGTTTGAGGCTAGCCTGATCTACACAGTGAGTTCCAGGACAGCCAGGGCTACACAGAAACCATGTCTTGAAAAGCCAGAAAAGGGCAAAAATGTGTACTAAGCTTGGCTGAGTGACCAGGAGGGGCATGGGGCCGATGAGGACCTAGTACAGTCTTCTGGAAACTGAGCCCTAATCAGGGCAAGTGAACAACAAACTTTAGAGTCTTTAGATAAGCCAGTAGCGTCCCTGGAAGAGGGAAATGGTTCAGATATACCATGGGAAGGCAGTTGAACTTTCTCAGCCCTCCTCAACATGCCTAGTGGTTTTAAAATAACCTGGGCAGCAAAGCATAGGATGGCTCCCACCTTGGAGAAATGAAAGGCAGGAACCGCCACTGGGAAGTCGTCTACGGAAGGAGGTTCTAATAGAGGCTGAGATGTATCAAGCAGAATACACACTGGAGAGGCTGGAGACAGACACAAGGAGAACAGTGTATCCCATCAACTAGAAATGAAAAGTCACATCTACATGCCAGCAGGTAAGTATGGACCAAAAGCTGAGTGGTGGGAGTGTGTCATTTTGATGATGAGGGACTTGAGTGCTGGTGTCTCCCTGCACCTGTCAGTCACTGCCTGACCCAGCAAGCCTTAAAAGTAGTTTAGTAGTAGAGGAATTGTCTGGTATGCACGAGGCCCTGTGTTCAGTCCCTAGCACCATACAGATAAATATGGTGAGAGAAATAGTTAAAGCAGGATAGTTTGCTAGACAGTGCCCTTGAGAAAAGTCAAAGTTTCTAGGCTGATGGACAGTAAAACTGAAGAGAGAGTTAAAAAACAAAAAACAAAAAAATGGGATGTGATGGTATAGGCCAGCCCAGCCCTCAGGAAGCTCATAAGTTTGAAGACCAATCTACATACTGAGACCCCCATCTCAAAAAAAAAAAAAAAAAAAAAAAAAAAAAGGTGCAGTAGTGGTTTAGCTTTAATCCCAGCACTTCCGACAGCTAGGGCTGTTACACAGAGAAATCCTGTCTCGAAAAAACAAAAATGAAACAAAACTGCCAAGCATGTGGCCAGTCCTCACATCTGAGCACTCAGGAAGCCGAAGCAGGCAGATCTCTCTGAGTTCAAAGTCAGCCAGATCTACAAATTGAATTCCCAGACCAGCTAGGGCTACATAGGAAGAGCCTGTCTCTAAAGAAAAGAAACTGGACAGGTGGGTCAGCGGTTAAGAGCACTGGTTGCTCTTACAGAGGACTTGTTCAATTCCCAGCACTCACTTGGCAGCTCACAACTGTCTGTAACTTCAAGTTCCAGGGGATCTGACATCCTCAGACCAATGCACATAAAATAAATAATAATAAAAAAGAAACTTCCACCAGGAGTCGGTGGTGCCTTTAATCCCAGCACTAGGGAGGCAGAGGCAGGCAGATCTTTTGAGTTCAGGGCCAGTCTGGTACACAGAGTGGGTGCCAGGATAGGCTCCAAAGCTAAACAGAGAAACCCTGTCTCAAAAAAACAAAACATGGCTCTTGCTTTTAACTCTAGCACTCGAATGGATACAGAAGCAGGAGCAGTTCAAGGTCATCCTCAGCCACAAACGGGGTTCAAAGCCAACTTGGGCTGTAAGAGATCCTCTCTCAGAAAAGGTGGGGGGGGCCACCCCAACCTGAGGATTTTATTTTATTTTATTTTTTTGGTTTTTCAAGACAGGGTTTTTCTGTGTAGCTTTGGAGCCTATCCTGGCACTCGCTCTGGAGACCAGGCTGGCCTCAAACTCACAGAGATCTGCCTGTCTCTGCCTCCCGAGTGCTGGGATTAAAGGCATGCGCCACCAACGCCCAGCCAGGAATAGTTTACTATTCCTGGGATTAAAGGCATGTGCCACCAACGCCCGGCTGAGAGGACATTTTATTGAGTGGTGTAGTCACTGGTAAACTGCCCATACTCCTATAAATACACTCTCACAATGAAAATGAAGACATGATGTAGCTCTGCTGGTGGAGTGTTTGCCTGGCACTGTGAAAGCCTAGGTTCCATCACCAGCAGTAACAGAGCATACCTGTAATCCCCCCACTCTGGAGATAGAGGCAAGAGGACCAGACCCATGCCTTCTGGGAATCTTGAGAGTCACTCCTTGAGAAAGAAACCAGGAATAGTTTTTGTTGTTGTTGTTGTTGTTGTCCGTTTGTTTGTTTGTTTGTTTTTTCCAGACAGGGTTTCCCTGTGTAGCTTTGGAGCCTATCCTGGCACTCGCTCTGGAGACCAGGCTGGCCTCAAACTCACAGAGATCTGCCTGCCTCTGCCTCCCGAGTGCTGGGATTAAAGGCATGCGCCACCAACGCCCAGCCAGGAATAGTTTACTGAGACAGAAAACAAGTGGCTGCTCTGTCAGAGGACTGGGTTCAACTCCCAGCACACACATGTTGGCTCACAACTGCCTGTAATTTCAGTTCCAGGGAGTCTGGCACCCTCACACAAATATATATGTAGACAAAACACTAATGCACATAAAGTAAATAAATAAATAAATAATTTTTTAAGACAGAAAATAAAGCCAGGCATGGTGATGTGAGGTCCCAGCACTTGGAAAGCAGAGGCACTCTGAAACTGAGGCCAGCCTGGTGTACAGTAGTTCCAGGACAGCCAGGCCTACACAGAGAAACCTCATCGAGAAAGACACACACACACACACACACACACACACACACACAGAGAGAGAGAGAGAGAGACAGAGACAGAGACAGACAGACAGAGACAGAGACAGTGAGAGAGACAGAGAGAGAGAGAGTTTTGTTTTGAGGGGTTTTGTTTGATTGGTTGGTTGGTTGGTTGGTTGGTTGGTTGGTTGGTTTTTTGAGACAGGGTTTCTCTGTGTAGCTTTGGAGCCTGTCCTGGAACTTACTCTGTAGACCAGGCTAAACTTGAACTCAGAGATCCACCTGCCTCTGCCTCCCTAGTGTTAGGATTAAAGGTGTGTGTCACCCACATGTTTTTAGTTTTATTTTTAACTATTTAAATTTTTTTAAACCTCAATTAATGTGTGTGTGTGTGTGTGTGTGTGTGTGTGTGTGTGTGTGCATCAGATCACCTGAGCTTGAGTTAGAAGCAGTTGTGAGTTTCCTGATGTGGATGCTGGGAACCAAACTCAGGTCCTCTGCAGGAACAGTATGTGCTCTTCCCCACTGAGCCATCTCTCCAGCCTGCAGTGTTTCTTGTTACAGCCATCAACTGTTCGGCCACAGCCACTCCAGGGTGGCAGATGACTGTTGTGTCCTGTCCATAGGAGCTGTACCATGTACCACAAGGTCCATCTCCCTCCAGAGCATAGTCTCCTCTCTTCACTTGTCCCCCTTCACATTCACCCCTTACTGCTGCGGCCCCATGGATAGCCTTTGCCATGCCCAGTTTGGACAGTGAGTCACCACCTTCCACTGACCTTCTGTGACCTTCCCTCCCCCCACCTCTCCCCACACCTGCCAGCACTATGTACTGATAGCTAAGGCCTCTGAGTTGAAGCCACCTCACCCCTACACTCTCCGCTCTCTGGAGTGCCACCCCACATACTGTCTAGTGTCTCCTTTGTGCTGGCATCTCCCATGAGCAAGATGACAAGATGGCAGGCAGGAATGGGCTATCACAGGAGAAGTTTTCCACACTGAGTCTTCTGCTCACTTTGCCTGGTCACTAAATGGACTTCCTAAAAGTCATTCGTTTGTTTGGGGGACAGGGTCTCGTGTAACCCAAGCTCGTCTCAAACTTGATATGTAGGATGACCTAAATCTTCTCCAGCTTCTACCTCCCAGTGCTGGGGTTGCAGGCATTCACCACCACATCTGGTTTTATGTGGGCAGGGAGAATGGAACCTAGAGCTTCCTATGTATTAGACAAGCCCTCTACCAACTGAGTTACAACCCTAGCCCATATTTCCAATAATTGAAATCTGGTTATATCTTTCTCTTACTTAAAGTAAATCCCATCACTACCCACACAAGAGAAAACCCACAGAGTCCAGCCTGGGCTAAGAAGAAAAGAAGGTCCCCCACCCTCCTTGCTCCTTTCCAGCTTACTATCAAACTGGCTGTCACTGTGGGTCCCTTCAGCCGTCCCTTCAGTCCCCCTGTTACGCTTCTGGGTATCCTTGCACAGGGATGTGGGCACCCCTGGCTGGGTGTTTCATCCACACCTGCCTGGGCTTCTAGAGCCCCTGCCTCTGAGCTTCTGCATCTGCAAGGACTGTGGGCTAACTGTGCTAAAGACTCTGCACTCAGCTGAGGCTCCTGGCTCTGCTGAGGAATCCCAACTCCATTCCTGGCACTGGCATCTGCTTACAGTGACTTTGGACAAGTTGCTCCGGCTTCCTAGGGCTCAGTCTTCCAAGTTTAAAGACAGGATGAGATAATATCCACCATTCTCAGGCTGCCTTGGAATAAAGTGCTGTGCCTTGGAATATAATGCTGCCTTTGTGGCCCCCAATTTCTGCTCTGCCTCCTGACACTGGGCTGACTTCTGACATATAAGCCTTCTGTCAACACCAGGGAGAAGAGTGGGAGAGAGAGAGAGAGAGAGAGAGAGAGAGAGAGAGAGAGAGAGAGACCTGTCCTTCACCAGTTTCAGCTTGGTATTTGGGTTTTTTTTTTCTGTTTGTGTTTGTTTTTTTGAGACAGAATCTTGTGTATCCTAGGTAGACTCCAAATCATTATGGAGCTGCGAATGTCCTTGAACTCCTGACTCTCATGCCTCCAGTTTCTTTTCTTCTTCTTTTTTTTCCTTTGAGACAGGGTCCCTCTATTATGTAGCTCCAGCTGTTGTCCTGAAACTCACTATTATTGGCCTACATAGTGTAGTTGGCCTACACAAGTTACATGAGTTTCAGGCTGGCCTCAAACTCACAGAGATCCCTCTGCCTCTGCCTCTGCCTCTGCCTCTGCCTCTGCCTCTGCCTCTGCCTCTGCCTCTGCCTCTGCCTCTCCAGTGCTGGGATTAAAGGCACTGGGATTATAGGTGGGCACCACCATGCCCAATCAGCTTGGCATTTGGGCAACTCTTCCTGGGTGCTTGGTTGAAGAGGAAGAAGAAAGATGATTCAGGGGAGATTTGTTCTAACATTGTTGGTCATGCCTGTTTACTTCAGAGGACAGTAGATGGAACAAAGAAGAGGGGACCTGCTTGATAGAGCAGGTTATCTGGAGAAGTTGGTCCCTAAAGAGATATCCATCCAAGGCCCCTCCTCTCCTTTCTTCTGTCCCCTGTCCCCACAGGTCTCTGAGAGGTCTCTGCCTCCCTGGGGACCTCTTGAACCTTATATCCACTTCTTCCCAAGTACTGAGATTATGGGTGTGTACATCCCAACCCAATTAAAATTTTGATGCCATTTTACTGGTGAGAAAACTGAGCTCCTTCCTCCAGTCCTGAAGGGACCACCAGGCCACAGCTGTTGGATATCTAGATCCAGAGAGACAATGCCAACCTATGCTTTCAGTCACTCTAATGGACTGTCTCATGAGGCTGGAAAAACTACCTTTAGGCACAAGGTCTTCTTTTGTTTTTAGTAACTTAAAAAAACAGGGTCTTGCTAGGCCATGGTGGCGCACACCTTTGATCCCAGCACTCAGGAGGCAGAGGTGGGCAGATCTCTGTGACTTTGAGGCCAGCCTGGTCTATAGATGGAGTTCTAGGACAGGTTCCAAAGCTAAAGAAAACCTGTCTCAAAACAAACAAACAAAAACAGGGTCTTACTATGCAGCCCAGGCTGGCCATGGCTAATTCTTCTGTCTCAGCCTCCCAAGTGATGGAGTTACAAGCATGAAACACCATGTCTGACTATACTTAGTAACTTTTATTGCCCAACTTTCAATTTAGAAAAAAAAAAAAAAAAAAAAAAAGGCATGCTGGGCACGGTGTCTCATGCCTGTAATTCCAGCCCACATTCCAACATATAAGAGGATGAAGCACATGACCATCAAGAGTCCCAAGCCAGCCTGGACGGAAGGAGCCCTTGTCAAACATTAGAAATGTGGAGATGGCCACACAAGCATGAGGACCAGAGTTTAGAACCCACTTAAAAGCTGTATTGTGTACCTGTAACCTTAGCTGGGTAGGGGGATAGAGACAGAAGGAATTCCAAGGCTTCCTGGCCAGGGAGTCTGGTTAATCAGTAAGGGCAATGTTCAGGGAGAGACCTTGTCTCAAAGAATAAGGCAGAAAGGGCTAGAGAGAGACATCAGACAGAGGACACGGGCACCCATACCCTCACACACATAAATTTAAAAAATAGATAAATAAAATAGATTTTTAAAAGCTCTAAAATTATATATATATATATATATATATATATATATATATATATATATATATATTGTTTTTTCGAGACAGGGTTTCTCTGTGTAGCTCTGGAGCCTATCCTGGCACTCGCTCTAGAGACCAAGCTGCCTCTCTGCCTCCCAAGGGCTGGGATTAAAGGCATGCACTACCAATGCCCAGCTCTTTTTTTAAAAAAAATGCTTTCAAAAAATTTTTTAGACAAGGTCTTACTATGTAACCCTGGCTGTCCTGGAACCCACCATGTAGACCAGGCTGTTCTCAAATTCACAGAGTTTCACCTGCTTCTGCCTCCTGAGTGCTGAGACTAAAGGTGTGGTGTGTCACTATACCTACTTTTGGGTGGAGAGGTGATGGAGAGGGAACACAGGGTCTCATACATGCTAGGCCAGCACTCTACATGAATGTTGGGTACACATGAAAAGCCCCCCTGCTCCTGCTAATACCCCAACTACTTACTTTACACACAAGTATGCAGCTATTTTTTTCTTTTTATCACATTGAGACTGATACACCATAAAATCCATTTTATTTATTTGCCCCTTATTTCGGGGGGGGGGGATGTTAGGAATTGAACCCTCACCATGGAGTTGTATCACTACCACAATCCACATTCAGCATTTTATTAATTTATTTAATTTTTTTTTTTATCAAGGCAGGGTCTCACTATGTAGCCCTGGAACTCACTATGTACACCAGGTTGGCCTCAAACTTGAATTCTGCTTCTGTCTACTGACTGCTGGCATTAAAGGCATGTGCCAGTGTGTCTATTTATGCTGTGTGTGTGTGTGTGTGTGTGTGTGTGTGTGTGTGTGTACATGTGAATGCAGGTGCCTGTAGAGATCAGAAGAGGGCATTGGATCTTTTGGAGTTACAGGCAATTGTGAGTTGCCTGAAGTGAGTGCTGAGAACTGAACTTGAATTTTCTGCAAGAACAGTAAGTGTTGCCAGGCAGTGGTGGTGTTTCATGCCTTTAATCCTAGCACTCGGAAGGCGGTGAGTTCCAGGCCAGCCTAGTCTACAAAGTTAATTCCAGGACAGGCTCCAAAGCTACACAGAGAAACCCTGTCTGGAGAAAAAAAAAAAAAAAAAAGAGTTCTTAATGGCTAAGCCATCTCTTTAGCCCCAGGATTTTATTTATTTTATTTTATTTTCGAGACAGGTTTCTCTGTGTAGCTTTGGAGCCTTTCCTGGCACTCGCTCTGGAAACCAGGCTGGCCTTGAACTCACAGAGATCCGCCTGCCTCTGCCTCCCGAGTGCTGGGATTAAAGGCATGCGCCACCAACGCCCGGCCTATTTATTTATCTTAGCATGTATTTGTATGTTTATTGATTGGTTTTAGCTTATGTGTATCTGTATCTTTATTTTAGCATGTGTGCATCTGTGTATTTATTTATTTATTTTAGCCTATGTGTATCTGTATGAGTGTATGTGCTTCTGTGGGGGGGTTGGGGAAATGCCCCAGGCCAGGAGAAAGATAGGATCCCTCGGAGCTGACTTGTATTTTACTCACTTTACAGTGTACTGTTTAGAGGGTTTATAGTGTTCAAATCTGAAAGTCATCTGCTTTGCTTATACCAGACATTCTCACCCTCCTCGAAACCCATCCCCCACCCCTCCTCCATTCCCCTCCACTCTACCCTCCCTTTCCTCTCCTGTTTTACTCTCATTACATAGCACTGTCCTCCAAACAGAGTAACCACCGTCTTCATAAGACCAGCTGTGTCTGCTTGCAAAAGATCATCCCAGCTGAGCCTGTTGATGGTTGATGTTTGCTCACTTGAGGAGGGAGTGGCAAGGGTCTCCGGACCCTCACCTGAGGACAACCACTCCTCCCAGACATTTGTGTTCCATTCTGTCCTGATTGTAGGCAGGTTCCCCTGGGCCTGAGAAGGTGTTGGCGTATACAGGCTTGGAAAGTCAGAGAAGGGGAGTTTCATCTTCAGTGGTGGGGAAGCACACCACCATCCATGCTGGATGAAGACCTTCCAGTGTGGCTGCTTCACGGTCACTCCTGTGCCTGTCTGTAACCTTTCACCCTTGCTCTCGAAGTAAGCCCAATAAACTCATTGGTTCCCTAGGGTGAACTTTGGTGGAATCAAACACTGGGTTGTTATAGGACCTTTGTCAAGGTAGACTTGCTCACGTCTCCCCCATGGAAAAATTCTTACACGTTCCAATCCTCCCTCCCCTTCCCCTCCCTCTGAGCCTGCCCTCTCTGGCAAACACTTGACTACTTCCTGTATCTAGGTATTTGCTGACTGGACACTTCTCACCTGCAGTATTGTAGACAGTATGCTTGGCTGTTGTCGTCTGACCCCTATCATGTAGTGTATCATCGCGAGGCTTATCCATGCTGTGGAAGGAATCAGGGCCTCTGGCCTTTTTGTGGTACATGGATTTAGATCCCAACGTAGTCAGGTTATGTATGCAACATACACGTAGTGTGGACCTTACTACATGCATTTATCCTTTACCAGAACCCAGGCTTGCCTCAGACTCAACAATCCTCCAGCTTCACGCTGCTGAATGTGGTTGGGGTATTGTTCAAACTATCCTCAGACTCACAAGGCAGCAGGGGCTAACCTTGATCTCCTGATCCTTGCCCCTCCACCTCCCGAGTGCTGGATTTACAAGTGTGCCTAGCTATGCCCAACTGAAAAGGTCTAACTCTGATGTACCTTGCTGTTGCTTGCCACATCTTCAAAAGTATTGCTTATTCAAGATCATGAAAGTTTGATTTCTTTTAAGAGTTTTAGAGTGTGAGGCTGGGACAATGGTTCAGTCGATAAATTCCTTCTCATGCAGGCATGAAGACCTGAATTGGGATCCCCAAAACCCACCTGGGGTTGGGTGTGGAAATAATTGTTTATGACCCCAGTGCACAGGAACTAGAAGACAGATTCATCCCTAGGGCTCACTGGCCAGCCAGTCTAGTCAACTGTAAGTTGCAGTGAAGAGGCCCCATTTCAAAAAATAATGTGTCTGTGCAATGGCTCTTCAAGGGAAGGGCACCTGCTACCCTCCCTACTCAATCTGAGATCTGAGAGGACCAACCCCTGCAAGTTGTTCTCCGACCTCCAAACATGCCCTGTTGCATGTGTGCCTCCCACACTCAAAATAAAAATGTCAATAAAAGGTTAATAAGGTGTCAAATGGGAGAGAAGACGCTTCTGGCCCCCACACCCCTGTGTACATGTGCGAGCACACTGGTGAACACAGTCAAGACTCTTGTAGAGTTAGAACTCTTAGAACACAACATAAACCTTCTTGACCTCAGATTTATGCCTTTGATCCTTTTGAAGGCACTACAGTGGTGGAGATGCTTACAAAACATCTTGAGCAAGGCCGTGGCACCAGCTGTAATCCCAGCGCTCGAAAGGCTGAGGCAGGAAACAGTTCCAGGCTACTGTGGGCTACACAGCAAGAGACTGTCTCAAAAGAAACAGCTGGGCTGGGCGTTGGTGGCACATGCCTTTAATCCCAGCACTCGGGAGGCAGAGGCTGGCGGAGCTCTGTGAGTTCAAGGCCAGACTGGTCTACAGAGTGAGTTCTAGCACAGCCAAGGCTACACAGAGAAATCCTGTCTCAAAAAACCCAAAACCACCCCTCCCCCCAAAAAAAAAACTTTCAGAAAAGCATCACACAATATCTACTGAAGCAAGTGTTGCTGTCAGTGACTCCTGCAATCAGGACATCAGGACAAAGCCTACGATATGACAACATTCCCCTTGCAGTCCTGGCCTGTGGTGCTCTTTGGGTTTTAATTTCCTTAGCAGGAAACAGATCCTATGAATGGAGGGGTGGAGCCTGTCCCTGCCCCAGGAGCTGTCCCCTAGACTGATGAGCAACTTACCCTCTGCCCTGGGAAATGATGGAAGTCAACAGAGGGCATCTTTGTTTCTCACGTTTATTTATTTCTCTATTTATTTTACATTTATTCTTGTGTTTTGTGTGTATATGCAGGAGGAGGGGCTTCATGTGCACACAGCATGCATGTGGAGGTCAGAGGTTGACTTCTGGAGGATTCGGTTCCCTCCTTCCACCCTGTGAATCACAGGAATTGAACTCATATCCTCAGGCTTTGTGGCAAGCACGGTTACCTGTTGTGCTGTCTCCCCACCCTGTAATTTCCTGTTTGTTGATTGTTTTATTTATTTAGACAGGGTCTCCTACAGCC
The DNA here is from genome assembly GCF_003668045.3 of Cricetulus griseus. Taxonomy (NCBI): domain Eukaryota; kingdom Metazoa; phylum Chordata; class Mammalia; order Rodentia; family Cricetidae; genus Cricetulus; species Cricetulus griseus. Next base: position 58,269,594 of record NC_048601.1, on the reverse strand, counting down.
TAGGCTGAGCAGGAACTCTCTATGTACCATCACCTTGAACTTCTGATCTCCTCTGCCTTCCCAGTGCTGGTATCACAGACCTGGGTTCCTCCATGCCTAGTCTATGCTGTGCTGGGCTTGGATCAGAGCCTTGAACATGGCAGGAAAACACCTTATCAACCGAGCCATATCCCAGGCCTGCCTGGAACTGGGTTTTGAACTTGAGTTGTTATGTGCGGGACCCTGATACTGTCAGTTAGCCGTACCTGAGTCAGGTCGTATGTCACCGTCCCAGATCCACACTCAGGTCTTTGCTACCAAGAAGGCATCTTGGCTTCACAGTGAAGAATGGGGATTCTAGAATTGACAGGCTAGCTCTCTGACCAGCCTATGACAAATTACTAAATCAACATACAGAGCCTGACCAGTGGCAAACCTTGTAAAAACTGCAGCCATTAGGGTTATAAATGGCTGTTGTGTCTTCAGGCTTCCTTGAGCAAAGAAAGTAATTACATTTTTGCTTATGGAATGGGTGTGTGGGTGTGTGCCTGGCATGATGTGCACATGGAGGTCAGAGGAAAACTCGATTGTTTTTTCTTTTTCCTTTTTTTTTAAAGAGATAGGGTCTTGCTGGGCGTTGGTGGTGCACACCTTTAGTCCCAGCATTCTGTGAGCTCAAGACCAGCCTGGTCTATAAGAGCTAGTTCCAGGACAGCCTCCAAAGCCACAGAGAAACCCTATCTCAAAAAAAAACAGAGAAAGAGAGAGAGAGAGAGAGAGAGAGAGAGTGAGAGAGAGTCTCTCAATGTATCAGTGTAGCTCTGGTTGTCCTGGAACTCACTATTCTCCTGCCTCTGCTTCACAAGTTCTGGGATTAGAGGCATGCACCACCACACCTGGCCTTCAGAGGACTATTTGTAAGAGTCAGTTGTCTCCGTCTACCATGTGGGTCCCAGGGATTGAATTTAGGTGTTTAGTTTTGGTGACATGTTCCTTTACCAGGTGAGACATCTCATCATCTCACAGGCTTCAAGTTCTTTTGTTTGGTTTTTCAAGAAAGGTTTTCTCTCTGTAACAGCCCTGGCTCTCCTGGCACTCGGTCTGGAGACCAGGCTGGCCTCGAACTCACAGAGACCCACCTGCCTCTGCCTCCTAAGTGCTGGGAATAAAGGCCTAAAATCTCCTGGTAGCCAAATTTTTAAAAGGAAGGGGATCAATGTTGAGCACTTGCCCCCAGTGCAAGGTGTTACGATAAAACAAGAGGGAACCTTGGTGGATCCGATGGCAGGCAAGGGTGGCTGAGTGGGGGACAAACGTTCCAGGGAGACAGAACTTAAGTGAGAAGTTTTATTAGAAAGGGAGGGGGGTGGAAGGGAAGAGAAAAGAGGTAAAGAGACTTTAAAAAGGGACAGAAGAGAAGAGGGAGACAGGAAAAGTCCTGTCTGCCCCAAAGGAACAGCAGGAAAGAGACCGGGAAAAAGAGCTTAAGTGGGCTTTTAAAGGGGTCCTTTGCACCTGCATGCAGACTAGTAGTCATGAAACCCTGGGCTGACCAAGGTACTGCCTAAATGCACTCTGCCAGGTGACAGGGGCAGGCCAGCATAATGCCTGAATCTTTATACAACGGGGTCTTGGTTTAAGCCCTGGAACACAACAAATAAATAGGTGAAATCAATTTATACAATACAGCTCGTTTAACTTGATAACTATACTACTTCAATATATTGTCAGTATAGACTAGTGAGCTGCTTTCCACTGGTTTTGCCTCCCGTGCTTAGTGTTTAAAACCCAGTGTATGGCCAGGCGTTGGTGGCACACGCCTTTAATCCCAGCACTCGGGAGGCAGAGGCAGGTGAATCTCTGTGAGTTTGAGGCCAGCCTGGTCTCCAGAGCGAGTGCCAGGATAGGCTCCAAAGCTACACAGAGAAAAAACAACAACAACAAAAACAAAAAAACCCCAGTGTATATTTTACTTTTATTTACTTATTAATTTATATTTGGTGCTGGGTCTCAGATATTCCAGACTGACCTCCAACAGCACACCAAGATTATATAATGCTAGAGATGGAACCCAAGCCTACATGCATACTAACCAAACACCTTACCAACTAGGGGACATCCCATAAGCAAACCGCCAACTGAGGGACATCCTCAGCTGTATTTTTATATCCTTTGAAAGAAAATTATTTTTTAAATTTTATATGCATTGGTAAAACACCTGCATGTATGACGGTTGGGTCCCCTGGAACTGGAATTAGACAGTTGTGAGCTGCCATGTGAAAGTGGGAAATTGAATCTGGGTCCTCTGGAAGTGGTCAGTGCTCTTAACCACTGAGTCATTTCTCCAGCCCCTGTAATTTATATCTTAATGCAAATAACATTTCAAGTCTTCAGTAGTCACATGGGCAAGTAGCTACTATGTCAGCTGTTGGTGGTTAGTCCAAGTGTTTAGAGTAACCATCCTCAGATGTGAGTTCCCAGGAAACGTGCCCCTCTGACTGGGTGTGGTGGTGTGTGCCTGTAACTCCAGGTCTCTGGAAGCGGGGCAGGAGGAATTCAAGACCAGCCTGGGCCACATGCCAAAACTATATATATATATATATATATATATATATATATATATATATATATGCATAGTGACACATGCCTTTAATCCTATCACTCAGGAGGCAGAGGCAGGTAGATCTCTGGGAATTTGAGGTCAGCCTGGTCTACAGATAGAGTGCCAGGACAGGCAGAGCTGTTACACAGAGAAACCCTGTCTCTAAAAACCAATATATGGTATATACGACCATAACACTATTGATACGTGTGTATACATATATATGTATTTTTTTTTCTTTTTTGAGACAGGTTTCTCTGTAGCTTTGAAGGCTGTCATGCAACTCACTCTGTAGACCAGGCTGGTCTCAAACTCACAGAGATCCACCTGTCTCTGCCTCCTGAGTTCTGGCATGCGCCACCACCACCCGGCATTTATTTATTTATTTTTTCCTTCCTTCCTTCCTTCCTTCCTTCCTTCCTTCCTTCCTTCCTTCCTTCCTCCCTCCCTCCTCTCTCTCTCTCTCTCTCTCTCTCTCTCTCTCTCTCTCCTTCTCTCTCTCTCTCTCTCTCCTTTTCTTTTAAGTGCAGTGCTCTTCTGGCTAGTTCTGTTTCTTCTGGCCCTTCCTCACAGCCACACCTGAGTTTTGCTCAGCTCCAATCTCATCCCAGCCTGAGGCTATTTAAAAAAAAAAAAAAAAAAAAAAAACACCTGTAGACACACCCAGCCATGTATAGAAAATTGCAATTGTGTGCTGTCCTTGGCAGCATACATGCCAAAGCTTGAACAGGCTTTGGAGGCTGTCCTGGAACTAGCTCTTGTAGGCCAGGCTGGTCTCGAACTCACAGAGATACACCTGCCTCTGCCTCCTGAGTGCTGGGAGTAAAGGCTTGCACCACCACCGCCTGGCCCTGTGCAATGAATTTTTTATGACTGAATTTTTTTTTTTTTTCGAGGCAGGGTTTCTCTGTGTAGCTTTGGAGTCTGTCCTGGCACAGGCTCTGGAGACCAGGCTGGCCTTGAACTCACAGAGATCCACCTGCCTCTTCCTCCCGAGTGCTGGGATTAAGGCGTGTGCCACCAACGCCCAGCATGACTGAATTTTTTAAAAGGTCATATGTTAGGCTAGAGAAATGGCTCAGTAGTTAAGGGTGTTTGCGTGTTTACCAGACGACCGGGCTTCAGTTTTTAACAGCCAAACCAGGAGACTCACAACAATGCCTGTAACTCCAGCTCCAGGGGATCCAATGCCCTCTTCTGGCCTCCAAAGGTATCCTAGCGCACGCGCGCACACACACACACACACACACACACACACACACACACACACTGCACTATAATATTTTTATACTCACACACTTAGCCTGTACTGTTTTAGTTCAGGATTGGACTTGAACTCCACAGGGCTGGAGTTATATGTATATCATACATACAGGCATTTTAAAAATTGTTCCAGTAAAGAAAAAAATTACATTTTCTGTTTTAATTTTCTGAAAGTATTTGATCCAAAAGGAGGCTGGCCCTGGGGCAGGGTGGGAAGCTTGCAGCAAATCTTCACATCTCCAGCTCTCACTGGGCCCCACCTTCTTTGAGGGTGGGTGTTGCCATCCCAGGGCCCTCCCAGCTCAGTAGCATGAGTCATATTGTCCCTTGTTAAAAATCAGCTCCACACTCAGGGCTACTTTGCTTTTCAGTCCAGTTGGCGCACATCTGTGTTTGTACACACACACACACACACACACTCTCTCTCTCTCTCTCCAGAAATAAATCTTAAAGACAATAATGATAAAAATCCTTACAAAGAAAATCTTGCAGGTGTGGGGATATACATCTGTATTCTCAGCTACGTAATAAATTCCAAGTCAGCCTGGGACACATTCATATGAATAATAAAAGGAAAAGAAAAAGAGAGAGACAGACAATGATACAATGAAAGGTTAATGTGGAGCTTTGCTTTTACTATAGTGGTTCTGGGGTTGAATACAAGGCATGGGTTTGCAGTTCCTCCATAAGACAAAATTAGCAATATAAAAAATAAAAACAATGGAACAGGAGCCAGCAAGATGGCTTGGCAAATAAAGATGTTTGCCACAAGCCTGGTGACCCAAGGTGGATTCCTGGAACCCACGTGCTAGAAGACAACCAACTTCTACAGGCTGTCATCTGACCTCCACACTCACAGTGTGGCACTCAAAAGTGCACACACATATATAAATAAATCAAATATTCTCAGTGACATAGGCCATTTGCTGAAGTCTCAATACAAACTGCTGAGACATGTCATTTCTGCTTTCCCTTCCACTCATCAAATGGAAAGTAGTATGCTATGCTGCCCTATGATTGGTTTGTTTGTTTGCTTTCCAAAGAAAAACCTCCAGTGTGGTTAAGAATGTGGAAATGAGCCAGGGCTACATAGAAAGACCTGGTCTCAAAAGCAAGCAAACAAACAAAAAACTCAGCAAGAATGTGGGACATGAATCTGAAATGAAGAAAGTGTCCATGTAGAGAGTCCTGTCACCTTACAGGAAAATCCACTTTGAAATCTGTGTGTGGTGTGTGAGTGTTGGTATGCATGACTTTTGGGAGTCAGTTCTCTGCCTTGTCAAGACAGTCTTTCTTGTTTTTGCCACTGTACCTTGTACTCCTGGCCCGTGAGCTTCTGGGGGATCCTATCTCTGCTTCCTTCTCAAGTAGGAGTGCTAGGGTAACAGAGGTCTAGAACCACAACTGACATTTTATATAGGTACCAGAGATTTGGACTCAGGTCCTCAGGCTTTCGTGACTAGTACCTTCACCTGACTACCTATCTTACCTGCCTCTGGTTTTTGTTGTTGTATTTTGTTGAGGGAGGGTCTCTGGTGGCCCAAGCTAGCCTCCAATTTGCCATGTCTCTAAGCGTGGGCTTGAACTCCTAACCCTCCTGCTTGATCCTCCCAAGTGCTAAGATAACAGGCATAGGCTGAGCTACCATTAACTCTGGGTCACACTGTCCCAACCTCCTGAGTGTAGGGATTACAGATATGAAACTCCATGTCTGGCTGTTTTTTGAAAAGGTCTCCCTCAGTAGCACTGGCTGGCCTGGAACTCGTCATGTAGCTCAAACTGGACATGAACTCTCAGCAGTCCTCCTGCCTCTGCCTCCCAAATGCTGAGATTACAGGTTAGTGCCATCAAGACCTTGAGCGTGGTAGAAGTCGCTGAATGGAAGGATCCTTTGAAAGGTCCTAAAAGGGCTGTAGTCCATCAATAACTGTAAGTTTGTGGTTAGCAAGAACATCCTGTTATACTGTCAACTTCTTTCTTTTTTTAAGACCATCTCTCCTCTAAAGAAATAGGTCATAAGGGTTAGCCTCTCTGTAACAAAGCCTCAACCTCTTAGGTTCCCGAATCCCTTGCTGAAATTTTGAGTGTAAGCTGGTTTCACCCCAGTTTACACAGAGAGACCGTGTCCAGCTGGGCTCTGCTTTGTTGGCCAAAGCCAGGAGACTCATTCAGTGAGCCAAGTCTCCAGCCTTCTGGTGAGGGGTGAGACCACTTCACACTCCCATCACACACTAACACCAAACACCACTTTTGTCTCCTTGTTCAGAATGAGCTCCTGGTTTCTCCCCAAGGACATGAGAGGACTCACCAAAAGTTATCTGTGTAATCCAGGTGTGGAGGGACAGATCTGTAAACCCAGCATTCAGGAGGCAGAGGCAGGAGGATGGCAGAAAAGTCAAGGTAACACACAATGGCCAGCACAATGAGTTGCAGGCTGTTGGAACTACTGAATGAGATCCTGTTTCATAAAACAATCATACACCCACAGAAGTCATCTTCAAAGATGGGTGTGGTGCGGTGCAGGCCTGTAATCCCAGTGCTCAGAGATGGAGGCTGCAAGGCAAGACCCTGCTTCAGAAAAACAACAACAACAACAACAAAAATAACAACAACAAAATCTCCTGAAGCTAGGCATGTTAGTGCACATTTTGAGCCCAGCACTCTGGTTAAGAAGGATAAAATCCTGTTTTTGTTGTTGTTGTTTTAGATTTAATTTATGTGTGTGAGTATTCTGTCTGCATGTATACCTGTATTCCAGAAAGAGGCATCAGACTCCATTATAGATAGTCGTGAGCCACCAGGAGGTTGCTGGGAATTGAACTCAGATCCTCTGGAAGAGCAGTCAGTGCTCTTAAACGCTGAGTCATCTCTCCAGCCCTAGGCTATCCTAAGAAACCTCATAGGATCTTGCTCAAGGGAAAATACAAAGGACCATGAAACCTCAATGGCAGGGCACATGCTGGACATGTGGAAGGCCCTGGGTTCAATCCCCAGTCATTTTCATTACAACTCAAAGGTGATTTCACTTTTAATTATGGAGTAGCCAAAGAAGCCCTGGCGCTGTCAGCCATGCCTATAATCCCAGCACTCAGGGACAGAGAGAGGATGTCCTCAGCTACATAGCAAGTCAGAGGCCAGCTTGGCTTTCAGATATCCTGTGTCCAAAGTGAATAAATAAATGTTCCAAGTGCCTTTAATCCCAGCACTTGGGAGACAGATCTCTGTGAGTTCCAGGTCAACCTGGTCTACATAGAGAGACCCTGTCTCAAAACAAACAACAAAAAGTTGGACAAAGAAGCAAACAAACACAGGGTGGGCACCCTACTTTGTGGTGCCACACTAACACCTAACACCTTGAGGCCCCAGCACCAACTACCTACAGAAAAGATAAAAATCAGAAAAAAAGAAACAGCCCAAACAATGCAAAGGAGGCCCAGTGTGTGGTAAGGGATTTTAATCCTAGCTCTTGGGAGGCAGAAGCAGGAGGATCTTTCTAAGTTTTAGGCAAGCTTTTTTAAATTTTGAAACAGGGCTTGCTAAATCGTCCAGTTCAGTCTTGAACTCGTGGTGTGGGTCAAAAACATGAGACAAGGCCAGTCCAGGGATGGTGGTCTTGGGCTGTGGACCTAGCAGGTGTATCTTCCCAGCATCAGGGAAGACATCAACCTTTCCAGAAAACTGGTGGTGTCACCTCCCTCAGTTCATCACAATCCTCTCCCCTCCCCTAAACGCCTGTCAGGTTTTCCTAGGAGGGAGGAGCAGGTGAAAGGTCAGTGGTCATTGAGAAGGACTTGTGCTTGGTAAAGGGAGTTAAAAAACCCATGATTCAAAAAACAAAAACAAACAAACAAAAGAAACCCCATGATTCAGGCAGGAGTGTGTAACCCTCTCTCCCAGAGGACCTGAGTTTGGGGTGATAGCTCACAGCCACCTGTAATTCCACCTCTAGGGCCTCCAACAGCTTCTCCATTAAGGAGGGTTTACCTCAGCCTCCTGACAGCTGGAATTGCAAGCATGTCCTACCATGCCAGCCTTGTCATGGGCTCCTTATTGATGTTTGCTGTTGTAGAGGAGAGACATCTCACTATGTAGCCCTGGCTGGCCAGGAACTCAGGGAGACCTGGCTGGTTCTCCCTCCTTCAATGGAGATTAAAGACATGTGCCACCATGCCCAGCTCTTTCTTTTCTTTTTAACTTTATTTTTTAAATTTGTATGTGTGAGCTGGGTGGTAGAACCCCTTTAATCCCAGTAATCCCAGTACTTGGGAGGCAGAGGCAGCTAGATCTTTGTGAGTTTGGGCCAACCTTGTCTACAGAGTGAGTTCAAGGACTGCCAGGGTTGTTATACAGAGAAACCCTGTCTCAAATAAGAAAAAGGAAAAAGAAAAAAAAAAATTGTATGTGTGGAGTGATTGCCTGGTGTGTATATGCACCATGTGAATACCTGGTATCTAAGGAGGCCGGTGGAGGGCATGGGATTACCTGGAAGTGGAATTAAAGATAGCTGTGAATGGCCCGGCCGTGGTTGTACATGCCTTTAGTCCCAGCACTCAGGAGGCAGAGGCAGGTGGATCTCTGTGAGTTCAAGACCAGCCTGGTCTACAAGAGCTAGTTCCAGGACAACCTCCAAATTCACAGAGAAACCCTGTCTCAAAACACACACACACACACACACACACACACACACACACACACACACACACACACACACACAAGATAGCTGTGAATGCTATGCACATGCTGGGAGCCAAACCCAACTCCTCTGCAAGAACAAGTGTTCTTAATTGCTGAAATATCTCTCCAGCCCCATGGGCTATTTCTTTTCTTTGCCTTTCTTTCTTCCTTCTTTCATTTCCTTCCTTCCTTCTTTCTTTTTCTTTTGAGACAGGGTTTCTCTGTGTAGCTTTGGCTGTTCTGGAACTCACTCTGTAGACCAGGCTGGCCTTGAACTCACAGAGATCCTGCCTCTGCCTCTGCTTCCTGAGTGCATGACCATGCCCGACTCCTATGGGGTATTTCTAACTTGGTGCCTTTTCAAAAATACAAGTACTTGAGGAGCATTCAGTCCCACTTTCCTGTTCCCTTGAAGTGTTCTTGTTTATAAACACACACACACACACACACACACACACACACACACACACACACACCCTCTCAGTGAAAGAGCAAGAGACTGTGGATAGCACAGTCTCTAGACTTGGTCTCCCTTTCACACAACAGAGCTCCGACCTCAGGAGATTCTTGCAGTTTGGGCACTACAGGATTTGGATGGAATTGATGCAGGAACTGACCCTGCAGGAGAGAAGGATGAGCTTCTTTGTCAATGCAGAGCATTGGCTGCTAGCTGGGATGAAGACCTAAGCCTGGGGGTGGGGGGCAGAACTTTCCATCCTCTCCTCTCAGTGGATCATCCGATCTCCTTCCCCCTTCCTCTCCTCACACAAGCCAGCCTAGGCAATCAGATCTTGAGGAACTTTGATCTCTTTATCTGGAAGGCAGGAAGATAAGGCCTGTGAAGCTCTGGAGGGGTGTGAATTCATGCTCAGGAATACTTCACATTTTTCTAGCAGTTTCATTCCTGCCATGTTTTCTCAGTGGGACCTTCCCCACATGAAGGCTGCAGGGGAAACTGCAAGAGCATGAACAGGAGGAGGGAGGAGTCTTTGGAAGGGACTAGAAGACAGTTTGGAAACATCCACTCTAGAAAAGGGCTGGAATGGACCAGGCACTTACCCCTTACTGTGTGAGTGAAAAAGGACCCCTAGGGCTGCGAATACAGCTAATTAGAAGCCTGGGTTCATCCTCAGACTTGCAATCCCAGCACTGAGGAGCTAGAGGCAGGAGGATCAGAAACTCAAGGTCACTCTTGATTACAGAGTTCATGGATAGCTGGAGATATATGAGACTAACAAAAACCAAACTTTTTGTTTGTTTGTTTTTTGAAGCAGGGTTTCTCTGTGTAACAGCCTGGCTGTCCTGGAACTCACTCTGGAGAGCAGGCTGGGCTTGAACTCACAGAGATCTGCCTGCCTCTGCCTCCCCAATGCTGGGGCTAAAGGCATGCGCCACCACTGCCTGGTCCAAATTTTTTTCAGTGTGTATGGGTGTTTTGTTGTCATATATGTGTGCTCCCAGAAGAGCTATAGAACTGGAGTTATAAACTGCTGTGAACAGCCATGTGGGTGCCGAGAATTGAACCAAAGTTTTCTAGAAAAGCAATAAATGTCTCTCTCTCTCTCTCTCTCTCTCTCTCTCTCTCTCTCTCTCTCTCTCTCTCTCTCCTTGTTTTTTTGAGACAGGGTTTCTCTGTGTAGCCCTGGTTGTCCTGGAACTCCTCTGTAGACCAGGCTGGCCTCGAACTTAGAGTTCCACTGACTCATGCCAGAACTAAAGGTGTGTACCACCCTGTAGTCCTGCAACAAGTGTTCTTAAACACTTATTGAGGCCTCTCCAGCCCTCAATAAATCTCTGATGGGGCCTGAGGGTACGCTCAATGGGAGAGTATTTGTCTAGCAATAAGGCCATGGGTTCTGCCCCTAGCACTGAATTCATACATGCTTTAATTAATTAATTAAGTAATTAATCAGGGATGGTGGTGTAGGCCTTTAATCCCTGCACTCAGGAGGCAGAGGCAGGAGGTATCTATGAATTTGAGGCCAGTCTGGTCTACAAAGTAAGACCCCCCCCAAAAAAAAAAACTAAACAAAACAAACAAAAAAGGAAAAAGCTAAGAAGCCCAGCATGGTGGCTCATGCTCGTTATCCCAACATGCTAGAGGCCGAGGCAGGAGGATTGGCATGTGTTTCAGGCCAGCCTGGGCTACATAGTGAGTTGTAGCCTAGAATACAGTGAAACCTGGAGTAACATTGGCAATATCTTAAGTTCCATCCCTAGCACAGCCAAAAATTAAACCAAAACCAAATAAAAAATCACCAAAAGAGCCGAGCGTTGGTGGCACACGACTTTAATCCCAGCACTCGGGAGGCAGAGGCAGGCGGATCTCTGTGAGTTTGAGGCCAGTCTGGTCTCCAGAGCGAGTGTCAGGATAGGCTCCAAAGCTACACAGAGAAACCCTGTCTCTAAAAACCAAAAAAAAAAAAAAAAACCACCAAAAGACAAGGAACACAAATCAACTTCATAGTGGGTCATGCCTATGTTAAAGTTGAGGAAATTAAGACTTCATGGTGGAGTTTTTCTAAACTTATACAGTTAGCTAGCAGTTGAAAACAATGATTTAAAACTTCTTTGATTCCTGCCATGAAGGTGCACCCTGGTAACCCCAGCACAGCATCCAGGAGTTGAGTTCAAGGCCAGCCTCAGCCTCATAGGGAGTTCTTAGCTTGGCCTACATGAGACCCTGTATTTAAAAAATAAATAAAATATGCTATGTGGTGGTAATTTTCAGTACTCTGGAGGCAGATATCTGTGAGTTCACAGACAGCATGGTCTACAGAGTGAGTGCCAGGACAGCCAACGTCTCGAGACAGGGTTTCGAGAAACCAAAAAACAAACCAAAACAAAAAAACCCAAGGGGCCACGCCTGGAATCCCAGTCTGTGGGAGGTGGAAGCAGGGGGGCCAGGAATCAAAGTCGTCTTTGGCTACATAGTTCAGACCCAGCCTGGGCTACATGAGTCCCTGTCAGAAAGAGAGAGAGAGGGGAGAGTGAGTGCCCTCCGGAGAGGGGATGCTGCCTGAAAGATCTGCACTCACGACCCCGGGGCCAGCCTGGGGTACAAAGCCAGACTCTGAGTCAAAAAACAAAACTAAAATCAAGCCATGGAAAGCACTGCTTTGGGTATGAGAAGAGTTAAAACAAAACCAGAAGCCCGAAGTTCCTTCTTCCTCCACGCCACGCCTCCCAGGCGCATTCGGAGTGGTTTCACCTGGTTAGCTTTGTTTGGGGCTTGGTGTTTTGTTTAATTTTCAGGGTTGGGGAGCGATTCTGCCCACCAAGAGCAAGTGCAACGTATTGGAAGGACATTGGGGTGGCACAGAGGACGGAAGGAAGAGCTAGTGCGGCAGACAGGCAGGATCCAGGGCAGCCCAGACCTTTACAAAACACCATGGCTCCGACGCTGCTGCTGCGCTGGCCGCCAGGCCCAGTCAGGTTTCAAAGTCCCAAGAGAATCTGAGTTGTCCGCCTGGATCAAGTGTCTGCAACCCTGTCTCTCCAGTTCCCCCTCCCCCCTCCCTCCCTCCCTCCCTCCCCCTCCCTCCTCTCCTCTCTCTCTCTCTCTCTCTCTCTCTCTCTCTCTCTCTCTCTCTCTCTCTCTCTCTCTCTCTCTCTCTCTCCTTCCCTCTCCCCTCTCCCTTTCTCTCTCTCTTCCTCCCTCCCTCCCTCTTGCCATTCTAACTTACGAACTTGCGATCCTCCTACGGCTACCTGCCTGGAGCTGAGGTGGCAGACATGCCCCACTAAGCACAGTTTCTGTGTAACTAAGCAAGCCAGGCCGGCCGGGCAAGCACTGTACCACTGAGCTGCACCCCCAGCCCAGATCTCTGTTCCCCTGAGACTTTGAAGGGAAGTCCTTTGTGGGCAAGACAGTCCCCCAGTACGATAGATATTTTCCGGCGGAAGGAAGGAAGGAAAAGTCATCAGGAGTGCCCTGTCACTCAGGAGCATGGAAGTGCCATAGCTATAAATTCAGCCTGGCATTCAGGATGTTCCATCACAGTCAGCAGTTACAAACCGCAGGCCAATCTGCAGTGCCTATCACAGAGTGTCCCTACTGGTCCAGTGGCAAGGCTAGCTTCAGGGTTGCGCTGCACCACTTGTGTGCTCGGAACGCCCAGGGAATCAATGAGATAGCTTAGGGAGTAAAGGTGCTTGCCAAAAACCTGAGGGGCCTCAGAGGCATCCCTGGGACTCAGGCGTGGACTAGAACCAACTCTTGTAATTTAGTCCTCTGCTCTACCCTCCATTTCCCATACACACAAATTAATGAATGCAATTCAAAACAAAAAAACCATTTGTCAAAACAGCAAAAACCATCGCATTGTAATGTATGGGGACAGTCCTAATGAGCGAAAAGCAGAGGTGCTGGCAGATGCTCAGAAACCTATTTTTATTCTGTTTTATTTTACTTTTGGTTTTGGTTTTTTCAAGACGGGGTTTCTCTGGAGCCTGTCCTGGAACTCACTTTGTAGCCCAGGCTGGCTTCGCCTGCCTCTGCCTTCCAAAAGCTAAGGCTAAAGTCATGCACCACCACTGCCTGGCCTTTTTTTTTTTTTTGGAAGCTCCTTTAAGACTCTTAGATTTTTTGGGGGGTGGTGAGGAGGATAAGGGGATTTTTGTTTTGTTTTGTCTTGAAGCAGGGTCTCATGTATCCCAAGGTGGCCTTGAACTTGCTATGTAGCAGAAGATGACAGGTTTATGTGGTGCTGAGGATGTAAGCACTCTGCCAACTGAGTGACAGTCCCCCCACCCAATTCAGATAGACCCCAATCCTAGCCTCATGGGTCTTATAAGCTCTGTGTAATGTGCTTGTTTGTTGGGAGAGTTTGCTGTTGTTTTTATTCTTGACACCAGGTTTTATATAACCCAGTCTGACCTTGGGCTTGACAGACAGACCAGGTAGGTAGCCAAGGTGACTCCTGCTTGTGAGTTCTGGGACTACAAGTGTTTGCCTCCACACCTGTTTTATTCCTCATCTCTTTTTATTTTATTTTAAATTATTTGCATGTATGTATGTATGTATGTATGTATGTATGTATGTATGTATGTATATGAACATGAGTCAAGTTGCCCTCAGATGCCAGAGGAGTGGAGTGTTTCTTCTGGAGCTGGAGTTACAGAGGGTTGTGAGCTACCTGACAGGGGTGCTGAATTCGGGTTCTCTGGTAGAGCAATAAACAAACATTCCTAACCCCTCAGTGCTCTCTCCAGCCCCAGTCATCATTTCTTGACTTCCTTTGTCATTATGTTCAGTTAGGGAAGAAAGTCACCTGAGGAGACTCCAGTCTCAGGCTGCAGCCACCTCCACCCAGCCTGAATGTAGCTCCAAGGAATGTATCAGATTAGTTTCTCTGGTCAGGGAAATAATGTCCCCTTTGATTGAGCTCAGATTGCAAGAATAGCCAAGCTGGCCCATAAGGAGTAGTGCACTTTTTTTTTTTTTTTGTCATTTAATTGTTCAGCATTCTATTTGTTTTTTTTCCCATTCATTTATTTAGTTCATAAATAAAGTCAGAAGAGCCATCAACTAGTAAGGCTTTCAGTAGTGCACTTCTTTAATCTCAACACTCAGGAAGCAGAAGCAGGCAGATCTCTGTGAGTTTGAAGCCAAAAAGAAAAAAAAAAAAAAAAAAGAATAGCCAAGCTGGCTGGAATCATTTCTGGTAAAGGTCTGTGGTCAAGTCCCAGCTAACCTAGGTCTGGGAGCAAGGACCCCCTACCTCTGTCCCTGCTCCTTGCATGGAATCTCAGGATTGAAACCATAGTTTGGGCTCTGGTCTGCTAGCTGTCAGTCAAAGTTTAGTTCAGCCAGAGTGTCCGTGTTCCTCTACAAATCTGAGCTCTTCCAACCTCTCCATTATCTTTTTACCTTGGGAAAGTCCTGGAAAAAAAAAGAATATAGGAAGCAGGAAGATTTCAAGAGAAGAATCCACTCTTTTTTTCTTTCTTTTTTTTTTTTTTTTTTTTTTTTCCCTCTGAGGTAGGGTTTCTCTATAGCTTTGGAGCCTGTCCTGGAACTCTCTCTGTAGTCTGACCAGGCTGGCCTCGAACTCACAGAGATCTCCCTGCCTCTGCCTCCCACAATCCTTTAAGTGCTGGGATTAAAGGATTCAGCGGAATCTGCCTCTTTACAGAGCTGGTGTATGTGTGCCCTTGTGTAGTGTGTGTATGTGTGTGCAGACTCTGGCTCTAAGCCAAAGTTTTTTTATATGGATTGTTAAATCTGTTGTTGACTGGGTCAAGACCCACACTTGGTTTGGGTTTTGCTTGTATGTTTTGTATCTTAGTTTGGTTTCTGCTGTTGCGATAACCACCATGACCAAGGAAAGCTCACTCACCACCTGTTCTTTCAGAGGACCCTGGTTTGATTCCCAGAACCCATGTGGTGGCTCACAACTGTCTGTAACTCCAGTTCCAAAGAATCTGATGCCCCCTTCTGGCTTCTGTGGGCACTGCATACACATGATACACAGACATACAAGCAAAACACCCACACACATTATATATATGGTTTTGATTTTTGAGACAGGGTCTCACTGTGTAGTCTAACTGTCCTGAAATTCTGTGAACCAAGCTGGCCTCAGATTCTGAGATCTGTCTACCTCTTCCTCCCAAGTGCTGAGATTAAAATCATGTGACATTACTACCTGACAGAATTTTTGTTGTTGTTTGTTACGATAAATCTTTCTGCCACCCGCTTGAGTTCTATTTGATGTGTTAGGGCCCTGAATAATAGACAAAGACTTCTATTAGGTACAAATGCTGCTTGGCCAATAACTAGGATTTCTCATCTGCTAGCTCAGTCTTAATTATCATTAAATATCATCTATATATTTTATAAGACTTATCTTATCGGACGCCTTCCGATGGCGTCCTCATCCCCGGGACCACATGATGGCTCAGAGCAGAGAGCAGGAAGAAGAGTGAAGGGGAAAGGAACCACTTCCTGCTTGTCCTTGCTTAAATGTGTCTCTCCCTGCTATGACACTTCCTGCCTGGATCACCACTTCTTTATTACATTTCCTAGAATCCTCCTTGACTCCTACTCCCATCTAACTTGTTTCCTCATTGGCCAAACAGTACTTTATTCAACGATCAATAAAATGAACATACACAGAAGTACATTCCCCATCAGTTGTAAATTTGTTTTTTTGTTTGTTTGTTTGTTTGTTTTCGAGACAGGTTTCTCTGGCTTTGGAGGCTGTCCTAGAACTAGCTCTTGTAGACCAGGCTTGTCTCAGGCTCACAGAGATCCACCTGCCTCTACCTCCCAAGTGCTAGGACTAAAGGTATGTGCCACCAATGCCAGGCTCAGAATTTTTTATTTAAATAAATAAATAATAGAAGATCTGGGCCATGGTGGCACATACCTTTAATCCCAGCACTCGGGAGACAGGGGCGGGCAAATCTTTGTGAGTTGGAGGCCAGCCTGGTCTACAGAGCAAATTCCAGGATAGCCAAAGGTACAGAGAAACTGTCTTGAAAAACCAAAATAGATAGATAGATAGATAGATAGATAGATAGATAGATGAGAGATAGATGATAGTAGATAGATGGATAGATAGATGATAGATAGATAAAGAGACATACCTGTAAGAAAAGCATCACAGGACACAGAATATGGGAATGAGCCTAGGAGAAGTCTGCAGGGTTACTGAGGGTTGCTGAGGAAGGCCCCTCTATGCAATCCAAATTATACAGAGACCTGAAGGAAAGAAGAGAAGAAATCTAAAATCTGGCAAGGGGCAAGATTACTGCTCATGCCTGTAGTCCCTGCACTCTGGCAGGAGGATTGCTCCAAGTTGGAGGACAGCTTGGGCTATATAGTGTGTTCCAAATCATCTGAGACATCAGAATGAGACCCTATCTCAGAAAACCAAGGGGTGGGGGAGGGAACAGGAAGAGAACTAGAAGGGAAGGGGAAGGAGAAAAGAGAAGGAGCAGGGAGGAAGAAGGAAAAAGGAAGGGGTGGGACGGGCCGAAGAGTCACAGAGTGGGGAGGGAATCGAGGATGAAGGACCAGCAGATGCAAAGGTCCTGAAGCAGTGACATGCATTGGCGAACCCAGCTCTCCAGTGCTGAGGTACAGATTTGCCATCATTCCTGGTGTATGCTAGGCTGAGGGTGACTCCAGGGTTTCTTGCTCTCTCTGTACCCACTGAGTTCCAGCCCCAGTCCCCATTCACCACCTTTCTTGGAGTTTCCACAGGATATCCTGATGTGTAGCCAGGCTGCAGATGGGGAGGCCAAAGGACACCCTCATCCTGTTGATCTTTTGCTTTGTTTTGAGACAGGGTTTCTGTATGTTCTCTTCCAGAACTCACTCTGCAGGCTGGCCTTGAACTCACAGAGATCTTCCTGCCTCTGCCGCCCGAGTGCTGGGATTAAAGGCGTCTGTCACCGCCTGACTCCAAAGCCTCTTCTTACCAAAAGTTGATTTCCTTTCCTGTTTCTCACCACCTCCTCTGCCCGGTTTTCCTCTGGGTAGAGCTGCTGAATGGAGCATTCTGGGATTTCTGGAAAGGCTTTTTCTCTGAACTCCAGTGTCAGCCCTGGAATGCTAGAATTGAAGGTATGGACCACCACAACCAACTCCTCGGTTTTCTTTTTCACACTCCATCCAGGAGGGGTTTTGTTTTGCCTCAGTGCTGGTGATCAAAATCAGGGCTACTTTGTCACTGGACTACACGCTGTGCCTAGCCCTGAGTAGAAGTTTTAATAAGGGAACGCAGAGGAAGCAGAGCTGCCTCACAGGTTAAGAGTACAGAGGATCCAAATTCAGTTGCCAGCACCCAGGCCAAACAACCCTGACTGCCTAGGCTCCTGCTCCAGAGAATCCAATGCCTGTGGCCTCTCTGGACACTGAACTCATGCACACATACCCACACATCCACATAGCTAAAAATAATAAAAATTAAAATAAAGCGGGGCAGTGGTGGAGTAGACGTTTAATCCCAGCGCTTGGGAGGCAGAGGCAGGCAGATCTCTGTGAGTTCCAGGCCAGCCTGGTCTACAGAGCAAGTTCCAGGATAGGCTCCAAAGCTACAGAGAAACCTTGTCTCAAGAAACAAATAAGCAAAACAAACAAAAAAATTAAAATAAAAATAGTAAGCTTGACTTTAAAAGAAATTGCAAGGAAAGGCAGGGCTGCAGACGCAGCTTTCTGGGGAAAACCCTGACCTAGGGTGTCTGAAGCCCTGTATAAACTGGATGTGGTGGCCTGTGACTTAAATCCCAGCACTCAGGAGCTGGAAACTGGAAGATCAGAGTCACTCTTAGTGACTTAACGATTGGAACCAGCCTGGATCAAACAAGATCCTGTCAAAATAAAGTTGAGAAAGAAAGAAAAGGCCAGACATGCATCTTTAGTCCCCAGCTCTTAGGACAGAGGCAGGTGGATGGATCCCAGCTGAGCTCCAGGCCAGCAGGACCACACAGTGAGACCTTGCCTCCCCATAAGCAGTAGGACTTGGACTGTAGTTTAGTAGTAGACTGTGTGAGGCCCTGAGTTCAATACTTGGTATTGTGGAGAAAACCAGGAAAGTCTGTCTTGCTTTTCACCTTTCCCCCAACTTAAATAACAACAAAATCTGTCTAAAGAGCAGGATGTTTTCCCACAATTTAGTTCCAGCACTCAGGAGGCAGAGGCCAGCATGAACTGCATAGCTAGTTTTTTTTTTTAATTATTTATTTATTTTATGTATATGAGTATGTTGCCTACATGTATATCTGTGCATGCCTGGCATTCAATGAGGCCAGAAGAGATCATTGGATAACCCCAGAACTAGAGTTACAGATGGTTATAAGCTACCACGTGGGTGCTAGGAATCAAACCCAGGACCTCTGCAAGAATGGCCATTGCTCTGTCACTGCTGAGTTATCTCTCCAGTCCCAAGTAGTATATTTTGTTTGCTATTTTGCTTTTATGAGGTATCACTATGTAGCCCTGGACTAAAGGTGTTACTGGGGATGGACTTTAAGATTTCAAAAGTCCGGGGGGCTGGAGAGATGGCTCAGAGATTAAGAGCACTGACTGCTCTTCCAGAGGTCCTGAGTTCAATTCCCAGCAACCACATGGTGGCTCACAACCATCCGTTATGAGATCTGGTACCCTCTTCTGGTGTGCAGATATACATGGAAGCAAAATGTTGTATACATAATAAATAAATAAAATCTTTAAAAAAAAAAGATTTCAAAAGCCCAAGCCAGGTCTAGTCATTCTTTCTTCTTCTGCCTCCAACTTGCAGATAACATGTAAGCTCTCAGCTACACTGCTCCAAAGCCATGCCTGCCTGTCTGCTGCCATGATCCCCACATAATAGTCATGGACTCCCCTTTGAAACTATAAACAAGGCCACAATTTAATGCTTTCTTGTATAAGACTTTCATTGATCATGATGTCTCTTCACAGCAATAGAACAGTAAGACACAGAGAGTCGTAGGAACAAGGCATTCAGGTGGTGCTCATACACAGATGTAGCTATTTTCTATTTTGGTTTTTGCTAAAGGGTTTCTCTGTGTAACCTTGGCTGTCCTGGAACTCACTCTGTAAACTAGGCTGGTCTCGAACTCATAGAGATCCAAGTGCTGGGATTAGAAGTGTGAGCCACCATAGCCAAGCCAAATATTCAAGACTTTTTTTTTAAAAAAGTCTTGAATATTTTTTTTTAAGTCAAGGTTTCCTCTGTGTAGCTTTGGAGCCTATCCTGGCACTTGCTCTGGAGACCAGGCTGTCCTCGACTCACAGAGATCCACCTGCCTCTGCCTCCTGAGTGCTGGGATTAAAGGCGTGTGCCACCAACGCTAAATTAATTTTTTATTTAAATTAAAAACCAATCTTATTTTACATACCAATCCCAGTTCCCTCTCCCTCCCAGCCTTCCATTCGCCCACACCATCTCCCCAACCCACCCCTCATCCACTCCACCCAGAGGGTGAGGCCTCCCATGGGGAATCATCAAAGTCTGTCACAACATCTGGAGCAGGACTGAGGCCCTCCCCCCTGTATCTAGGCTGAGAGAGTGTCCCTCCATAGAGAATGGGCTCCAAAAGCTGGATCATGCACTAGGGATAAATACTGGTTCCACTGCCAGAGGGCCCAACAGACTGCCCAAGCCCCCCAACTGACACCCATGTTCAGGGGGCCTGGTTCGGTCTTTTGCAGGTTCCCCAGCTGTCAGACTGGGGTCAATGAGCTCCCACTTGCTCAGGTCAGCTGCTTCTGTGGGTTTCCCCAGCATGGTCATGACCCCTTTGCTCATCACTCCTCCCTCTCTACAGCTGGAGTCCAGGAGTTTGGCTCAGTGCTTAGCTGTGAATCTCTGCTTCCATCAGCTACTGGGTGAAGGCTCTAGGATGGCATTTAAGGTAGTCATCAATCTCATTATAGTGAAAGGGTATTTAAGGCAGCCTCTCCACTATTGCTTAGATTCATCCTAGGACCCCGACTAAGGGGAAAGGGACAAGATCTCCTGAGTAAATTGGGAGCATGGGAGAAGGGGGGAGGTAGGTAGGAGAAAAAGGAGGGGAGAAGGGGAAGGAGAAGGAGAACATGAGGGATCAGGAAGGTCGAGTTGGGGGAAGAACAGAGAAGGAGAGCAAGGAAGGAGACACCTTAATAGAGGGGGCCATTATGGACTTAATGAGAAACCTGGCACTAGGGAAACATCTTGAATCTTAAGAGAGAAAGAAGACAGGTGGTGGTGCTTTTAATGCCAGCACTCAGGAGGCAGAGGCAGAGGCAGAGGCAGGTGGATGTCTGTGAGTTGAGGCCAGCCTAGTCTACAGAGTAAGTTCAGGACAGCCAAGGCTACACGGAGAAACCCTGACTAGAAAAACAAAAGAACAAGTAAACAACAACAACAACAAACAACAAAACACAGAAGGATGGAAAAATGGAAACAAAACAAAATAGAAAACCCAGAAACAGCCGGGCGGTGCTGGCACATGTCTTTAGTCCCAGCACTGTGGATCTCTGTGAGTTTGAGACCAGCCTGGTCTACAAGAGCTAGTTCCAGGTCAGTCTCCAAAGCCACAGAGAAACCCTGTCTCAAAAAAAAAAAAACAAAAACAAAAACAAAAAACAAAACAAACAAACAAAAACTGTTTCGAGAAAAACCAGAAACAAACTGTGGGGCAAGGTCCAGATCTTGTCCCAGGGCTCCAGTCCCCTAGGTCAGAGTAATAGACCAAGTCCATCTTCTGGAATCCAGGGGCCCCTCCCTGGAATGCTGTTTGCTATTTGAAGACTAGCTCAAAAAACACTGGTGTGATAAGGGGTAGGTAGGATCTTGTGAGGGGCAGTCAGAATGCTGCTGTGACCTGACAAGTTAGCAAGTGAGCCTCAAAGGCAAGGTGGCTTGGTGGCAGAGCCTGCAGAGGACAGCCAGAGGGAGTAGGTGTCTCTAAGAAGCTGTAGTTACAGTCAAGCAAGCTGTAGCTCTTCTGCTGCTGTCCCTGGGGAGGGAAGCCGGTTGTTAGCAAACAGGACTCCTGGCTATCCCTTTATATGGGCACACAGTAACCAAGCAATTACAAAGGACTGTCAGACTGTGCAGCAGATGGAAGAGATGCCCAGGGAGCCTTCTCTCTTTACAGCGTCAGGGAAGCGTTCAGTTAATCAAGGTCCTGCAGGAACTGGGGTTAGAGCCCCAGCAGGTCAGCAAGTGGTCCAGGTTGGAGCTCAGGTAAGGAGAACGAGGCCAGAGCTTGCCAGGAAGCCTGTCTGGCCAAGCAGCACTACGGGGTACTGGCGGGTTGGAGGCAGGCATCTTGCAGACCTGTGATGCAAGACCAGGAAACAAAGGGATTGGGACACCAGGGGCCTCCTGTGCTCACCAGGGTTGCTTGGTAAGAGCTTAGAGCAGAAGGCAGGGGGCAGAGTGCCCGCCTGAGAGTGCAACTAAAGCATAACACCATGTGTTTGTGATGTGTGTGGTGCATGAGACTGGGTGGTGTGTTAGCTGTATGTGTGTGTTGTGTGGTTAGCGTCTGTACACGCTGTTTCTGTGTGTCTTCTGTCGTGTGGCCGCGTGGAGGTCGCGCAGACACTGCGTGTTTGCTGTGAGGCCCTTTGCGTGCTCACAGCGGGACGGTGGAGGCTGAGGAAGAGCCCGTGGGATCCTCAACGCTCCTGGAGTAAACTGGGTGGTACAGAGCCAGACCTGCAGGATGGGTGTAGCACGGGACGCAGAAACTCAGCCTGTGTGCACACAAAGACGCTTGCGCCTGCGCTGTGCCCTTCCGGTCCCGCCCGGAGCCCTGAGCCCCTCCTCTCCTCGGCAGCATTTGTTGCCCACTTCCTTGCTCTTGCGTTTACCATTAGGAATTTGCCCTGCCTACATAGCATGAGTGCATGGGAGCTTGCAATACTTGCTCTTGTTCAGGCTCATCTTACTTAGTCCAATGTTTCATCTATGTTTTTCGAGGTAGGGTTTCTCTGCGGTTTTGGAGGCTCGGGTTGTTGTAACATTTGACAAGACAATTCCTTAAAAAATATACTGTGGCGCTGGGCAATGGTGGCACACGCCTTTAAACCTAGCACTCGGGAGGCAGAGTCAGGCGGATCTCTGTGAGTTCGAGACCAGCCTTGTCTACAACGGTGCCAGGACAGCCAGGACTACACCGAGAAACCCTGTCTCGAAAAACAAACAAAAAAGAAAGGTGGCTTTGTCCAATTTAATGAAGCCTTTGTGGTTCTAGTACTGAGGTAAACTGTCAGCACATGCTTAGCCTCTCATGGTTTGAGCGGTCTTGGCAGGAGCGGGAACTCTGGCCAAAATTCTGTGGGTGACTTTTCCCCTATTTCTATTTCTCCCTCTTGTTTTTGATTTTTCAAGATAGGATTTCTCTGTGTAACAGGCTGGCTGTCCTGGAACTCACTCTGTAGACTAGGCTGGCATCAAACTCAGAGATCCATCTACCTCTGTGTCCCGAGTGCTGGGATTAAAGGCGTGTGCCACCACTGCCTTTGTGAGCACATGCTTTGATCACAGTACACAAGAGGCAGGCAGATGTCTGTGTGTTTGAGGCAAGCATGGTCTACACGGTAAGTTCCAGGACAGCCAGGGTTAAACAGTGAGACAATGACTCAAAACATCAACAAAAAAAAACCTTTCTTGACCAGGCTTTTAATCCCAGCACTTGGAAGGAAGGCATAAACAGGTGGATCTCTGTGAGTTCAAGGCCAGCCTGGTTTACAAAATGGAGAACCAGGACAGCCAGGGATGTTACACAGAGAAACTGTCTAAAAAAAAAAAAAAAAGAAAGAAAACAAAACAAGTCTTTCCCATAGCTGTTTTTGAAATAATACATTTGTTATCTGTGATCACATAACTTGCCCCTGCATACACAACTTTCCCTTGTACAATCACTCCCAAATTAAAGACTCCCAAATTCAAAGGGGAGGTATATACTAATTTGCTTGTTGTTTCATACAAACATTTGAAAGCAAAATTAGAGCAATCTTTTGTTTTGTTTAGACACACATCTTAGGGTGCCCTATGTCCCTTTTTATGCAGCCCTTGGTGGTTTCCAACTTCCTGCTGCTCTTAGCAGGACCGTTTCATTTCTGGACAGCCAGCACTTTTTCCCTGACTTGGGAAACCCCAGAGCAGTTGAGCTGGGAAGCCTTTCTGAAGTTGATGGTCAACAGTCCTCTGCTTGCCCTTTACTCTCCTTTTCCAGAAAAACCTGGAGAGCTCTATGTTTTCCTCTCTCCTCTGCTGGTGTCATCTTCCTGCAAGGCCATCCAACCTCTCTGCCACTCTGCTGCTGATCATTGTCTCTAAAAAAACCAAAACGACACAAAAATCTCCCACATTTTCACAGAATCTACAAACCTCATATTTGTCCAACTCCTGGCCTAGAGTAGAGTGTCCCCTGTGGACAATTAAGCAGGATAAATCAGTTTTAAGACACAGTTCTTTGGTTTCCTTTTGCCGACTCAATCAACTGGGAATGCCGATCCTCATAAAATATCTGGCACAGTGGAGAGTCCCCTGGGGCAGGTCAGTTTGTGTGAGAGTCTAGCCTCCTAGAGGGCCCCAGTAAATTTCCATTCAGTATTTCAGAGACTGGATCCACATGGGATATGCATTTACAGCTGTCTGAGGCCGGGAGTTGGGGACAGAAACTTGAGACTCAATTCCTGCTCTGAGAGCTCTGTGAGGATTGTTCTGATGCCTTCAGTTGACTATTATTTGTCTGGAGTACTTTGCTAAGAAAAATAAAATAAAAATCCATTTTCTTTTTCTTTTTTGGGGGGGTGGTTCGAGACATAGTTTCTCTGTGTAGCTTTGGAGACTGTCCTGGGACTTGCTCTGGAGACCAGGCTGGCCTCGAACTCACAGAGATCCAACTGCCTCTGCCTCCCGAGTGCTGGGATTAAAGGTGTGCGCCACCGCCACCACCACCAGGCTCCACTATTTCTTTCTAAGACCAGGTGTCACTATGTAGTCCCAGCTGTCTGGAACTCACTGTGTAGGTAGGGCTGTCCTAGAACTCACAGAAATCTGCCTACCTCTGCTTCTTTGCACCTCTTCTTAGTGTTTTGGGGGAAATAGCTTTCATACCGCAAAGATCACAGATAGCTGAAGTATAAACTCTAAGTCACACAATCTTTGGTAACTCATTAAACCTCTCCAGTGTTAATTTAGCCCTGACAGGCATAGCTTGTGGCTTTTAGTTTTCCTTAGCTACAATTCTTGTTAATAATGCATGTGACCTGAGACCTCTACCAGGTGTGCTCCATGTGGTCTGTCTGAAAACAAGTTGCTTTCACAGATGCTAAGTGTTGCCAGACCTCAGACATTTACAACAGCCCTTGGACTCCTGAGAGGATGTGCCCCAGTGCTTCCTTCCCTCGAGTGCTGTTAGAGTGCTGAGGACAAAGAGCAGAGGACCCTGGAGGCTCCCCAGCACATGTGCAGGGCCTAGCAAAGCCAAGGCACTTCCAAGGAAGTGACTTGCACTCACCCACACAAAACTCATGGACAGGAAGAAAGAACCTGGTGTTACTCAGGTTTCCTGTCAGGACATCCTGGCTTGAGACACTGAAAAAGTTAACTCAAAGATGTCAGAGGTGGCCTTGTGGAGACACACCGAATCTTTCAAGTTTACAAAATAGAGTTCAACAGCAGGTATTAACCCTTAGTCCCATCCCAGTCCCTTCTAGCTTGATATGGTGCCCAATGCTGGTAATTCTAGGACTGGGGAGGATGAGGCAGGAGGACCCTGAGTTCTGGGCCAGCCTGGGCTACACATTGAGACCCTATTTACAAGCCAACCAACCCAAAATCAATCAAATAAAAACTAAGCTAAACAAAGCCATCTGGTAAGGACTGTTTTTCTTTCATGATGGCATAATCTAGACTCAGGAGCCTGGTTGAAGGATGTGTGTGGATTTTGAGTTGATCTGACTGTGTTAGAGTCATGGACCACATTTGTCCTGAGGATGTGGAAAACCTGGGTCCAAGCCTCCCTGAACGTGTGGTGACTTTCCACACCTGTGGGGCCTGCATGCCACACATGGTAAAGAGCAGTGTTTGGTTGTTCACTATGCAGGATGAGTAAAGGGCCTGGGGTGCTGGGACCAAGGGTGATCGATCCACTTTGGGCTTGTCAGGCAAGTGCAGGCAAACAGACAGGGCTCACCTACTCATTTCCCCGGTCACAAATCACAACTTCAGCAAATATCACAAACACGCCTAGGCTTTGAGCACTGTGGGAATCACAAAGGTGAGTGAGCAAAGTTCACTGTCTTCTCTTTTTGGGGGGAGGGGGGACAGGGTTTCTCTGTGCAGCCTTGGCTGTCCTGGAACTCATTCTGTATGTAGATCAGGCTAGCCTTGAACTCACAGAGATCCTCCTGCCTCTGCCTGCTGAGTGCTGGGGATGAGATCCAGGGCTTCATGGATGCTAGGAAAGTAAATTGTGCCCCTGCTCCACTGAAGGGTGTAAGCAAGGGAACAGCATGAACTTGAAACAAGGATCTCAGTGGAATGTTTGTCTTAAAGACAAGGCCATGGGTTCAAATCCTAACACCCCAAATTTACAAAACAGACAGTTATGGTAAGGGAGGAGTGGATACAGGAAGACCAGCTAAGCAACAGTCCAGAGAAAGGATGCAGCTGCTGAATTAAAGCAGTGCTAGTAGGAAGAAGTGGCTTACAGTAGTCATCAGGTCAGCAGTGTGTTATCGAGAGACAGCTTCCACTTTAGGCAAGTATGGCTGCTTTGGTGGTCTCTCCGAGTGCTACCCAGACATGTGTTTAAAGCACTCTGGTTACCCTGCACATGTGCTCTGGTCCTCAGGCTTCGTGTTTCTGTGGTGTGGGAAACCACAGAAACAGGTTCCTACACATGTTCTTGGGTGATTTTCAGGCAGTTCTCTGTGCAGTGGAAGCAAGCAGGGACAATCCTGTTTATGTAAGGGTACCATTAACTAACTTACTAAAGTGGTCAGCAAGATGGGAAGGGAAGGGCCCAGCAGCATCTCTTTACACAATGTCTCAGCCTGAAGGACCAAGAGAGATGAGTCTAAGCCTTATGCGCAGAGGAAACCAGAACTTCATGGCAGAAGAGCTAGAAAAAGGCAGAGGGAGAGCTCAGTTGAGTCGGCTAGGATCCCATCTTCCAGCTCCCCTTCTGATAGGAGGCCAGGATATTTCTTCCAATCTTCAGCTAGGTAAGTTACTAGGTAGAGCTCAGCAGACAGTCCTCCACATGCTGTGCAGACTCATGCTCATTCCCTAACCACTCGGCTTCAAAGAGAGCATCTGGGACCACAGTTCAGCAGTCCTACAGGTTAGTGTAGATAACCTGATGCTGGGCTGGGCACCTCTTGGCTTTGTAGCAGGATCTGTTGACACTAGGATTTACATTATCCCATATTTGATCTTTTGTGCTTTGTCCACAAACCTTTACTTCCTTGACTGTGTAAAGGTGATAAAATGTCTGTGGAATGGCACCGGTGTTCATATTGGAATGACAGACATTACAGTTTGGAAGACAGCATCAGAAGAGGCAGGTAAGGTGAGATGGCCTTCCTGGCACAGGCTGCCGAGAACCTGTCAAGGAAGTACATGGGTTCCCTGGGCCCCACAGCCACACTGTCTCAGTGCTGACCTCCTCCCTCCATGTTCCCAGCCCCATACCCTGGGCAGGAACATGCTTCCTCAGCTCTTGTCCTGCTCACCCCTGCCACAGCCCACAAGGTGACACTCATTCTCACAGAACTTGTGTTCACACAGAGTGAAATTTCCTTTTCCTGTCACTATACCTAGCTTTCAGGGAATGTGCTCCAGTTGGAGATCTTGACTTATTTTTTCCTCAGTGAGTCATCCTTATAAATTTATCTCTAGAGATAACATGGTCAGCTCCCCACCCATCTCATAAAGGCCATGGGGCTTCTTTATTTCTATATTTATTCACACAAAATTCATGTAAAATTTGAAATAAAACCACAGGAGCCAAGTGTGTGCTCAGCATCCTCTGTCCTGCGCACAGCCTGCAGCTGTGGGGCTGCCTAAGGTATATGGGAGCTGGTCTGCCCCAGTGGATGCTCATGCCTCTGACTTCCTGAGGCTGCAGTCAGGTGTGCAGAGTACCTTTGAAAATCTGCAAGAAATTGTGACCTGGTCATCATGCCCACCCATACTGAGTTGCAGAACCAGGAGCTTGGAGCTGTGGTTGTGTGGTGTATGTACAAGCTCCCTATCCTGGGCTGAGTGTGGAGCATGAACAGAGCATGCACAAGGCCCTGGGTTCATTCTCTAGCATTGCAGAGAGAGGCAGAGGTTCCCAGCTGGCTAGAAGGTCCCTATTTCAAAGGAACAGGGTTACAAGCACTGATGAATGTGCTTTGAGCTAGCCTTGAGCTAATTACACTGTTGATGTCCTTGCACTTCTGATCCTTCTGGTTCTACCTTCTCAGCATGGGGATCACAGGTGTGTGCCACTGGGTACAGTTTACGGGGTGCTGAGAGTCTAACCCAGGGCTTTGTGCATGCTAAGCAAACACTCTTACCAATCCTGGGCTACAATCCTTTGTCCTCTACCTTGTTGCCTAGGCTGATCTCAAACTTAGTGGTTGTGCCCCAGCCTCCAGAGCACTGAGATCAGTCAAGAGCTGTCATACCCAGCTTACTTTGAAATCACGGTGGCTGAGAAGTGGGTAATCAAACATATCTCCGATCACAGCTACCTGGACAAGAAAGAGACTGAGGGCTTCCCCATGCTGCCTTTTGTGTCCTGCCCACCAATAAGGCCCACATCCTGCTTTAAAAACAACAGAGAGGGAACCGACTCTATACTTCCTCCTGCTCCCTACATTGTTTGACTTTCTCAAGAACATTGTCCCTGTCTGACACATGAATCTCATTCTCATATTCAATCCTCAAAGGACAGAAACATTTTGGGAACAGAGCTTTCTAACCAAAGCCCAGCCCAGTGCCTGCCAGTTAATAATGGCTGCACAAATGGCTCGATGAGGACCATGTCTCCTCTCGCTCTGGAACTGGCACTTCCCTTTCCCGCTACAGCCATGTCTTTCCATGCACTTAGCAGCTGAGAGCTCAGATGACCACAGGTCTGTATCAGTTCCAGTGGCAGCTTTCCCAGTGTGGCCGTAACAGTTCCTTTCCACCTCCGGATACTGTGTCCATCTGCATCTCCTCCCCCAGCCAGCTCCCCTCCCTGACCCAGAGGAGCCAGCCTGTGCCTTCATCTAGAATTTCCTACTCTGCCTTGTACTGATATCACTTTCCTTAAAGTGTCTGCAAGAGGCAGACAGTAGACACTGTTTAGCTTGCCCTGGGAGGCTTCCTGCTTCCCTTCTCTGCCCTTTCCCTCATCTCCCCAGCCACTGCTGATTTGAAGGGCTCAGATGTGGCCCTGATCCTTTCATGCTGGTCCAAGGTAAGAAAGCAAGTTCACAGAATGGAGGGTGTGTAAACTAAACACTGGCTGCTGCTGACTACTGAGGACAGTGGGTTGGAGCTCCTCTTTCTTGCCACAGGAGCCACCAGGCCAAGAAAATTATTTCATTCAAGTTCCTGTGGTAGAGACCTGGCTAGGTAACGTCAGCACGGGCCCTGGCAGCACTTCCTGCTATTCTTCTTAGGAATCCCCCCCCCTTAGTTCTTCATGGTTCCTTTTTCCTTGAAAAGAGTATTTTATGTGTACGAGTGTTTTGCTTGTATTTATATCTGTGCACCACATGTGTGCCTAGAGCCCATGAAGGTCAGGAGAGGGAGTCAGGCTCCTGGAACTGAGATGCAGATGGTTGAGTCATCATATGGACTCTGGGAACTGCATTCAAGTCCTCTGCAAGAGCAGCCAGTGTTCTTAACTGCCCAGTCATCTCTCCTGCCCTTTTTATTTTTCTGTAGCAGGGTTACCTATAGCCCAAACTGGCTCTGAAATGTCTAAATAGCTGGGGCAGACCTTCAAGAGTCTAATCCTCCTGCCTCGATCTCCTGAATGTTGGGATTACAAGCATGGGCACCACACTAAGGGGCCAGTTGAGCTACATCCCCAGCTCTCCAGTTTCTGACACAAACGAATACTCAGGTACATACTGCTGCTCAAACCCTAGCTAGTCTGTTGCTGAGGGCCTGTGCCTGTAGGTCTCATGATGGCCAATTCAGGAAAGGAATTGCTGCTTTCCCAGCAAAGGCAAAAGATAGAACCCATCTACACAGGTTCTATCAACCAGGCTCAGAAAGCCTCTGGACATGACAAGGAGCCACTGCTTTTAAAGCTTGGGACCACTACAAAGAACCACTACAAAACACATACCCCATTCACTGTCAGCCTTATCCTTGGGTGTTCTCTGCCACACTTCTACCAAGTTCTCCATGAGGGGGAAGTCAGGAAACTGCATACCTGCAACCCCAGCACTAGGAAGGCTCAGACAGGACCCTGAGGCTGAGGCTAGCTTGGACTATATAGTGAGACCCTGCCTCAAAAACCAGACATTGGGGGGGGAATTTGAGTGTGTGAACCTAACATTCTGCCTGTAGTTTTCTTTTATCTCCAGCAAGACCTATGTACAGGCTGCTGTTCTCAGAGCATGGAGCAGAGTCCCTCTCACAGGCACTGTGGGTTTCTAAGAGTAGCAGGTGCAAAAAGGGTGACTCCTGCTAGATCCCGATAAAAAAGGACTCTGACAGTGGGCTCTTCCATTCCCCGCTGAAGGCCACAAGCAGTGGGGGTTGCTTCCCCTCTTTTTTTTTAACCTCAAAAGCTGTCTTTCATCGGAAACCCAAAGTACTAACAAACATGACAAAAGTGGTCAAAAGAGAACACGAGGTGAAGGTCACAGCTAACTCACACCCCCAGGAGGTCCTGGGAGAAGTCCCCAAGACCACAGCTCAATTATGTTCCTGCTGAGAGGAAGGAATTCACTTTTCCAAGCTAAGAGGATGGTCACCAGACCTCAGCGTCTCACTTTCTGACTTTCTAAAGTCAGGGAATGTGGGGAAAGTTGCCTTATAACACCTTCCAAGAGACAATCCTGTGTGACCCTGTCTGCTGGACCTTGCTCAAGCTACCTAGGTCTGGCTTGTCCTTGGGGGACAGGACATTCTCTCACGAATGCCTTGGCACTGTCATAGAAGGTGGGCACTCTGGGAGGGCAGGAAGGGTGTCTCAAGACCACTTGTGTGTGCTGTGGTCCCCAGGGACAAGGAATTAGGCTGGTGTTAGAGTAAACTCTGCTACCCACTTTGAGTTCTGAGCAGGTTCCACGTTGTAACTTCTTTGCCACCGGGACTTGGGGCTTACAGGAATGGGAGAAGGTTCTGCTAACAGCCATAGTTAGCACAGAACACAAAGCTTCGAAGGAAGCTTCGTTTGGTTGGGGCTGGGGAATGACAGAAAACACTGGACTACCAAGTCTGTGGGGTACCCATGCAAAGGAAAGCCAGGTCTCAGGTGCCCATTGTCCTGCTCAAGGCCACTAACACCTGATGGCCAGAACCTAAACCATGCCTTGGTCCTGAGATGGTCCTCCGGAGCCCAGAAGTGGCTGCGCTGTCTTAAAGTCCACTGCAAGAAGAGGCCACTGACCCACCTTGGAGGCCTCAGGACTGAGCCTGTGGAGTAAGAGGTGGGTACAGGACTTGTCTCCCATTCTCGTTCTCAGAGCCTCCACTTGCACCCCGCCCCTTCTCCTCGCCCCTTCATCACCCTCCTCCTCTTAGCCTTTTATCCCCTCCCCCAACTCTTCCGTCCTCCCTCCCCCTCACTTCCACGCTTCCTTCCTTCCCCCACTCCCTCCTATCCCTCCCCCTGTCTCGAGCCCCTCTCCTCACCCCCCTCCCCTCTGTCTGACCACTTACAGGCTCCCCTTTCCCCCACGGACCTTCCCACTCCCTTACGCCCGTCTTCCTTACCCATCCCCCCCTCCTCACTTGTCTCCTCCCCTCAGCTCCGAGATCGCGGGCGCCACGTCCCCAGCCCCGCCCGCACGAGCTTCGCGGGGGAACCCCGGTGACGTCACCGCCCGCAGCGCCTTCCTTCCCGCGCTCTCCAGAAAGGACGCGAAGGTGGTGACGTGTCCGGAGCGCCGGCGCGGCTGCGCACAAGGAGGCGAGTGATAAACTTGCGGCGCCGCCTGGCGGGAGGACAGCGGCGGCCGGGCTGGAGGCGACGCGTGTCGGCAGCGCCGTGGCGTCATCTCGCGGGGCCGCGGGACCGCGTGCTGCGCCGGCCTCCCTGCGTCAGTGCGGGCGGAAGCGTGGCTTCATGGCGGTTCCCTTGGTCTTCTGAGACTGCTTGGCCGCTTCGCGCTGCGAGTCATGGGGAGTTCCGAGGACCAGGACACATGAAGACAGGGCTGTGTTGTCATGCTCAGCCGTTGTCATCCCCTGAAATCCGGTCTCAGGAAGGAACAGAAAGTACCGTCTCTGGCAATACGAGCGGTTTCCTCTGTGATGCTGTTTCTTTATGCAGACCAGTAATTGGGACTCAGAGCGTTGGTTTCTCACTAGTCCATTTGTAGAGTTGTTGATAGGAACACAGGCCAGGCTGCAGCCATAGCTGCTTGACCCCACCTCCAAGTCGGAGCAGGGAAGGCAGGAGAGAGGTCTTACATCCACCCCGTCAGGAACCGACCTTGTCTTTTGAAATGTAGTCTTCCGCACAATACTTCATGCAATGTCTGGGTGCCTCCTAGAAATGCGGGTCTTGGACCTTTCCCCTGGAGCTTAGAATTCAGACATACTTTCGCTTTTTAAGGCAGGGTCTCACCTCAGCTGGCCTGGTACTTACCATGTAGACTAAGCTGCCCCCCTCCCCCAAGGTGTCAGAATATGCGTTTCAGCTAAGATCCCTGAGTGAGTCCTATAAACACTGACGTTTGATAGTCTATTGTGCAGCAAGTTGTAATGCTAGAACCACTGGTCTGCCTGCCCCAAGTTAAGGTTAAATACAGACAGCCTGACAAACCTGGCTTTGGCCACATCCCACAGTCAAAAGGTGTATTGTGCAGCCTATCTCCATATAAACAGTTGCTTTTTTTTTTTTTTTTTTTCCTAAGCAGGTTGGAGCTGGGTTTCTGTTATTTATATTTGGAAGAGAGCTACATTTGGTTTCCAGCTGTTCAAAGACATGAACTGTAATGCATTCATTATCAAGGGGCTGGATTCCACAGTTAAGAATATTGGCTACTCTAGCCGGGCGTTGGTAGCGCACGCCTTTAATCCCAGCACTCAGGTGGCAGAGGCAGGCAGATAGATCTCTGTGAGTTTGAGGCCAGCCTGGTCTTACAGATCGAGTGCCAGGATAGGCTCCAAAACTACACAGAGAAACCCTGTCTCGAAAAACCGAAAGAAACAAACAAAACAACAACAACAAAAAGAATATTGGCTACTCTTCAGAGGATCAGGGTTTTCAGAACCTACACGATGGCTCACAACTTTGGCTATTCCACTTGCAGGTGCTTCAACAACCTCTTTTGATTAACCAGGGCACCCATACACACATGTAGGCAAAATATGAGAAAAAAAAAAAAACCTTCATAACCAATGACCTTTCAAGTAGGAAGTATACATAGAAGTAAACAGGGACTGGAGATATGGCTCAGTGGACAAGAGCACTGGCTTCTTCCAAAGGACTCAGGTTCAATTCCAGGCACCTACATGGCAGCTCACAACTGTCTATAACTCCAAGATCTGACACTCTCACAGAGATAGATATACATGCAAGAAAAGTGCCAATATACATAAAGCAAAAATAAATAAATTAAAAAAGAAGTAAACTAAACATAATTTTAGTAGTGTGTAGAGCCTGATCTATAGCTTCAGTGAGGCTGTTTAGCTTTGCAGGAAGGAGTAATGCCTATACTCCAGGGAAAAATGAAGACTCAAAGAGAATGACTGGAGTATCAGAAGTGTAAAAGTCATGGCAGCTGTGTAGGAAATATTTCCTCCTCTCCTCCTAGAAAGGAAGTCCCCACTTCATCCACCATCTGCATTCTGTGATGAGTGAACCCAGAACTAGCTTTTGAATTTTTATTAGATGCTCTTTTTTGTTTGTATTTTCGAAACAGGGTTTCTCTCTAGCCTGTCCTGGAACTCACTCTGTAGACCAGGCTGGCCTCCAATTCACAGAGATCTGTCTGTCTCTGCCTCCTGAGTGCTGGGATTAAGGGCGTTTGTCACAACCTGGCTGGCTCTTGTTTTTTTTCAAATAGGTTCTCACTATGTAGCTCTGGCTGTACTGGGACTCATGATGTAGACCAGATTGGCCTACCTCTGCCTCTTGAGTGCTCAGCTGCTCAAGATTTTGAAGGAAAAAAAGTGAATTACGTATTGCTGATCTCTTAGCACTAGCTGCTTTCCCCTGTGTGACTACAAAGTAAATTCACCCAACCGTTTCTTTTTTGGGGGGAGGGTTTTTGAGACAGGGTTTCTCTGTGGGGCTTTGGAGGTTGTCCTGGAACTAGCTCTTGTAGATCAGGTTGGTCTCAAACTCACAGAGATCCGCCTGCCTCTGCCTCCCGAGTGCTGGGATTAAAGGCATGAGCCACCACTGCTCGGCTACCCAAAGGTTTCTAATTGTAAAATAACAACTGCAATGGTAGTATTTGGAAAAACTAGGGACACTGTACTTTATTTACCCTCAGGATAGAGTACTGGAGCTGTCAGGCAGATCCTTTGCATTCTGCTCTGCCCAGGGCACCATTAACTTTTTCACACTGTTGGCTAAAGTCCAATGCTGCTGACTTCTTAGAGAGTTACAGAAAAATGAGCTGCAGGTGAGTGAATCCAGGAGAACACTGATGACCCAGACTGTTGTTTAAAACTCTGGTCAGAAATAAGTGCTCCGTTTATAATGAAGACTGTACACAGCAGTGCCAACAGGGTATGCACAAGAGTATCTTCTGCAGAACCCACATGGATGGGTTCTCAGCAGCTGCATCTTAGCTAAGTGCAGTTCATTAGCAGGGGCCCAATTAAGTGCTACTAGATTTACAGTGGTCAGGGGTGGGGATGTGCAAACTCCGCAAAAAAAACTCTTGATTTGCCTCAAGGGAAAGTGATAGTGGTCAGAGGGGCCAGCTCCAAAGGCTGGTCCAGAGGTGGTCTCGGGTCTTGGTAGTCAGCCACATGTCCATTCCGGTGGTGGCCATACTCAAACTTGATTCGAAGCTCACCAATCTTGGATTGCGGAAGGATGTCAGGGATCCACTCAATGATAAAGGGTGTTGGCTCCTTTTGATCAGGGGATGTGTTACCTACAGAGGGGAAAAAAGGAAGTTAATTTCATAAGACTTTCATAAAGACTATTCCTTTGTTTTTTGGTTTATTTTTGAGACAGGGTCTTACTGGAGCCCAGGATGTCCTCATACTGTGCAGTATATAATAATTCTTAGGTCTAGACTGGCTGACTATAGTATATAACAACTCTTGGGTCTAGACTGTCGAGATGCTTCAGTGTAAAGGCACTTGGGGCACAGGCCTGGAAACCTGAATTCAATCCCCTGAACCTACACAAAGTTGAATGGAAAGAACCAGCTCAACAAAGCTGTCCTCTGAGCACTATATACAAGCTTTGGCACACACAAAACTTCTCCGCTGTCATGACATACAGAGAGACACACTGTAACAAGAAAATTAAGACTATTTAGGTTTTATTGGTGTTGAAGGCTAGACTGACAGCGGGATATGAGATGAAATGACTTCCTTTTGTCAGATAAAGATGG
The DNA here is from genome assembly GCF_003668045.3 of Cricetulus griseus. NCBI lineage: Eukaryota > Metazoa > Chordata > Mammalia > Rodentia > Cricetidae > Cricetulus > Cricetulus griseus. The sequence goes on along the minus strand of NC_048601.1, from coordinate 58,234,864 downwards.
AGAGTTTAGCTGGGCACTGCATATGCCAGCAACCCCAGTTCTTGTGAGGCTGAGGCATGTGGATTCCAATTCAAGTCCACTATGCAGAAGGCAAACAAAACAGGAAGTCTCTCAGGAGAAAAAGTAGAAAGTTGTTAAAAAAAAAAAAACAAAACAAAACTTTAAATAGGGGCAGGAGAGGTGGTTCTGTGATTAGCAATGCTTGCTGCGTTTGCATAGGACCTGTTTCCAAGTAGCCACAGTGGTTGGCTCTCAATCACCTTATAACTTCACCTCCAAGGGAACTTCTGATGGCAAATGAACACATAAACAAACAAACCTTTAAACATTTGTAAATGTAAAAAGAGAAAGACAAAAGACCCTAGCAGTAATGCACATAGGTATACTTTTTTCTCTCAGCATTCTGCCCCCATAAGCTAACATTTTATGGACTTCACTCTTCATTTTATCCCAATATAGTTAGCCTTTCTGAGCCCAATCCCTTCACTGGGTCGGCTATCTCTTCTCACAATGGCCAGGAAAGAGCCACTCCCATGAGGATTCTGAGGCTTGTGACATGGGGTTGCAAAGCTCTATGCCTCAGGTACCATCTGCTATGACTTCACTTAAATGCCAGTTAAGTAGAAATGCTGAAAGTTTGCCAGGAAGACTACAAGTTGACTGGTAGCATCTGGGGGTTAGTATATAACAGGTGGCATTGAATGGTAGGTGGAGGACACCCCACTGGGCTCTGTTATCAACACTCTTATTCACTAATGGTGGCTGTGTGGGAAGGCAGGAAGAAACCCTATCCCTCCCATTTGTGTCCAGGTGGAACTTGTGCCAACCAGAGAATAAGCAGCCCCAATCTCTGCCCTTTTTAAAGTCACATACACACCTGTACCCACCCATGTACCGACTGGAAAACCATGGTTAAAGCTGACTAGCAATGGCAAAACATTCAGGAAAGGGCAGTCTGCATGAGGAAAGCAATATGGACGCAGTAAAAATAAGAACCTGGGAATCCATGTGCTGGGAGTCTGAGTTTTGTTACACCTTTTTTTTTTTTTTTTTTTTTTCTTCAAGACAGGGGTTCTCTATAGCTTTAGAGTCTGTCCTGGCACTCTCGCTCTGTAGACCAGGCTGGCCTTGAGCTCAGAGATCCTCCAGCCTCTACCTCCTGAGTGCTGGGATTAAAGGTGTGTGCCACTACTGCCCCCAGTGATGTTTTCAAACTTCTACTGCAGAAGTAGTTTATTCTATTCAGCTTTAAATAAGAAACTGGACTGGCCGGGCAATTTGAGGCAGCTTGGTCTACAAGATATAGTTCCAGGGTTCCAGGATAGTTAGGGCTGTTAACAGAAAAACCCTGTCTTGAAAAACAAAAAACAAAAGACAAAAAAAAAAAAAAAAAAAAAAAAAAAAAAAAAAAAAAAAAAAAAAAAAAGGAACTGACTGGGTTTAGTGGCCCACAACTTTAATCCCAGCATTCTCTGGAGGGAGAGACAGATGATGGATCTCTGTGAGCAAGAGGATAACCTGGCCTACATAAGCAAGTTACAGGTTACATAGTGAGACCCTGTCACAAGCAGTACTGCAAAAGAAACAGCACAGGGCCAACAAGGTGCCTTAGTGATTAAGGGCACTTTTCAGGAAGCCTGATGACCTGAGTTCAATCACCCAGGACCCACATGGTGGAAGGAGGGATCTAACTCTTGCAAGTTTTATGTTCAGTAGTGCTCTCTACTCCAGCCTCAATATATTAAATGTAAAGAAAGTAACACAAAACAAAGACAAACAAATGAAAAAACCCCACAGGGCTAAAGAAAAAGGAAGAGAGAAAAAGAGCTAGAGGAATCAAAGGAAGAGAGACCAGTGCTACTGTAACTACTCAAAAACTCTCAAGGGCCAGTGAGGTAGCCAGAGGGTAAAGATGCTTCCCAACAAGCCTGATGACCTGAGTTCAAGTTCTGGCACCCTCATAATGGAAGGAGAGAATCAACTCCCACAGTTTGTCTTCTGACCTCTCTGTTTATGCTCACTGTGAGATGCACACTCCTCTCCCCAATAAGTAAATAACCCTGTAGCACACGGATGGTGCCCACCCCCCCAGGTACACAAAAGAAATTTAAAAAATCGACTGCAGGCTTTATGACATAAAGCAGTGACAGCAGAGCCAGACTGAGAAGAGAAACCAGCAAGAGAGGGCCAAGTTCAAAGACACAATTAAGGCTGTATCGGTTCACCACATAGTCTAAACTGCCACCATGCCGAAGACTGTAGTATTGCATAAGTGTCTACAGAAACCAAGGGCATTTTCCATCAGTAACAAAAACACAAGGAAGTATGTTTTATTTTTGAGACAGGGTCTGTGTAACCTTGGCTGGCCTGGAACTCACAGATCTGCCTCCTCTGCCATCTGAATGCCAGGATTAAAAGCAAGCACCATCACACCTGGCTTAGTCAAAGTTTCCTTCTTTTTTTGGGGGGTGGGATGAGTGGGTGGGTGGTTTTGAGACAGGATTTCCCTGTGTAGCCCTTGCTGTCCTTCTGGATCTGGAGACCAGGTTGGCCTTGAACTCATAGAGATCCATCTGCCCCTGCCTCTTGAGTGCTGGGATTAAAGGCGTGTGCCACCACTGCATGGAGTAAAAGTTTCTTATATTAAATATTGGCCATCAATATTTAATATATTACAAAACATTTTTTTGGAAGGGCCATCAAGATGACTCAGCAGGTAAAGGTACTTTCCACTAAGCCAGATGCCTCGGAGTTCAATGCTCAGAACCTACTGGAGTAAACTGATTCTTCTAGTCTCCACATGCATGTGCACACATGTACATAAACACACACATAAAGAAAAAACTGAAAACTAATATTGAATGTATATTTGGAGAGTGGTGTAGGATCAAGGGGAAAAGCAGTTAAGGTCCATGTTTCAGAAACTTCTGATGTAAAGAATAGTCTAGTCAGACATGGTACGACACACCTTTAATCTGAGAACTGGGAGGCAGAGTCAGGCAGTGTGTTCTGAGTTCAAAGCCAACCTGGTCTATATTAGGTCTCAAACATGGGAAAAATGGCTGAGGTGCCTATTTAACATATCAAATAGGACCTGGCTTTCAGGTTCTCCCAGCATCTCTCAGTTGCTACCTATTACAGGGTATGACTGGCATACCCACCCCCCTACCCTAAACTTCTCCAGCCTAGGGGCTAGACTGCTCTTCCCTCAGTTGCCCTTCCCTATATAATCCAGCCATTTTAATTACCCAGCCCTTTCTCTACCCTTTACTCTCCTGGCTCCCCAGACATCGCCTAGCTTAGGGCCATGTTCACTCTGGACTCTGTCCCTGCCTCTGGCTATGCTCTCCCTTTTATCTATAATAAACCTTCTCCACCATACATAGGGACAATCATGTCCTTCCCTTTTTCTTCGTTTCATTCAGTCTACATGCTGAGTTTCAGACCAGCGAGGATTACACAGTGAGACCCTGGGGGGGAGATTACTGAAAAAACTGATGCTGCCTCAGGGAGGGAGGGCTGCAGGGAGTTTACTGCTTCTTTCATGATCTGTCCATGGTTCGAGTGCTCCAGCTGCTGTTCAGAAAGCACCAGCTCAAAAGAGACGAAAGCCTTTTCTCAGGTTCTTACAAAATGAGCGCATGTGCTTTGATTAAGGAGGAGATCCAGAACTTCTGAGAGCACCGAGAACAGGTGACCCTCAAGGGAGAGATGATTCTGAGAGTCACTTACCAACTTTGAGGAAGGTTTTCAGCTCCAAAGGTCTCAGCACTGGCTGCTTCTCTATTCGACCGTAGGTTTCTGCTATGCTCTCTACTTCCACTTTAGGGCATTTAAACAGCTCGTAAGTCCCATCCCGGTTCTGGATAAAGCTACGAGTGATTTCCAGGGGCATCTGGACATAGAGACAGATAAGAAAGGAGGAAATAGAAAACTTGACATATGTGCTTCTTGGGTGCCACTAGGTCTCATGATTTTTTTATGTTAAAAATATCAATGTTGGGCTGGAGAGATGGCTCAGAGGTTAAGAGCACCAACTGCTCTTCCAGAGGTCCTGAGTTCAATTCCCAGCAACCACATGGTGGTTCACAACCATCTGTTATAAGATCTGGTGCCCTCTTCTGGTGTGCAGATATACATGGAAGCAGAATGTTGTATACATAATAAATAAATAAAATCTTTAAAAAAATATCAATGTTATTATTTCTGTGGTATATATGTGTGAATGAAAATGAGGACATGACTTGGGTATGGCTGAGAAGGGCTTTATTGTACATATGAGGGAGAGAACAGCCAGAAATATCTGTAAGAGTCCAGACTGAACCAGGCCATGGAAAGAGGAGTTGGGGAACAAGATAAGAGAAGAGGGGAGTGGGGTGAAAGAATACCAAAAGAACACATGGTAATTAAGAGAACCAAGAGCAGAACCAAGATAGTGTGTAGCCAAAAATGGCTGAGTTATATAGGAAAGAGAAGCTGGGAGACGGGAGCCCAGCCCCTGGGCTGGAGTTTACCATAGGGGGTGGGGTGAGAAGTGGTAGGAGGAGCCACTGGTACTGAGTTAGACTTGTCCCAGGTTTGATTGAGATCTGACAGTATGTATGTATGCTTCCCATGTGTGTGGGTACCCGAAGAAGCCAGAAGAAAGATTGTTGGATTGATCGTCTGGAGCTGGAGTTAGTTATAGTTACATGGCGGTTGTTAGTGGCCATGTGGGTGCTGAGAGCTGAATCTGGGTCTTCTGGAAGCACAGCCAGTGCTTTTAACATCTGAGCCATCTCTCCAACCCATGATACTCTTTTTAAGTGCAGGCAAATCAATAAACTTTCATTTGTACATTCTTTTACAAATCTTATTTTGTATTCCATGTATGCATGTGTTGAACATGTGAGTATGTGTACAGATACATGGTGCCTATATGTGCACACATAGAGTGACCAAAGGAAGAAGGGTTCTATTCTATCACTCTGTACCTCAAGACAGTCTCTCACTGAACCTGAAGCTGGGCTGGAGGCCATCATACCCCCAAAAATCTGTCTCTACGTCCCACAATGCTGGGGTTATAGGCCTGTGTGACCATTCCCAGATTTTCTTTCTTTCTCTCCTTCCTTCCTTCCTCTCTCTCTCTCTCTTTCCTTTTTTGGTTTTTCAAAATAGAGTTTCTCTGTGGCTTTGGAGGCTGTCTTGGAACTAGCTCTTGTAGACCAGGCTGGTCTCAAACTCACAGAAATCCGCCTGCCTCTGCCTCCCCAGTGTTAGGATTAAAGGCTTGTGCCACCACCGCCCAGCACTTTTCTTTTTTTTTAAACATGGGTGCTGAGGATTTGAACTTGGGTCCTTGTGCCTGCAGAGTTAGTGATCTCATGTACTGAACCACCATACCCTCTCCTCTTTGGTATTTAGGTTAGTCCTGCCAGTACACCTGTGTCTTTCCTCACATCAACTGCAGTTTTCTCTCATTTGAATCCCAGGCAAACCCATCATATCCACGCTCAGTGACTGCTGGCACAGGCCCTCTATTCCCCTCACAGGAAGCACTCTACTCACAATACTCTGTGGGCACCTGCAATTCATCTCATCCTGGTACTTCACTATCTTTGGGATTCAGCCACCCAACTAAAGAATGACCCTCAGCAAATCAGTAACTTCTTTGGGGAAAAAAACACAGTAAATATCAGTGTCATGTGGATGGAGGATGGGCCAGACAGCAAAGGACACTCAGAAACAGGTTCCCAGGCAGCAGAGCTCTTGCCCTTCAGGTGGCCTCAGGGTCTTTGGTGCCTCCCTAATGCCACTGCCAAATGTCTTCAGTGATATTCACACATAAACTGTGCAGCCATCAAAACCTTACTTCTGAACACAATGATGCTTTGTTGTTAATCTAATCTTTTTGTGTTTGGTTTTTCAGACAGTCTCACTATGTAGCCCTAGAACTATAGATTTCTGCTCTTGCCTCCCAAGTACTGGAATTGTAAGTATGAGCTACTAAGCCTGGCTAAATTAACCTTCATCTTTCATAGTCACACAATGTTGAATTTTCAGATCTGCTTCAACAAACTACTTTAAAATGTACAGTGTAAGCTGGACAGTGATGGTGCACGCCTTTATTCCCAGCATTTGGGGGGCAGAGGCAGATGGATCTCTGTGAGTTCGAGACCAGCCTGGCCTACAAGAGCTAGTTCCAGGACAGCCTCCAAAGCCACAGAGAAACCCTGTCTCGAAAAACAAAAACAAAAAAAAGAAGGTACAGTATAGGGGCTGTGCAATGGCTGAGTTGGTAATGGTGCCTCGTAAGGCTGACAACCCGAATTCAACCCTCAGAACCCACCAAGGAGAAGGAGGGGAGTGACTCCTACAAACTGTTACCTCTACATGTACATACACACTCTAAACAAACAAATAAATTAATCAGCAAGTAAGTGTAGTAAAATATTCTAGTGTGTCCCTAGGTAGAGGTCAAATTACAGTTTGGGGAGGAGAGCTTAATTACACTGGACACAGTGAGTTTACAAATAGAGTGTCACCTAATATTATTGATATCTGTTCCAGTGCCAACCAGTGAAGTCTAGGGTCTTAATAGATATCAAGATATCATGAATTAGGCCGGGCATTGGTGGCACACGCCTTTAATCCCAGCACTCGGGAGGCAGAGGCAGGCAGATCTCTGCGAGCTCCAGGCCAGCCTGGTTTCCAGAGCAAGTGCCAGGATAGGCTCCAAAGCTACACAGAGAAACCCTGTCTCGAAAAACAAAAACAAACAAACAAAAAGATATCATGAATTAATTCATAAGGAAAATCCTGCCCCTCCTCTTTCTTTTTTTGAGGCAGGGTCTTACTTGGTAGCTTGGGCTGGTCTAGAACTTATCATGTAGACCAGGCTTGCCTCTGACTCCTGAGTACTACTTGGATTAAAGGCATACACCACCAAATCCTGCTTTCTGACCCCAAAGCTGGTAGTGTTCTTTTTCATATGGTCTCATATAGCTGAGGCTGGCCTCTAACTTGATATGCAGCTGAGGATGCCTTTGAATTTTTGACTTTCCTGCTTCCAATCTTAGTGCTGGGACTGAAAGTGTTACCACCATCCCATTTTATATGGTGTTGGGGATCATAGTTGAAGGTCAAACTCACTGGTCCTTTAAGTTACTTTCTAAAGCATGAATACCTACCAAATTGGACTCAGAACTATACAGACAATGTCTAAATAATCCCTTAAAATGAAAAAAGGAACTTTAAGAGCTGGGAAGATGCTCAGTCAGTGAAGCATTTGGCATGCAAGCAGAAGGATCTGAGTTTTGAGTCTGTCTATAGAAAGCCAGGTGTGGTGGGACTTGTTGTAATTTCAGTGCTGGAAACATAGAGACACATGGAACCTGGGAGCTCAAAGGCCAGCCAGCCTAACCTACTTGGCGAGTTCAAGGCCAAAGAGACTTAAATTCAAACTCCAGATGGGGCAGGAGACAGGTGAATCCTTGGGGCTTGCTGGACAGTTTGTCTGACTGCATTGGTTGAGCTTCAAGGCAATGAAAGACCATGTCTCTTGCCAGGTGGTAGTGGCGCACAACTTTAATCCCAGCACAGGGAAACCCAATCTTGAAAAACCAATAAAAAAAAAAAAAAAAAAAAGGAAGAAAAAGAAAAGAAAGAAAAGAAAAGACACCTAACGTCCCAGGACAGCCAGGGCTACACAAGAAACCCTGTCTTGGGGGTGGGGGAGAAAGACACCTAACATGAACCTTTAGCCTCCACATCCACAAATGTGCATGTGAACCTACACACACACACACACACACACACACACACACACACACACACACACACACACACACACACGCACGCGGCTCCTGAGGAAAAAACTCTTACCTCTGGGGTGTCTAAAATTTGTTTAACTTGCAGAATATTAGTGATATGCCAGGTGTACTTGGAAAAGGTTCCCAGTGGCAAGGCATCTTTGCGAACAAAAGCTGAAGTGAAAAGGAAGGGACAAACTTCAATACCAGACAGTAACATCCTCTCAGTGTACTTACTACTCAGTGTCTCTCCTCCTCACAGATCTGAAATTCTACTTGTTCTGCAAGTGTGTAACAGTTTGGCAGATACTGACCAACCAATGATAAGGACCTCTACTACAGAAGTCTCTGAGGCTTCTTCAACAGCTCACTTTTAGACCTCAGAAACTGGTTTACAGCCAGGTGGTAGTAGCGCAAGCCCTTAATCCCAGCACTCGGGAGGTAGAGGCAGGCGCAGGCGGATCTCTGTGAGTTTGAGACCAGCCTGGTCTACAAGAGCTAGTTCCAGGACAGCCTCCAAAGCCACAGAGAAACCCTGTCTCTGGAGGAAGTGAGGAGGAAGAAACTGGTTTACTCATTTCTTTTCTGTACAGCTAGGATGAACCCAGGCCGTTGCACTACTGCTCCTGTATCTAGTACAGCTATGTGTATGGGACTCTATTCTGAAAATCTCTTACAGATATAATGGGTCAAATCACAGTCCTTTAAAGAATCACACATGACTGCCTACCCACCACCTGCATGCGGGATTAAAGCAGCTCCATCAGAGGGCCCACAGCACAGCTGAGGGATTAACACGCCTGGATGTGAGTCCTCTAGTTTGAGGACATTAAAGTCAGACAGATAAGCTATGAAGATGAAGGTCTTTGGGCCTCAACATATCATGAATTCACAGTTTGCACTATTCAAAATGGACTCACTGAATAACAACTTGCTTTCTAATTGTAATCACTTTTGGCTATTGGCACCTGGTGGTTCTCTCTCCCCCATGTTTTCTTTTATTTTTAAAAAGTTACTCTAAAAATAAAATAACCCTTTTTCAAAGCTTAGGAGTGTTTTTTAAAAACCTGGCCTCGAACTCACAGAGATCCACCTGCTTCTGCCTCCCGACTGCTGGGATTATTAAAGCTGTGTGCCACCACCACATGGCTTGTTGGTGATTTTTGGGATGTGGTTTCCCTATGTACTCTTGACTAGCCGGGAACTCATTATGTAGATCAGGCTGGCCTCACACTCCAGGAGATCTACCTGCCTCTGTCACCTAAGTGCTGAGATTAAAAGCACGTGACATCATATCTGGCATATGGTTAATTTTGATGGCCAACTTCTTTGGATTTAGAATCAACACAACCCACATCTCCAGGCAGGTATATAAGGCAGTTTCTAGATTATGCTGAGGGGGGAGGATCCACCCTAACTGTGGGTGGCATCACTCCAAGGGTTCCAGCATGAGGTAATTTGAATGTAACTGACCCTCCATAAGCTCAGGGAATTGCACTATTTTTTTTTTTAAGATTTATTTATTATGTATACAGTATTCTGCTTGCATGTATCTCTGCAGGCCAGAAGAGGGTACCAGATCTCCAGCCCGAGAATGGCACTGTTGGGAGGTGCGGCCCTGTTGGAGAAAGTGTGTCACTGTAGCTGCAGGCTTGGAGGTCTCCTATGCTCAAGCTACAGGCAGTGTGGACACAGACTCCTTCCTTCTTCCACCTGTGGTTCAAGAAGTAGAACTCTCAGCTAGGGCTGGAGAGATGGCTCAGAGGTTAAGAGTACTGACTGCTCTTCTAAAGGTCCTGAGTTCAACCCCAGCAACCACCTGGAGGCTCACAACCATCTATAATGAGATCTGGTCCCCTCCTCTGGTGTGCAGAGATACATGGATTCAGAATGTTGAATACATAATAAAGTAAAAAAAAAAAAAATAGAACTCTCAGCTCCTTCTTTAACACCATGTCTGCCTGCACACCATGTCCCACCATGATGACAACGCACTAAATTTCTGAAACTATTAGCAAGCCCCCAATTAAACTTTTTTGTTTTTTTTTATAAGAGTGGCTGGGGTCCTGGTGTCTCCTCACATCAAGAGAAACTCTAATTAAGCAAGGTCCCAAACTGAATGAAAAGGAGAATGAAAGCTAAGCACCAGCATTAATCTATTTCCTAGCTGTAGACAGTGTGATCTGCTATCTCATTTTCCTGGTGCCATGCCTTCTCCACCAAACTGACTGGAGCCCCTCAAATGGTGAGCCAAAACAAACCCTTTCTTCCTGTTTGTTTGTTTGTTTCTTTCTTTCTTTCTTTCTTTTTTTCAAGACAGGGTTTTAGAATAGGCTGGCCTCAAACTCAGAAATCTGCCTGCCTCTGCCTCTGCCTCCCAGTGCTGGGATTAAAGGCATGCATCACCATTGCTCTACCCCAAACTTTCCTTTCTTAAGTTAACACCTGTCCTGGTATCACATCACAGCAAGTAACTGATACAGAAATAGTAAGAATCAGGGCTGGGGCTGGAGATATGGCTCAGCAGTTAAGAGCACTGACTGCTCTGCCAGAGGTCCTGAGTTCAATTCCTGGAACCACATGGTGGCTCACAACCACCTTGAATGAGATCTGGTGTCCTCTGCTGGCCTGCAGACAGAAGACTGTATACATAAAAAAAAAAAAAAAAAGGCAGTAGTGGCACAGGACTTTAATCCCACCACATTGGGGAGGCAGAAGCAGGCAGATCTCTGTGAGTTCGAGGCCAGCCTGGCCTACAGAGCAAGTTCCAGGACAAGCTCCAAAGCTAAAGAGAAACCTTGTCTCAAAAAAAAAAAAAAAAAAAAAAAAAAAAAAAGATTCTGATAAACCTGTGAGGTTCATGGCCCTCTGGAATTGGTTTATTGGAGGAATCTGGAAGAGTTTGGCTCTGTGGGCTACAGAAGCCCTAGACTGTTGTAGTAATGGGCCTTTCTGGTGAGGAGTGTGGGAGACCAGAGTGCTAAGATAGGCCTGGCTCATGTGTTTTCAGAGAGGAATGAGGACTGTCAGGAACTAAGTCAGTTAGGCATTCATGTTATATTCAAGGAAAGAAACTGGCTACATTTTGCCTGTGTCCCAAGAACTTGAGTGAGGCTGGATTAAAAATGAATGGATTACTAGTTATTGTAAGACAGGATGGCATTCAGACTATATATAATGGCTCACTGTTTACTCAGGTCCCCAGAGAGAAAGAACAAAAAAGGAGCAGAGAATATATGAAAAATGTGCAGTTTGTCAAGAAAAAAGAGCATGAGCAAGTTTAATATTAGAGACAATGCAGGACTGAAAGCAGCTATAACTTAGGTTATAGCCATTAAAAAGAAACATGGCACTCTGCATTGGGACAACTGGAGAGGGGTCTTGAGGGCAAGAGCCCACATGTCAAAGCCTCCATCTTGTGAAACTGCAAATCCATTAGAAAGAATAGTCTAAGTTGAGGATGCAATGGAAAGGGTTCCCTCTCAAAAAAACTGCCTAGGAAGTGTTCCTCCAGAGTCAGCACACAATAGCCACTGCAACTGTGGTTGAAGAAGGCCAGGCCCATTGTAAGTTGGCAGCATTGTCCACAAGATATTGGTTTTGCAGGTATTAAAGATGAAAGATGGAAGAGGTCATGGAGTCTTGAGCCATGGTTCCAGAGAGCCACTGAAGGCAAAGTTGGCATGGTTGGTGTTCCTGAGAGGTTACTGAGTAAAGGTGTAAAGATAAAGCCCAATTGGAATGGAGAACCCAGGATGCTGAAGACAGCAGGATCTTGCAACATTTGTGGCAGAAAGCTGACATGGAGTGGAGCTGGCTCAGGAGAGTGGCAATAAAGCTAGAGAGGTGGGGCTCTCTCTCCAGAACCTTTGGAGCTCCAGATGTCCAAGATGGAACTATAGGACATGGGGTTGCCCTGATGAGTTTTCGTCTTGCTTTGATCCAATTATTCCTTGCTATGCCTCAATTCCATAGGGATGCTTATTCCATGCTATTGTACATTACACGGTTCCCATTAAGTCACAATTAAGACTGACCAGTCTTAGATGAGAAATGTTAGAGCCTATGTGAACTTACGATGTTGAATTGAATATATTTTGTATTATGAGATGGCCATGTACCCATGGGAACTAGAGATGAATGCCAAGGTTTATAGTGATGTGCTTTGGTGTCAAATTACTAAGAGGTGGTCTTGTTAATACTGTCACCTTGATGGTATTTAAAATCATCATGGAAACAAGCCTCTGAGTATGCTTTTCAGGGAGTTACAGTTACTAGCTGAGGTGGGAAGGCAACATCTGAATATGGATGGTACCATTCTGTGGGTTAGCCCTCGACAGAATGAAAAGGGGAGAGCAAGAGAGTATCAGTGTTCATTTTTCCCTCTTTCTGGTGGGTGCCATGTGACCAGCTATCTCCTCCTGCTGCATGAATTCCTCATCATGATTGAGACAAAGTAAGACTTTCTCTTTGTCTTTTTGTTTTTGGTTTTTTGAGACAGGGTTTCTTTGTAGCTTTAGAGCCTGTCCTGGAACTCATTCTGTAGACCAGGCTGGCCTTGAACTAACAGAGATCTACGTGCCTTTACCTGGAGTCTTGGGATTAAAGGTGTGTGCCACCACCACCCAGCAGAATACTACTGGAAATGTTCCTCCAGACCAAAGTTTTTGGAAAGCTGCCCTCTGGACTTCTGTTAGTTTGACATAAATGCTCTCAAAGATGCTGGGAAGCAATCATGTCTGAGAGAGTGGAATCCCAGTTCCACTAACATACTATACTGATGACATATTTATGACTGTCCCTTTAGCTTTTGGCCATGGGGCTTCAGATGCTTTTGTGGAAACTGTTCCACACCTAGAAGTATCAAACAGTCTTTGCTAATCATTTATGAATGAATTTCCATTCATCCTCACTGGGAAAAGTACCGATTTTTGGAGGGTTGGCCACTGTTCTAAGAGTGAATTCACAAAATTCATGCTCCAGTAATGTACCCAGACTTGCTAACCCTGAAAGTCCCATGTAGATTTTTCCACACATAGTTCTCTAAGGTCTCAATTGCTACTGCTCTTCCCAGGGAGACTCCGCACCTGTGGTGGAGTTGGGGAGCCGCTTTTTTGCACTTCCTATGGATATTCTCTGTTGCAAGGCATCAAAAAAGGACTGAGGAATGTGGAACACCAAGGGTTCTGGTTTGCCTGCAGAAAAAAGAAGGATGTCATTTAAAGAAACCTGGTTGTTTTCTTGATGTTCAAGGAGAGGGAAAAGGAAAGGAATGGTGTGGCAGTAATCAAAAGCACCTGATTTGGGCTGGGGAGACAGGTCAGTGAGTAAGGGCATCTGCCACCAAGCCTGATAACCTGAGTTCAATTCATGGAACCCACGTGGTGGAGAGAGAGAGAACCAACTCCTGCAAGTTGTCTTCTGACCGACATGGCCATGAATGAATGTGCCTCTCTCCCCACCAAATAAGATGTACTACTACTACTACTACTACTAATACACCTGGGGTTTCTTTATTCAAAGGCAAAGACTGATGGGATTTCATGAGCCAAGGGCTGCATCAGCCTTGTCCTTCATTCCTTGCTCATAGCACATCTATCCTCCACCAACGATGACCATATCGCCACTAGTGTAACTACCACCAGAGTCCACTTCTCCCATTGAAGGGCATATGAAATGAGAACCCTGAAGTAGAGGGAGGAGCCTCTTATTGGCTTGTCCTCCTGTCTAAGCAAAGCAGGAGGCTGCATGGTCAGGACCATGAGTGCTGAAGATTACAGGGTTTGAGTGCTGCAGGTCCAGTCAGTTATCAGTCTGTGACTCCTGGGCACATTAAATGTAGGAAAATATCCCAATCTCTTAAAAGTAATTTGGGTGAAGAAAAAGTCAACAGAGTTCTGTAGAGGGGTCATGAGCTCAGAGTTTTTCTTATTCCTAGCAGAAGGAAACAACTAGAGCTCCATGGATAAGCACAGAGCTGTGGCTCACCTGAATTTACCTGAAAGACTCTTTTGTTTTGTTTTGAGACAGGGTTTCTCTGCATAGCACTGGCTATCCTGGAATTTGTTTTGTAGACCAGGCTGGCCTCAAACTCTGAGATGCACCTGCCTCTGCCTCTGCCTCTGTTTCCAGCATGCTGGGATTAAAAGCACATGTCACCACACCTGGCTAAGAAAGCCCCTTTTTAGATATGGTATTACTCTATAGTACAGGAACAGTTTGAATTTAACTCACTATGTAGATCAGGCTGACCTCAAACCTATAGCGATCCTCCTTCCTCTGTCCCATGAGTGCTAGAATCACAGGGTGTGCCACCATGCCTGATTCTGAGAGAAAGACTCCAGTTGACTTGAATAGTTAGTTCAATAGTTAAGAGCACTTGTTGCTCTTGCAGAAGATCCAGGTTTGGTTCCCAGAACTCACCCGGTGGCTCACAATCATCCTTAACTCCAGTTTCAGGGGATCTGACTACCTCTTCTGACCTTCACAGAAACCAGGGCATGCATGTGGTGCACACACATACATGTGGGCAAACTACCCATTCAAATAAATCTAATTTTTTTAATGTTAAAAAATATATATTAAAGTGAGTTAGGCAAGGTGGGACACTATAATCCCAGCATTTTTAGAGACTGAGGCAGGATTGTGACAAAAAACAAAAACATAAAGAAGGGAGCTAGAGAAATGGCTCAGCACTTGCTGCTCTTCCACAGGATCGGAGCTTGGTTCCTAACACCAATGTCAGGCAGCTCACACCATCTGTAACTCCAGACAGTGAGCCTGACACTCACTGTCTTCTGGCCTCTGTGGCCAACTGCACTAATGTGGGGTACACACACACACACACACACACACACACACACACACACACACACACACACACACACACACACACACAAAGAACAAGACACAGAAGCCCCAAACAAGTAAATAAAAATGAAGGATGAATTAGAATAGAAATACTTTGAACTCACTTTTGCCTTTTTTTTTTTCTTTTTGGTTTTTCAAGGCAAAGTTACTCTGTGTAGCCCTGGCTGCCCTGGAACTCACAGAGATCCATCAGCCTCTGCCTCCAAGTGCTGGATTAAATGTATATGTCACCATCACCTGGCTTGCCTACGTTTATTGACTGTAGAATGCAATGTCAAAACTCAGAGCTTGGTGCGTACAGATGTATGTGTGTGTTCATGTGTGTAGGTACATGTCAGATGTGTGTGTGCTTCATGTATGCAAGTGCATGTGTACTTGTATGCAGGTGTGTGGCGGCAAGAGGTGAATTTCAAGTTTATTTAGGACTATGTTCCTGTCTCTGTTGTCTGTGTGTTTTTTGTTTATTAACATTTTTTTACATCTATTTATTTTACATTATTAAAACTTCTTCTTCTTCTTCTTCTTCTTCTTTTTTTTTTTTTGGTTTTTTGAGACAGGGTTTCTCTGTGGCTTTGGAGGCTGTCCTGGAACAAGCTCTTGTAGGCCAGGCTGGTCTCGAACTCACAGAGATCCACCTGCTTCTGCCTCCCAGTGCTGAGATTAAAGGCGTGCAGCATTACCATCCGGCCTCATTATTAAAACATTTTTAAAGATTTATTTTATGTATATGAGTGTTTGCCTGCATATTTATATATGCTTTCTGTAGGTATAGTCAGAAGAAGTTGGAATTGGGGATCTGGAGCTAACACATGGGTGCTGGGCAGTGAACTCAGATCCTTTGTAAGACCAGTAAGTGCTCTGAACCATTAAGCCATCACTTTAGTCCTGATTTTTTTTTAATTTAGAGAAAGAGAGTGTGATGTTGGGTGTTGGTGGCCTTTAATACAGTACTCGGGAGGCAGAGGCAGGCAGATCTCTGTGAGTTTGAGGCCAGCCTGGTCTACAAAGCAAATGCCAGGATGGGTTCCAAAGCTACACAGAGAAACCCTGTCTCAAAATAACCAACAGAAAAAACAACAACAAAAAAAAAAAAAAAAAAAAAAAAAAAGAGTGTGTATGTGTACATGCAGGCTATGGCACACATGTGTGGGGGAAGTGTCCAAGATAACCTGCAACATTCAGTTCTCTCTGTCTACCATTAAATCCCAGAGGTTAAACTTAGTTCATCAGGCTTACTGGTAGGTGAGCCTCTCACTGTCCCTGTCCCTCGCCTGCATAACTGGATTTTTTTTTCTTTTTTCTTTTGGTTTTTCGAGACAGGGTTTCTCTGTGGCTTTGGAGGCTGTCCTGGAACTAGCTCTTGTAGACCAGACTGGTCTCAAACTCAGAGATCCTCTCCCTCTGCCTCCCAAGTGCTGGGATTAAAGGCGTGCGCCCTCAACGCCCAGCTCATAACTGGATTTTTTGAGACAGGATTTCTCATTAAGACTGAGAGTTGAGACTTGTCAATTAGGCTAGAGTGGCTCACCTCAAACTCAGATAATTTAATACCTCTGCCTCCCAAGTGCTGGGATTAGCAGTTCACACCATCTAACCCAGTGATTTACGTGGATTCTGGGGATCAATTAGTTCAAATGCCTCAAGAAGCATGGAGCTCTTTATCACCTCACTAATCTAGGAACCCTGCATTAGGAACCCTGCTGGAACAAACACCAATGAAAGCAGCTTAAGGAAGAAAGGGCTTGTTTGGCCTCAAAATATAAGGGTACGGGTTCACCATAGTGGGGAAGTCCTGGTGGCAAGAGAGATTCTAGCTATGGATAGCAGGAGTGTGAGATGGCTGTTCCCATCACAACCAAAGTCAGAGAGCAGGAAGATGAATGCTGGGACTGTACTTCTTGTTCATCCCAACTCAAGGGATGGTATCACCCATTCAGTTAAAAATCTCTCTATCATCTTCCTCATACATACTCAGTGGTGTGTTTCTGGATGAATCCAAACCTTATCAAGCTGACAATGAAGAACTGCCATACTACCCACCCCCCTAGAATGTGCTCAAGGTAATAGGCAAACACTAATGACTGGATTCTGCTCTGACTTCACTGGGGTTCAGCATCACACTCTAATCCAGCCCATGTACCCCAGCCTTCTTTAGCCTATGCACTTGATACATCTATGTTACTTTTCACCGGGTTGGGTTCTTTGAGCCTTCCCCTCCCTGCTTTGATTTACAATACATCTAAAACTCTGGCATCTGCCCCACAAGACACAAAGACAAAGACAAAGACAAAGACCCAGGCAGATCAGTTTTTATCTGGTATTCTGTTGTTTCTATACTCCAATAATGATAATTATTTAATGATGATTCTTTAGTTCTTTCAACTTTGATGTCTACCTTCTTCTTCTTTTGCTTGTTTGTTGTTTTTGCATACATTTATTTATTTATGGGGAAGGGAGGACATGTTGCCACAGTGCAAAAGTAGAGGTCAGAGAACAACTTGTGGGAGTTGGTTCTCTCCTTCTACCCCATGGGTCCTGGGGATCAAACTCAGATTGTCAGGCTTGGCAGCAAATGCCTTTACCACTGAGCCATCTGGCTAGCTCGGTTTTTTTTTTGTTTTTGCTTTTGTTTTGTTTTTCTCTTAGTACTGGGGACTGAACCCAGAGACGTGTGTATGCACAACATATGCTCTGACATTAAGCTATACCTGTATTCTACTCTTCTTTAAAACAATAAAACAAGTCTCACTTTGTAACTCAGGGCAACCCCCAGCCTCAGTACTGCCCCCACCGGCCCCCCTTTTACTTTCTCTTGATTCTGTGTTCTTGGATCTCAAGTTCACTCACTGCTCTACGAACCAGAATGGAAGTGCCGCACGCCACTTTGATGCTCCCACCTTCCAGCAAGCAGTACTCACCGTCAAACTGATAGTGCATGGTCTGATGGATGCGCTCTGTGACACTGGCCAGCCAATCCTGGAAGGACAACGTCACTTGTGCCTCATCTAACAGCTGACCACAGACTAGAAAAAGAAAAAAAAATTTTTTTTTCGTTAACTTTACTTTTCTTTTAAAATAAGTAATTAACTGAAGCTTGAAATAGTCAAGTAGTTTATACAGGGGGAAAAAAACAAAAATTAAATACAGAGAAAATAAACTAAGTGAAATAGGTTCCAGGACTGTTTCTTTTTACTTATATCAAAACTATACCTTTTTATGATGACCACTGTGATAACAGACTTCTTTTTTTAAAGATTTATTCTATGTATATGAGTATTCTATTGACTTTATGCCAGAAGAAGGCATCAGACCCCACTATAAGATGGTTGGGAGCCACCATGTGGTTGCTGGAAACTGAACTCAGGACCTCTGGAAGAGCAGCCAGTGAGTGCTCTTAACCTCTGAGCCATCTCTCCAGCCCCTAGATTTTTTTTTTCCGGGCCTTGAACTACTGAGATCCGCCTGCCTCTGCCTCCCTGTTAGGATTAAAGGCGTGTGCCACCAGCACCTAGCCCTAGCCCCCAGACTTTTTAAAAAAATATTTATTTTTACTTATGTGTATATAAGGGTACCTACAAATATGTATATGTACCTTGTGCAAGCAGTGCCTTCTGAGGCCAGCAAGACCATTGAATATCCTGAAGCTGGAGTTACAGGTGCTTGTGAGCTACTCAGTGTGAATTCTGTGAACCGAACTTGGGTCCTCTGTAAGGGTAGCAAGTGATCTTAACTGCTGGGCCATCTCTCCAGCCCCATAAAAAAAATCTTAAAAAAAAATCCATTTACACTGGGCATAGTGGTATATCCCTCTAATCTCGAACTTGTGAGATAGAGGCAGGAGAATGTTAAGTTCCAGGCACACCTGGGCTACATAGCAAGTTTGAGGCCAGGCTATGTTACAAGAGACCCTGTCTCAGAAGAACAAAAGTAAATTCATTTGCAAAAATGAATGAAACCCAGCACTTGAGAGGCAGAGGCAGGTGAATCTCTGTGAGTCAAGGCTAGTCTGGTCTACAGAGTGAGTGCCAGGATAGGCTCTAAATCTATACAGAGAAAGCCTGTCTCGAAAAACAAACAAAAACAAAACAAACAAACAAAAAGAATGAAACCCCAAAAGACTAACACATTTAAGACATTAACCAGGGCTGGAGAGATAGCGCAGAGGTTAAGAGCATTGGCTACAGGCTGGAGAGATGGTTCAGAGGTTAAGAGCACTGACTGTTCTTCCAGAGGTCCTGAGTTCAATTCCCAGTAACCCATATGGTGGCTCACAACCATTTCTAATGAGATCTGGTGCTCTCTTCTGGCTTGTATGCACACATGCCTGCAGAACACTGTATACATGCAAAATAAATAAAATCTTAAAAAAAAAAAAAAAAGAAAGAAAACCACAAGCTAGAAAGATGCCTGAGCAGTTAAGAACACCTGCTGACCCCAGCATCCACATCAGGTGGCTCACAACCACTGTACCCT
This sequence comes from Cricetulus griseus, assembly GCF_003668045.3. Lineage (NCBI taxonomy): Eukaryota > Metazoa > Chordata > Mammalia > Rodentia > Cricetidae > Cricetulus > Cricetulus griseus. The sequence continues at coordinate 58,215,731 of NC_048601.1, read as the reverse complement.
CTTATAGAAATTACTACCATCTCTGAGTATGCATTATGCATTTGCATAACACAAATTCTCTCAGTAATGAAGTTATTTGTCTTCTACTAAGACTGGTACAGATGCCAGAAGTGGTGATAATATGACAGCATTTGGGAAGTAGAGGCAGGACAAGCAAGAGTTCAGGGCCATCTGTGGCTACACAACTAATTGTGGTGGCACACACCTTTGATCCTAGCATTCAGAAAGCAGAAGCAGGTGGATCTCTGTGAGTTCAAGGCCAACCTGGTCTACATACCAAGTTCTAGGATTACACAGTAAGGCTTTTGTCTCAAAACCAAATCAAGCCATTTGGCTCAGAGGTTAAGAACATTGGCTACTCTTGAAGATCTAGGTTTGACTCCCAGAACCCACATGACAGTTTACAATTGTCTACAATTCCAGTTCCATGGGGATCATATACCCCTTCTGGCCTTTACAGGCATTAGGCATGCATTTCCTCCCCCCACCCAGACAGGGTTTCTCTGTGTAGCTTTGTAGACCAGGCCTGCCACTGCCTCTTGAGTGCTGGGACTAAACGCATGCACCACTCACTACTACCCGGCAGGCATGCATATATTACACAGACATACAAACAGGCAAAACACCTGTTCACATTGAATAAAAATAGTAATAAAAAATAATAAAACAAAAAGTTGAACACACAACTTAGGTCATTCACTCTAGTTGCTATGGTATCTTTACACTTAACTGTAAATGTCTGTATTCAAAAGTGAAAAAGACTTATCATTAAATAAAAGGGAAATGATAAAATCTTGAAGCTTTGGAGAAAACACCTGAAACACACAGTAACAAGGGATGGGAGTTAATGGGGCCAGAATAAAGAGCTGGGAGTATTCGGGGCTCAGTTTGAGTATACATGCCTAGCATGCCTGAGGCCCTGGTTCAATCCCTTACATATCACACACACACACACACACACACACACACACACACACACACACAGATGTAACTTAGAGCTTTAAAAATTCTGTTTTCCATGGGTGGTGGTGACATACGCCTTTAATCCCAGCACGTGGGAGGCAAAGGCAGGTGGATCTCTGTGAGTTCCAGAAACCCTATCTTGAAAAAAAACAAACAAACCAAAAAACCAAACCAAAACAAAATTTTGTTTTCACAGGTAGTGGTGGCACAAGCCTTTAATCCCAGCACTTGGGAGGCAGAGGTATTAAATTATCTGAGTTTGAGGTCAGCCTAATGTGGGATATTTGTACTCTGTGTGAAGATGTATTGCTGTGACTGGTGTAATAAAAAGCTGAATGGCCAATAGCTAGGCAGGAGGTATAGGTGGGACTTTTGGGCAGAGAGAGGACTCTGGGAAGAAGAAAGGCGGAGTTGCCAGTCAGGCAGGAAGAGGAAACAGGAAGTACAACGTGGAAGAGAGGTAATGCCACATGACAGAATATAGATTAATATAAATGGGTTAATTTAAGTGATAAGAGCTAGTTGAAATAAGCCTAAGCTGAAGACCTTGCTTTCATAATTAATAAGAAGTTTCTGTGTCATTATTTGTGAGATGGCAGCCAACAAAAAAAGCTTGCTGCAGCCTGATCTACAGAGTAAATTCCGGAACAGCCAGGGCTACACAGGGCAACTCTGTCTCGAAAAACAAGTGTTTTCAGTAATTTTAAAGTTTTTTCTTTAAATGAATATGTACAATTTTTTTGATATAAGTGTTTATTCTTACAGTTGTAGGGAATACAAAGCTTCCCTGGGTGTGACAGTGTGCATCTATAACCCAGGTACTCAGGAGGCTAAGGCAGTAATATCTGCAGTTTGAAGGCATACTGAGCTACATAGTGAGACCCAGTCTCAAAAACTTAAAACAACACAACTCTTAACATCTTGTATACCCTTCACCTAGATTCCCAGAGTAACAGTTTTTGTTTTTTCGAGACAGGCTTTCTCTGTGGCATTGGAGCCTGTCCTGGAACTGTCTCTGTAGACCAGGCTGACCTTGAACTCACAGAGATCCTCCTGCCTCTGCCTCCCCAGTGCTGGGATTAAAGGCGTGCTCCAGAGTAACATTTAAAATATACAGAATGAATACTCACTAAAGAAAATGACATGGACACAACCTAATGGCCTCATTTGCTCTTCACCAGCTTACCATACACTTGTGAGGTGAGTGTGAACAGCTCTGCATTCTACCATATGTTCAGCCACAGTCAAGACAAAAAACACTTGCATGGCAGAACACCTTTCTACTAATTATGGAAGCACTAATTCATTCTGTCTCTATGATTATAGGCTTATTGTTGTTGTTGCTAGTATTATTATTATTATTATATTATTTCATCTTGGCTCTTTAAAGTAAGGTCTTGCACATAGCCCTGCCTGGCCTGGAACTCAGTGTGCAAACCAGGTTGGCTCTGAACTGTGATGATACTTCTTCCTCTATTTCCTGAGTACTGGGATTGCAGAAACGCACACTACATCTCTTTTTCTTTTCTCTTTCTTTCTTTCTTCCTTCCTTCCTTCCTTCCTTCCTTCCTTCCTTCCTTCCTTCCTTCCTTCCTTCCTTTCTTTCTTTCCTTCTTCATTATTTTAAATTTTTATTTTAGGAGCTGAAGAAATGGCTCAGCACTGGCTGCTCTTCCAAAGGAGCTGGGTTCAATTCCCAGCACCCACACTATAGCTCACAACTGTCTGTAACTTCAGTCTCGAGGGATCCAATAGCCTCTTTGGCCTGAGGGCATTGAATGCAGGTACACAGACATACATGTAGGCAAAATAACAGGTGTATATAAAACAAATAAATAATAAAATAAATTTAGAGGGTTTTTTGGGAGGGTAAGGGGCTTGGTCCCCAATCTTTTCTTTTTTCTTTCCTTTTTTTTTTTTAATTTAGCAATAATCATTTTACATATCAGTCCCCACCCCACCCCATTCCCTCTCCCTCCCATGCCCCATGCCAACGCCCCCAACCCACACCCCACCTTAGAGATTTATTTTTTACATGGTATGTATATGCACCATATGCCTGCTCAGTGCTCTTGGAGGCCAGAGAGGGTGCTGAATCCCCTGGAGCTGGAGTTACTTTTGGAATTGAATCACAAATTCAGAACCAGCTTGGACTACATACTGAGTTACAGTTGTGAGCTGCTTGAAGTAGGTGCTAGGAATTGAACCCAGTTACTCTGAAAGAGCTTTAAACCATTGAGCCATCACTTTAGCTCTGAGATTGTTTTATTTTTGTGTGTATGTGATTATCCAAGACCAAAAGACATAACCCTTGGAGGGGGAGTTACAGGTATTTGTAAACTGCTGAAGAGAGTGCTGCGATCCAAACTCATGACAGGGCAGCAAATCTCTAACTGCTGGACCATCTTCCCATCCTAGCATAGTTGTGAGCATGATTTGAACCTCAGTTGCTATGACTCTATCCACTGCTGTTGTTTATATTAGTGATACAACATAGGAGACGACATAGAACATTTCTTTTGATTATTCCTTCAGATCACCTCTGGATGATTTCCCACCCGTTAAGCCCCTTCTGAGAAGGGAAACTTACCCTGCCTTTTTAGTGAGGAGGCCACCACAGGCTTTTTCAGGGCACTCTTCCTTACAATGCTGTTTACTGTGTCTTGTGGCATCAGTGAGCTGTTCACCTGAGCACCTAGATCACAAATAGGTTAACGATACTTAACACATGCCTAGGGGATGGGATGCAACTCAGCTGGTGAAATACATGTCTAAAATGCACCAAACCCTGGATGAGCCTCTGTGCCCCATAAACTGAGGGTGGTGGCATAAGCCTGTAATCCCAGAAATCAGGAAGTGCAGGCAGGAGAATAAAGTCAAGGTCATTCTCCATGGCAAGGCTGGCCTGGGATTTGGGAGATCTTGTCTCAAAAAACTAAATAAAGTCAAGCAGCAGTGGCTCACGCCTTTAATCCCAGTACTCGGGAGGCAGAGGCAGGCAGAGCTCTGAGGGTTCAAGGCCAGCCTGGTCTACAGAGCTAGTTTCAGGACAGCCAGGGCTACACAGAAACCCTGTCTAAAAAGACCAAACTGAAAACCAAAAACCAAAGTAAACCAAAACATGACATCATTTCTATAGCCAGGTATGTAATCTTAGCACTTGGGAGGCAGAGGCAGGAGGATCACAAGTTAAAGGTCATCTCAGTTACACAGTAGGTTCAAAGTTAGACTCAGCTGTGTGAGAAAGACCCTGTCTCAAAGATGTCAGTCCAGCCTACCACTTTCCAAGATGGCTCAAAGGAGAAAGGTACATGTTGTCAAGCCTAAATCTGAGTTCAATTCCTGGAACCTACACAGTGGAAGGAGAGAACCAACCCAAGAAAACACACACACACACACACACACACACACACACACACACACACACACACACACAAAGAAAAAGTAATTTTATTGTTACATATTTTACTGATTTATTTTTATTTTATGTGCATTAATGTTTTTAACCTACATGTATAACTGTGTGAGGATGCCAGATCCCTTGGAACTGGAGTTACAGACAGTTGTGAGCTGCCATGTGGGTGCTGGGAATCGACCCTGGGTCCTCTTCCAGAGCCTTCAGTGCTCTTAACTGCTGAGCCATCAATCCAGCCCTCAACACTTTTTTTTTTTTAAATCTTTTTTTTTTTTTTTAATTTTATTTATTTATTATGTATACAACATTCTGCTTCCATGTATATCTGCACACCAGAAGAGGGCACCAGATTTCCTAACAGATGGTTGTGAACCACCATGTGGTTGCTGGGAATTGAACTAAGAACCTCTGGAAGAGCAGTCAGTGCTCTTAATCTCTCCAGCCCGCCCTCAACACTTTTATCTATTTTTGTTTGTGTGTATATGGGTGTGCCACATGTCACATGTGGAGGTCAGAGGATAATTTTGGGGAAGTTAATTGTCCCTTTCCATCATGTGAGTCCCAGGGATTGACTCAATTACTCAGCCAGGCTTGATAGCAAGAGGATTTACCCACTGAGCTACCTGTCCAGCCCAGACCAAATAATCTTAAAACAAGTCTGCAAACCTGGGGCTAGAGCAATGGCTCATCAGTTAAGAGGACTGGCTGCTCTTGCAGAGGGGCTGGGTTTAGTTCCCAGCACCTGGATGGTGGCTCATACTTCTTGATTCCAGTTCCAGGGGACTCACATTCTCTGGCCTCAAGTACCAGATACATACACGGGTGCAAAAACATACATGAACATACATACACGTATGTGTATACACATGGGCAAGATATACATAAAACTTTTTAAATTCTGTAAAATTATAAAAATTGATTTGATAATTTCTAAAGCATCTAAAACATAAACAGTCTTTGCTAATATCTAGGATAGCTTTATAGTTTCTAGAAGGAACCAGTATTAACATTTAACCAGAAAATCTTAACTTTTTCAGATTTTTTTTTTTGTTTGTTTGTTTTTGTTTTTTTTTTCGAGACAGGGTTTCTCTGTGGCTTTGGAGGCTGTCCTGGAACTAGCTCTTGTAGACCAGGCTGGTCTCGAACTCACAGAGATACACCTGCCTCTGTCTCCCGAGTGCTGGGATTAAAGGCGTGTGCCACCAACACCTAACTACTTTTTCAGATCTTTATGAGAGATAGGGACTGAAAACAGAAGTAGGATGAAGGAATTTACACACTGTTTTTACCTTTCTCATTACCAACATACTTTCTGTTGAGTTCTCCATTTTCTTCTCTATGAATAGTTTTTTGATATTTATTTATTTGATTTATATAGTGAAACCCTCCTGTTCTTTGTTTTGGTTGGCTTGGAACATTTTAGGTAGATCAGGCTGTCTTCAAACTAAAGAGATCTATCTGGTTCTGCTTCTGGAATGCAGCACCAGGCCTGGCCTGTACTTTAAAAAAAATAAATTGTTCTGAACAAGAGTCCAACCAGGGCATCAGTGGCATACACCTTTAATCCCAGCATGGAAGGCAGAGGCAGGTGGATTTCTATGTTTAAGGGCAGCCTGGTCTACAAAGCGAGTTCCAGGACAGTCAGGGCTACACAGAAATACCTCATCTTGAAAAACAAAAATAAAAACAAAACCTAAAAAACAAAACAAAATAAAAGAACAAGAGTCTTTCTCACAATTCCTTGGAGTCAATGAAAGAAAAAAAGACAATTTCCAAACATCAAAGAAACAAGTGAAACTCTCTCACCAGACATTTCATCCTTCTTCCTCTTCCGTGGCTTAGAGGCAGCAGATTCACAAGCCGAGACAGATGACTCTGAGTGGCAGCCTAACTGGGGCACCATTACCTCTTTAAGACCTTTAAAAAAAAGTTTCTTAATTACTACTATTATCCAAGAGAAAGCATGGGCCCCTAACTAAATAAAAAACAAGTCTATAAAAATTTGACTCCAGAAAAACAAGGACAGACCAGTTGCTTAATGTAAATAAGTTAAAAGTTAAAGAACTCTCCCAAATACTGTGCTCTATTTAGGAATGGGGAAGTGGCTCAGGCACAGAGCACTTGCTTAGAATGTATAAGGCTCTGAGTTCTATCTCCAGCACATACTTTTGTACACACACACACACACACACACACACACACACACACACACACACACACACTCTTTGCGAAATCTATTGTCTCAATAAAAATGTTCATCTCTCCTTATCATCAATGTCAACTATCTAACCAAACTTATGTGCTATGCTGGCTGGAATTCAAAGAAGGAATGTTAGCCATGAGTGTTGGCTCTGGCCTATTATCCCAGCATGTAGGAGAGGCAAGAGGTTTAAATTTGAGGGCAGCTGGATTACTTTAGCAAAACATCATGTTTTATTTATTTATTTTTTTGAGGGGGTGTTTTCAAGACAAGATTTCTCTGTGTAGTGCTGGCTGACCTGGAACTTGCTGGCCAGACCAGGCTGGCCTCGAACTCACAGAGATCCACCTGCGTCTGCCTCCCAAGTGCTGGGATTAAAGGCGTGTGCCATCACTGCTTGTCTAACATTAAGGTTTTGTTGACACATATCACATATCTCACACACACACACACACACACACACACACACACACACACACACTAAAAAAAAGGAGTGCTTTTCTTCTATAATATGTAGCACCTGATGAAGGGATATTAGGACAAGTTCCAAAGGCATCAGTGGAACACCTTCACTGCCATTTTAGAACAACCAAGTAACTATCAATCTTTCCACCTACCGCTGGCATCAAAATTTAGGAAGTCCGAGAATTCCTGAGCCAGTGTTTCGTCACTGGCAAAGGCACAGAGGCAAGCAAAGAAATGGATGCACTTTGGGGCTGCCTCAGCCTTGGGGATGTTGGACTTGTGTGACTTCAGAGACTGGCAGGAGCAGAAGAAGCGTCGCTCTGGCAAGCTTCTGGAGCCGATCTTCTGCATGAAGGACGTGTGCAAATAGCCCAAGCTGTGCTTCTGGCTGGCCTTGCATTTCACTACCATGATGCTTTTAGTGACTCTCTGTACCAGAGGACCTGTAGGTTCTGTGGCCAACTGCCAGATGGTCTGTTTGGTTTCTGGGGAAGCCTGCATAGCATTCAGGACTGAACTCTTTAGGGTCAGAGGGGTGGCCTCTGCCTGGCAGTTAACTGCTAGCTTGATGTGCTGACACTGGTTTTCCACGATGCCTTGAGTGGCAGCTTTCAAACAAGATGGGACATAACACCGGCCAGAGCTCAGCTGAGTGATGATTGTCCCATCCACTGTCTGGATTGTCGTCTCTGAAACACCTAGCTCCACAAAGCATCGATAGTCAGGGCCCCGGTCTCTTTGTCGAACGGAGTAGACCTGTAGATCAGAGCCTGTGATAATTTTGACAGCTTCAATACTAGGCTGCTTCCGGGCACCATAGCGAAATATGGTTCCGCATGTCTTGTTCTTACAGCTCAACCCACGGGTTCCATTGTACGTACCACATCGGGGACATTTCCTGATTCCCCTCAATGTGGCCTTCCCCAAGTCAGATAAGAAAGCTGGGACTTTAGTCCTCTGAGAGTTTGGTTCCATTGTTCCCTAGGTTCTAGGGTTCCACAGCCCCTAGAAAGACAAGACTATCAGCAGAACACATTCACACAAAGTTAACATTGAGAGAGAGAAAAAAGGAGAGGCAGGGATTTCTATTTATTTTTGACATTGGGTCTCACTTTGTAGCTCAGACTGGTTTATAAATATGTAGCTGTGCTGGGTAATTTCCAGCTGATACAAGCTAGAGTTACCCAAAAGGAGAGAACCTTAATAGAGAAAATGCCTTTATAACACCTGGCTGTAAGGCATTTTCTTAATTAGTGATTGATGGGAGAGGGTCTGGCCCACTGTGGGTGATGCCATCCCTGGACTGGTGGTCCTGGGATCCATAAGAAAACTGGCTGGGGACTGGAGAGATGGCTCAGAGGTTAAGAGCACTGGCTGCTCTTCCAGAGGTCTTGAGTTCAATTCCCAGAAACCACATGGTGGCTCACAACCATCTATAAGATCTGGCGCCCTCTTCTGGCATGTAGGTGTACATACTGGCAGAATACTGTAGACATAATAAATATTTTAAAAAAAGAAAAGAAAACAGACTGATGATAGGCACGGTGGCGCACACCTTTAATCCCAGCACTCAGGAGACAGAGGCAGGCAGATCTCTGTGAGTTCAAGGCCAGTCTAGTCTACAAAGTGAGTTCCAGGACAGCCAAGGCTGTTACACAGAGAAACGCAAAAAATATGTCTCCACAAACCAAAAACAAGAATAAAGAAAGCAGGCTGAACAAGCAGAGCAAGCTAGTAAACAGCACTCTTCCATGGCCTCTGCATCAGCTCCTGACTCCTTCCTGCCCTGTCTGAGTTTCTGTCCTGACTTCCTTTAATGATAAACAGTGATATGGAAGTGCATGATAAATAAACCCCTTTCTCCCTCAACTTGCTTTTTGGCTATCATGTTTTGTTGCAGAAACAGTAATCCTAACTAAGACAGTAGCAGAGGCTAGTCTCAAATTCTCATAGATCCTCCTGCCTTAGCCTCCCAATGTTGGCACTAGAATGCAGCTTCAGCACTGCATAAACTGCAGATGTTGGTGCATGCCTGTAATGCCAGCATTCAAGAGGAACATGAATGTCATCCTCAGTTACAAAGGACTTCAAGGCAAACCTGGGCTACATGAGAACCTGTCTCAATAAGAAAGGATCAGGAAAGATGGCTTACTTTCCTTCTACTGGTCCCCAGAAGACCCACCAAATCCTTCCCAGTCCTACCTGTACCTGCTGCCGGGGCACCTGGAGAACAGTGGAGCCTGTATCCATAAGACCTAAAGTAAGTTTCATTAGTCTGTGCTGATCAGACTGCACAGAGACAGGCATGCTCATTTGCTGTGAGATATGCCACTTGGCCTAAGGCTTCTGAAGGCTGATCTTTGATGTAACAATGCAGACATTCTGTTTCTCCCTGGCAAAGCTCTTGCTTAGGGTTCCAGTCAGATTCCAGTTCCCCTAGGTAGAGATCTTGGCAGCCTAAAGCAAAACAAGAGAAGACAGCTGTCATATAACAAAGATGGGTCTTTCCACTTAGAAGTAGGCAGAACATAGCCAGGCAGTGGTGGCGCATGCCTTTAATCCCAAAACTCGGGAGGCAGAGACAGGTGGATATGTGTGAGTTGAGGCCAGCCCTGTCTACAAGAGCTAGTTCCAGCACAGCCTTCAAAGCCACAGAGAAACCCTGTCTCAAAAAATCGGGGGGGGGAGGGGGGGGAGAAAAAACAAATAGGCAACAGGGGCTGGGAGAGATCAGCAGCACAGCACGTGCCCAGACTACATGAAGTCCTGGGGCCAGTCCTCAGTGCTAGAACAACACCACACAGAGATCTGCCAGCCTCTGCCTCCCAAGTGCCGGGATTAAAGGCGTGCACCACCACTGCAACATTTTATACTTCTAAAAAGAAAGTAATATAGCAATAGTAATGCCATATTCCAAGGCTGACAGGAGCACCAGTCACAGCACAAAACTGTTCACACTCATCTTCCCTAGTGGTAATCATAGTGAGTGCCTTATGTTTTTATTTTTCATTGAAAGTTGTAAAGATTCATTTTCATGTGTATTGTTTGTTTGACCTGTATATATAGTTATGCACCAATTGCATTCCTGGTAGTTATGGAAGTCAGGGCACCAAATCCCCCAGAACTGGAGTTATGGATAGTTGTGAGCCACAATGTAGGTGCTGAGAACGAAACCTGGGTCCTCTGGAAGGGCAGTGAGAGCTCTGAACAGTTGTGCCATCTCTCTGCACCTCCCCCTTGACATTATAAGGAGCCTCGCATGACCCTGAACTTCTCATCTTCCAGCACCTAACTCTTGAGTGCTAGGATCATAGGCGTGTGCCACCCTCTCCCCACCCTCACTCCCTGTGAGGCCAATGACGACTCTGAAACTCTGGTCCTCCAGCAACAACTTCCAAATACTGGGATTACCGGTATGTGTCATAGTGCCCAGTTTATGCAGTGCTGAGGAATCAAATCAGGGCTTTGTGGATGCTAGGCAAGTAGTTCACTCACTGACTTTCTTCCTCAGCTTCTTAAGCTCAATGTTTATAACACTATTTTTTACTTTTTTGAAAAGGCTCTTGCTCCATCACCCTGCCCGGCCTGGAACACAGGCATGCACTTCTACACAGTCCCAGCTGTCCTGCAGAGTAGGCTGACCTTGAGCTACAGACATCCACAAGCGCCACACACACTACCACTTCCAGACTACACCTGACTAACATGCCTGTGTACGTGCAAATGTATGTGTGGTCCCGACTCCCGCGGCCAGAGAGTGACAATGGGTGTCCTTCCTTCTCGATCGCTTCACTCTTTCTCTTTCCCTCTCACCTTTCCTTTCTGGTTTTGAAACAGGGTCTCTATATGCAGCCCTGGCTATCCTGGAGCTCAATATGTAAACCAGGCTGGTCTGAACTCCCAGAGACTTGCTTGCTTTTGTCTCCCGGGTGCTGGGATTAAAGGCCAGCATACCTGGTCCACTGTATTTTTTTTTTCTAAGATCTATGTGTATGAAAAAAAAAAAAAAAGATTGATGTGCATGAATGTTTTGCCTGCATGTATGTATATGTACCACAGGCATGCCTAGTGTCTGTGAAGTTCAGAAGAGTGCATCAGATCCCCTGGAGTTACAGATGATTGTGAGCTACCATGTGGGTTCTGGGAACTGAACCCTGGTCCTCTGCAAGAACAACAAATACTCTTTACCACTGAGCTATTTCTCTAGCCTTACATCTTAATTTTTGAGACAGGGTCTTTCACTGAACCTGGAACTCACCATTTTGTCTAGACTGGTTGACAGACAAACCCCAGCGATCCTCTTGGCTCTGCCTCCCAGGCACTGGGATTACAAGTATGCACCTCTGTGCCTGGCTCTGTAAGTGGGTTCTTCGGATCAGAACTTAGGTCCTCATATTGTAAGACAGGAACTTCTCCATAAGAACCATCTTCTCTGCCCCTTAATGTTTTTTCATTAAAAGGAAAAAAAGATAATCAGCTTGTGATTCTCTAAAAAAATATTTAGTTGCAAATCAGAGTGTATAATATACTGCCAATTATGCATAAAACAATGGAGAAACAAATTCACACACACACACACACACACACACACACACACACACATATATATATATGCATATTGTATTAGGTTGTAAATAAAACAGTCTTTTTGTTTTTTTTCTGGGAGAGAGTTTCACCATGTAGCCCTGGCTTGTCTGAAACTCACTAGTAGATCAAACTGGCCTGGAACTGATGAGATTCACCTCCCTCTGCCTCCTGGGTGCTAGGACTAACCTAATCATTAAAGGCATGAACTACCACACCCAACTACTTAAGACATTTTCAGAGGTTTATTTTTGTGTATCTGTCTGTATGAGTTATCTACACATGTGAATACAGATGCCTGTGGAGGCCAGAAGAGGGTATAGGATCCTCAGGAGCTGCAGTTACATGTAGTTAAAAGGCTGCTTGATGCGGGTGCTGGGAACTGAACTCTGGTCCTCTGAAAAGCTGCAAGCACTTCTAACTGCTGAGCTATTATTCTAATCCCTGTAAAATCTTTTTTTTTTTAATGCAGTATTTCAGTGGATCAGTAAGTCATGTTTATTTACTTATCAGTCAACAGACACTTGGCTTATTCCCAAGTTTTTGGCTACAATATATAGTGCTGAGATCAGTGAGACAAGTATTTGTGTAGCCAAATGTTTTCACATGAACTTATCCTGGGCTGGAGCTAGTACACCTGAGGGTTAGCGCACTGGCTCATCGTGTAAGACCCTCATGTATGTATTTATTGGGTACCACATTCTATTTCTTTTATTTTTTTAAGATGGGGCTTTACTTTGTGACCTGGAATTTATTATGAAGCCCAGGCAGGTCTCAAACTCTTGATAATCCTCCTGCCTCAGCCTCCTAAGTGATAGGACTATATATTTCATATATGTAAACATGGCTATCTCCTCTGAACAGTTAATATTTTCAGAACCTGTTTTCCAAAGGGGCTGTACCCATTACATTCCCACAGGCAACACAGGATTTCTACTTCTGCATCGTCTTCATTATAGCCATCTGATTGTAGTGGGCATCATACTGTATCTCACTGAAGCTTTATTTGCAAATCTCTACTAAATACTTATGTTGAGCAAGATTTTTCAAGACTATTTGAAATAGTATGCCATGTGAAAGGAGCTAAATTACAGAAGCCCATACATTGAATGAATGAAACATCCAGGACAGGAAAAAAAGGAAAGGCAGAAGGAGGCCATCGGTGCAGGCCTGGGAGGAGGAGGGATTTAGTAGCGATGGTTATGAGGTTCTTTTCTTTTCTCTTCTTTTCTTTTTGTTTTTCCGAGACAGGGTTTCTCTGTGTAACAGTCCTGGCTGTCCTTGAACTTGATTTGTAGACCAGGCTGGCCTTGAACTCATTGAAATCTGTCTGCCTCTGACTCTCAAGTGCTGGGATAAAATGTGTGTGCCACCAGTGCCTGGCTATCACAAGGTTTCTTTTGGAATGATGAAAGATATTATGAAACTCTGCTCTGTGAAATGTTTTTCAGTTCTGTAAATTTACAAAATCTCTTGAATTCTAATATTTGTAAAAGGTTGATTATATGCATATAGCATATTAATAAAACTATTACTACCTTAAAAAAGAGAGGGAGGCCGAGGACAGTCTCCAAACCTACAGAGAAACCCTGTAGATGGCTCACTTGTTGCTCCTGCAGAGATCCTGGGTTCAATTCCCAGCACCCACATGGCTACTCAAAACTAGCTATAACTTCAGCTCTTGAGGTCTAATTATTTCTTCTGGTCTCTAAAGTGATGAATAGCATACATACATACACACATTCAGGCACATAAAATAAAAAATAAATCTTTTAAGAAAGACAGGGTGGGGAGGCTGGAGAGATGGTTCAGAAGTCAATAGTACTTATTTTTCTTACAGAGGGCCTGAAATCAGTTACCAGGACCCACATGGTTGCTCATAACCATTTCTAATCCCAGTTCCAAGGATTCCAATGCCCTCTTCTCACTTCTGAGAGTACCAGGAATCTGGGTGGTGGTATACAGATGCAGGTAAAACACTCATGCACACCGGGCGGTGGTGGCGCATGCCTTTAATCCCAGCACTTGGGAAGCAGAGGCAGGTGGATCTCTGTGAGTTCGAGGCCATTCTGGTTTACAGAGTTCCAGGACAGGCTCCAAAGGTACAGAGAAACGCTATCTTGAAACCTCGCCCCGCAAAAAAGAATTTGAATTTGTTTTGGCTTGATCACTTAAGCCCTAGCTAAAGTGCATTCCCTAGATAACAATGAAACCTGAGAGAGAAACATCTTTAGCATATACTCACGTACATAAATAAATCTTAAAAAAAATTTTAAAGAGAGTGTTGAGAAGCTGGGCGTTGGTGGCGCACGCCTTTAATCCCAGCGCTCAGGAGACAGAGGCAGGTGGATCTCTGTGAGTTTGAGGCCAGCCTGTTCTCCAGAGGGAGTGCCAGGATAGCCTCCAAAGCTACACAGAGAAATCCTGTCTTGAAAAACAAAACACAAAAAAAGAGGGTTGAGATATAGTTTAGTTGTAGAGTCCTTACCTAATGAGGAGGCATCTAGTTTCAATCCCTAGTACCAATTAAACAACAACAACAACAAAAAAAGCCATCAAAAAAGAGCAGAAAGGATTTTATATCTCACCACTCTATTGGAAAGGCTATAAATAAAATTATGTATTAAAAACTTCGCTTTGGTGATTTTACTTCTAATATATCATAATTTATTTGTATATATTTTCATTTTTACTTTTTTTGTTATTTTGGGACAGGGTTTCTCTGTATTTCTTTGGAGTCTGTCCTGGAACTGGCTCAGTAGACTAGGCTGGCCAGACATGGGTGCTGGGAACTGAACCCAGACTCCCTGCAAGAGCAGTATGCACTCTTAAATTTACCAGCACCCCCTCCATTTGAGTTGGGTCTAACTATGTAGACCTGGGCTGGTCTTTAACTCAATATGTGGAGTAGGCTCGCCTCGAAATCACAGCAATTTCTCTGTGAGAATAATTGCAGAACAGGAAGAGGACTTTCAGGAAAGAGCTAAGTACAGTGTACCCAGGTAATATGCTACTGTAAAGGCACTAAAAACAAGTGAGATCTGTGTACCGAGCACGTATCAACACGTGTTGCGGAATGTAAAAAGTGTAGTGCTTTGTGTATGCTATTTTTTGTTTTAATGAGGGTGGGTAGGTTCAGTGGTTAAGAGCATGAACTGCTCTTCTAGAGGACCCAAGTTAGGTTGCCAGAATCCACACTGGGGGCACACAACTTCTTATAATTCTAATTCCAGGGAATCCAACCCCTTTGACACAATGGGAACACACACACACACACACACACACACACACACACACACACACAAAAAAAAAAAAAAAAAAAAACCTAAGAAAGAAAGAAATTAAGAAATAAATAGATGTCTATTGCCTCAGCAGTGATTTGAGACCTGGGAAATGGAGATTTACATTTCATTTTTTTACTATTTGAATTTTAAAACATGTACTATTATGACTCATTACAGAGTTTTCTTCTTTTTCCTTTTTTTTTTTTTTCTTTCCAAGAGAGAGTTACCTAGACCAGGCTAGCCTCAAACTCAGAACCGCCGCTTGTCTCAGAGTGCTGGAAGTAAAAGCGTGCTCTACCACGCCCATCTAATTCTTTTTTTTTATTGGGGGGGGGGCAACGAGGACGGGGTCTGCTACCTAGCCTAGGTGTCCTCGAACTCGAGATCCTCTTGCCTCTGCCTCCCGAGTGCCGGGATGACAGGCAGCGCCACCGAGCCCGGCTTGAAGATTCTGCTTAAAAGGATACACAAGGAAAGCGACTTGTGAAGGAGCTGAGATGGAAACCTGAAGGGTCTCTGGATGGTCGTCTCTCCTTAGCAAGAGGATGAACAGGGAACCCAGAACGAGGTGGGTTTCACCCTGGTGCCAGCCAGCCGCGGAGCTGGTCGGTGTGGGGGACGCTGTTTGGGGGCGTGTTTAGCGCTCCTCAGGTGAGCAGAACTGCAGGAGCACGCGCATTCACTGAATGCATCTGTGGAAGCGCTGTTTACCCATTTTAGGGATGGGACTGCGGGACTGGACTGAAGCGGCAAGCCCGCAGCTCTTTACTGAGAGTGGGGAAATGAGGCCAGTCGCTGTCAGATCAGAGTCTGGGCCTCAGTCCTACTGTGTTGTTTAGGAGCGCGCGCCTAAGCGCAGCTTCCGGGACCATCCGGCTGCAAAACGCACTTCCCATGCGACCTCCATCCCGGCATCCTCCGCACAACGCTCACTTCCGGTGCCAAGTGAAGACCCCAGCAAAAATGTAACCATAACGACACGCAGTTCTCAGAACACATTTTCCACCATGACCGCCACCCTCAGCCGTGCCCGGCCACTGCCCGGCCGCGCACTCAGGACCCTTACCCGCCTCGCACCTCCAGGGACTTCCCGCCGGCGACCACTCTCGCCGCGTCTCTCTTTGGCTGCTGCGGCCTTTTACAAACGCGGCCAAACCGTTCGCTGTAACGACAGTCGTTATTGGTCAGGGTCGCCCACGTGCACTAAGGGTCCGCCCACCTCCGCTTGAGGGGCACGATGGGATTTGTAGTGTTCTCAGCTCTGCCTTTCGGACATGATCTAGTGACGAAATCAGCAGAGAAGATCCGCGCTGCCACTTTGGTGGTCTTCCTGGATTGACCTAGAGGTACAGAAAACACCTATGGTGCTTCTCGATGGCCCCAACTACTTCGAGCGGAAACAACTCTACTGAAAACAGTACTACTGACGCTCTTACTAGAAGAAACAGCAGCAATTTTCGAGTTTGCGTCGCTCTCCTACTCTTTCACTTGTATGGTTTTCTTTCCCTTGGCACTTGCGCATTACTTTCCTCTTGGACCCTAAATAGCCTTTCTGTACATTCGTCTTCAGAATCATACAGAATAAATCTATGTTCATCAGCATAGATTTAAAAGCAGTACTGTTTTTTTGTTTTTATTTTTGTTTTTATTTTTTTAGGTGAGGCTTGCGTCTTGGAAAATTCTGTACCTTGGTCATTTACTGCTGGTGGCGCTGTGGGCAAACAGCCTTATTCTGACCAAATTTTACTCTTATCTGTTGTAGAAATGATCTTTTCTGGGATCAAATTTTTCTAATATTGTTTTTAGAAACTGGAGGATCCCTCCTGTTAAAGAAGAGATGTTCCCCATCTTCACACTTTTCATCTGTTGTTACATTTTAAAACATTCATATATATACTTGGATTATCTGGATGATTTCCTTCTAAACAAGAACATGGCTTTTCAATAGCTAGTACCTAGCAACTGGCTCAAGTCCCAAACCCGATTTTCTTTTTCCAAAAAAGATTTTATGTATATGTGCTCTATTTGCATTTATGTCTGCATGACAGGAGGCATCAGATTCCATTAGTGATGTTTGTGAGCCACCATGTGGTGACTGGGAATTGAACTCAGGACCTCTGGAAGAGCAGCCATCTCTCTAGCCTGAAAATCCCCATTTCTCCTTTGCCCTACTCTTCAATGTCAGGCTGTTAAAGACACAGACATGCAGGCACTTCCTTTCTGGGTCCTGTTTCTCTTTCTCATTCATTGAAGAGTGGTTCATGAAAGACCCCTTGATGCTCAGAAACAGCTACATCCTCAATACCATGCTCTCCCCTCTCAAGATCTCTTGGAACCCCTGGCTGTGCCAGCCTGCAGCTCTTTCTAACGGACATAAAATACAGGGCATCTAGTTAAGCAATTGTGTTGTGTGTCCCCTGTGGTATCTGGCAACCCCAGCTGTCTTCCCTACTTGGAATGTTTCTCTACTTCTGTTAGACCTGCATTTCCTGTTCCTGTGGTAAATGGACTCCTTGGAAGGGTAAGGAGCTCAGCTGTGGCTGCAAAGTGTTCTCCTTACTCTATTTTTCCTTCCCTGCTTTGCCTACAAGTAATAGTTGCTTTCTGTACATCTACTATTTAACTATTGTCTGCCTACTTGTCATGACAATGTTTACTTTATTCCAACCTTTTAACAAATCTTTGATTATTTTGCTTAAAATTAAAACAACTTTTAAAAATGTACATGGGTGTTTTGCCTGACTGTACACACCTGGTGCTGGTGAGGGCAGAGAGGGCATCATATCCTCTGGAATTATAATTACAGATGGCTGTGAACCATCACTTAGGTGCTTGGAGGCAAGTGCTCTTAACAGCTGAGCCATCATTTCTCTTTGATCTTTGTCTCCTACCTGATAATAAACTGTTCATTCAAAAACATGTGGCACTGAAGGGTTAATTTGAGAATGGAGATGAGATTCTGTGGTGTTGGGTAAAAGCTAAACTGTAACAGTTATTGAGAGGCATGCTGTAGTTTCAATTACCTTCTATGTGCCATTTGATACAATGTGAGGGCTGGAAGAGATAGTGGTGTGAAGTCAGTCCCAGGGGTCCAGACACATTAGGAAGCAAATTTCAAAACAGGAGATACCTTTGCATGGCAGATAAGGGAGCCAAGGGAGCTCAGACTAGCACAGAACTCTTTCTAAGCAGGTCAAACCCTAAGAGAACCCAGGGCTAAACTCTACCCCATTGCTAAGGACTGAACTCAGGTACCAAGCAGGTTGAAGGTTGAACAGGGTCTACTACCCTTGAGCTTTAGCCTCCAGTCTCTGTGGCTGCTGCTTTTGTTTTAGGATTATCTATCTATCTATCTATCTATCTATCTATCTATCTATCTATCTATCTATCTATCTATCTATCTAATCATGTTTATCGAGAGCCAGGGTTTCTCTGTGTAAGAGCTCTGGCTGTCCTGGAATTCGATGGCCTCAAAACCAGAGAGATTTCTCCTGCCTCTGCCTCCTGAGTGCTGGGATTAAAGGCATGATCCACCACACCCGGCATTAATTTTTTAATTTTATGTAAATATTTTGCCTGCATATACTAGTACTCCTGCTTGCAGGGCCCACAGAGGCCACTGGATCCACTGGAACAGGAGTGAATAGACTGCTTATTCTACCATGTAGATGCTTGGGAACTGAATCCAAGTCCTTGTCAAGCAAGAATTGGCAAGTGCTCCTAACTGCTGAGCCACCTGTCTATCTCCCACCTTCTTTAAGAATCTCTTACTAGGGGGCTGGAGAGATGGCTCAGAGGTTAAGAGCACTGACTGCTCTTCCAGAGATCCTGAGTTCAATTCCCAGCAACCACATGGTGGCTCACAACCATCCGTTATGAGATCTGGTGCCCTCTTCTGGTGTGCAGATATACATGGAAGCAGAATGTTGTATACATAATAAGATCTTTAAAAGAAAAAAGTTTCTGTTACTAGAGCTAGTTCCAGGACAGGCTCTAAAGCTACACAGAGAAACCCTGTCTCGAAAAGCCAAAAAAGAAGGAAAGAAAGAATCTGTTACTGTGATTATAAAGTGTGTACCACAAAGCTACAGAGGCACTCTGGGGGGAAAAAAATTCATTACCCAAAAGGGAGGGAGCTGTGAAACCTGGGGAAGGTCCCTCTAGGGAGGGAATAGAGGAAGCCCTATGTGTGTGAGCTGTTGACATGCTGTCATGGGTCCTAGCCATAGACCCACAGGAAAATGGCAAAGACGTTTGTTTCTTCAATCCAGGTGAAGCTCAAGAGGATGGATGCCAAAGCCTTCCTCGGGGACCTGAGTACAGATGTTGACAGTATGCATAGAAAATGTACATACCACAGCTGTTCCCCATGAATTCACAGCTTGAAGACTGCTCCCCTCAAAAGACTGTTCTTACCAAGATTAGTTAAACATGCCTCCTTGATCCCCCTGTATACCATAAACTCTGCCTTTCTGTTGGAGTGCATGTAATAAACACCCTGAGCTTGTTTGTTTGTTTTTTGAGACAGGATTTTTCTGTAGCTTTGGAGCCTGTCCTGGAACTCAATCAGTAGCCCAACCAGGCTGGTCTCTGCCTCCCGAGTGCTGGGAGTAAAGTCACGTACCACCACTGCCTGGCCACCCTGAGCTTCTGGAGTACTGAGGTTTCTTCATTACTCCAGTCCTCCAGACAACCAGCTTTTTTTTGTGTATCTGTGTGTCTGTTTTCATTTCATTCTCTTGACACCCCAGTCAAGTTCAATCCCTGGAGCTATGGCAGCACGTCCTTTTCATACTTCTGTTAGTACTAGGACCAGTTAAGTCAACTTTCAAACACAAGTAAACAGAAGGTAATAAAGACACACTAATAAAAGTATGGCAGCAGAGCAACACCTACCCAGAGGGTCCCTGTAGAAATGCACACCCAGCAAGCACATGCCACAAGGGCTGGGATGCAGCTCCTTGTTTAGCATTCACAGGGTGCCTTTGCTCTTCAGGACTTCGAAAGACAGGGTACAGTGGCACATACCTCTAATCCCAAAAAATGGGGTGAAGAGGCAGGAGGATCAGAAAATACTGTCTACAAAGCAAGTTTGAGACCAGCCTGGGATACATGAGGCTGTCTCAAACAAAACCAATCTCTACCAAATCCAAACAGAGTCCAGAAGACTCCAGTTAGGGACATCTAAGTCTAGAACACTACCTAAATGCAGATTTGGGTTTATCCTGTAACTGAACTCTGCTTCACACAATTCACCCATCTGCATGTGAAAGCTTTGATTCAAAGACTTTATTTATGCTGTGGATTTCAGAAAGGTGCAAACTACTTGTTTGAAGTTCATTTTTTAAATTATTTTTAAAATTTTGTGCACATATGTATACCAGTGTGGTTCCCAACCTTCCTCATGATTCAACCCTTTAATACAGTTCCTCCTTTGGTGACCCCCAACCATAAAATTATGGTTGTCACTTCATAACCATAGTTTTGATACTGTTATGAATCATAATGTAAACATCTGATATGTAGGATATCTGATATGCAACCCGCAAGGGGGGGGGTTCAAGGACTACTGGTATGTGCACCCGAATGAAGTGCCTGTGGAGGCCAGAAGAGGCCCAGATCCTCTAGCTAGACTTAGAGGCAGTTGTGAACTGCCTGAAGTGGGTGCTGAGAACCAAACATGGTCCTCTCAAGAGCAGCAAGTGCTCTTAACCACTGAGTCTCCTCTCCAGGGGTTAATACCACCGATCCAGAATAAGACTACTGCAGTTTAAAGCCAAATTTGAAGCAAGCTTTATGGCTAGGTAGATGGGCTCTGGCCAGGTCCATACCCAGGTCCCCAGGAAATAGCCCAGAACCAAATATGGCAAGGACGTAAGAAGGAAAACCCATAACATACTGCATTTCCCATCAGGTCCAATTAGGGATAAGCATACATCTTGATGTACCTCCAGACTACATCCAATCATGGGCCAGCATATATCCTGATGAACCTCCCACCCATATGTGATCAAGCACATCCTGGTGCAGATAGGTCAAATTTGTTTATGGAAAGTGAAAACATGTGGCTTGTTAGCTCCCATAAATAGTAGCCTCCTGTATTTCAGGGACTATCTGCTCTTGGATAAGGGGCTTGCAGGTAAGATGTAATTTTTGTTTCATGGATCTTTTAGGCATAGTAATTAAAACTTAAAATGTAATTGGCTCTCACATAGCACAAGTACCTTCTTTTTGGTTGTGAGCCTAGCCTTTAACAGCTGAGCCATCTCTCCAGCCCCAAGTCTCTTCTTTTTAAACTCTTGCATTAAAGGTAGCACACACCTTTAATCCAGGCAGAGGCAGGCCAATCTCTGAGTTCCAGGACAGCCAAGGCTACACAGACTACATAGAAAAACCTTGTCTTAAAAACAAAAACAAAAGCAAAAACAGGACTGGAGAGATGGCTCAGAGGTTAAGAGCACAGGCTGCTCTTCCAGAGGTCCTGAGTTCAATTCCCAGCAACCACACGGTGGCTCAAAAACCATCTGTAATGAGATCTGTACCCTCTTCTGGCCCAAAGGCATACATGCAGGCAGATCATTGTATACATAATAAATAAACAAATCTTTAAAAATAAAATTAAAAAACAAACAAACAAAATGAGGACATTGGAGTCTTTGAAACTGGAGTTACAGATGGTTGAAAGCCACCTTTAGGAATTGAACCAAGGCCCCCTGGAAGAGCAGCCAGTGTTCTTAACCACTGGGACATCTCTAGTCCCTAACACACATTTCTTTTTTAAAAGAAATGCACGCCCCCTACATGTACTCACATAATTTAAAAATAACAAAAATAAAGCTTAACAAAAAAGGAATAACACTTTAATTATGTGTATGTCTATGTGGCTACACATACATATGTACAGATGCCATGGAGGCCAGATCTAGAACTCATGGCCATTCTCCTGACTCAAATTCCTAAATGCTGGGATTACAGGCATCTATTACCATGCCTTACTAAAAAGAATACCGATTTTATCACATAGTCACATGACTAAGGTCTTAAAGTATTTTCTTTTCTTTGTTCTTTTGGTTTTTCGAGACAGGGTTTCTCTGTAGCTTTGGAGACTGTCCTGGAACTAGCTCTGGCCTTGAACTCACAGAGATCCACCTGCCTCTGCCTCCCAAGTGCGGGCTCTAAAGGCGTACACCACCACCGCCCAGCCTAAGGTCTCAAAATAAAGGGAGAGAGAAAATTCTGCTCAGCTGCAATACCTTCATTTCATTAAGACTGAAAACTCAAGGTTTTGGAGGATGCTGGCCAAACCTTAAATTTACCAGTCAGATTACAGATAACTGGAATAAAATGAAATAGCTCTCCATGGCAGTTTCAATGGGAATGCCCTCCACAGGCTTACATATTAGACTGTTTGATTCAGTTGGTGGACTGCTTAGGAAGAATTAGGTGTGGCCTTGTTGAAGGTATGAATCTGGGAGTGGGCTTTTAGGTTCAAAAGCCCATGTCAGTTCCTGTCTTCCTTCCCCTTTCAGCTATTGCTCAGCACCATGCCTGCCTATCACCACACTCTTTGCCATGATGATAACAAACTTAATTCTCTGTAAGCAAGCCCAATGAAATATTTTCTATTATAAGTTGCTCTGGTCATGGTGTTTCCTCACAGCAATAAAACAGTAACTAAGACAGGCCTTTAATCCCAGCACTCAGAAGTAGTGAAACTGTCTCAAAACAAAATGAACAAGCAAAAAACGGAAAAGAGGGGCTGGAAAGAAGGCTCAGTGGTTAAGGGCATGTACTGTTCTTTCATAGTTCAGTTCCTAGCACCAATGTCAGGCAGCTCACAACTACCTATAAGGGCCTGCTCCAGGATTCAACATCCTCTCTTCTGGCATCCACGGGCCCCTGCACTCACAAGCACAGATGTACACATATGATGCATATTAAAAAGAAAAGCCAACAGGTTTAATATTTATTTATATTTGTGGTCATGGGGGTGGGGGGTACACACATGTGGAGGTAAGAGGACAACTTGTTGAGAGTTAGTTCTCTACTTCCACTAAGTGTGTTCCAAGGATCAAACTCGTGTCATCAGGCTTGGTGACAGGCACCTTTACCTGCTGAGCCAGGTCATCAGACCAGTAAGTAATAGTTTTTTAGATTTTTAGAAATCATCACTCATTTGAAAGATTTGCTTTTTAAAACTTTCTAGGCACACATTCTGTTTTTACTAACTAAACTACAATCTCAGTAGCACCTAAAGTTCTTATTAAGTCTAATTGTGAATGCAATCCAATCCTCTGAAAATGGAAGGGAACTCTAGCACGAATCTACAAGGAAGGTGAGCATAGAGGTAAAACAAGAGAAGGGAAACCTGGACTGTAAGCCTCATTTTCAACAGGGAGACCAGACTCTGTCTTCAGTTAGCTAAGCCCACAGAGTACAGAGCCTCTGGGGAACCCATTCAGACCATGGCTTCTGGGATATGGTGAAAGAACTCTTATGAAACACCCAATAATGTTAACAATGACGTGCACAAGGAAAAATCTCACACACAAGAATCACTGCAAGAATATCCCACAGGTCATAGAAAACATAAAGGAATTTTAATATTCAAACAGTCAGGATAAAGAATACTGGCTCCATGACCCACTGAGAGTCACTCAGGTTCTTTACAGTACCAGAGAGTAAAATCTGAATGCATATTGCAAAGAACTTCACTTTAAAAACCTTAATCTCCTTACCTGATACTTATACCAAGATGAAGTTTTTTAGGTTGAAAACGATTTAAATGATTGAACATTGAAATTTAAACCAATGCCATCCATGTTCCTGAAATGTCAGTCTTTCAACAGGAACAAAAAGTCACTACCACAACATGAATTTTAAGATCTGTGCAGTAAGAACATGCTGCTAATAAAAGTCTCAGTACTGAGTCAAAAGAAGAAACTACACTTTTGCACAAAATAAATTACTTGTGCCTAAATGATCCTGCAATATGAGTTGCAAAAGAAGTAAAATTCTTTAATAGAGAAAAATATTGAGGGTGCTAAAATAAAAACAAAAGTCAGGAGAAATAAGATAGCTAAAAAAAAGAATTAGCCAAATAGCTTCCTGATGTGTGATTTTTTTTTTTTTTTGTATTTCATTTAAGCTACTTTTATTGCCTGTCCTGATCTGTAGAAGTTTACAAAGAAATAAAATTTCCAAGTATTTAAAAAATTTATTCATCTTCCATAAAGCAAATTTCAATGTATTAGTACTTAAAAATACACAGTGACTTAATGAAACATCAGCACAACTGCATAGAACTGAGCTCCAGAGAAGCACACATTTCAAGCTATCTTCCTGGGCTCTGTTTTTTACAAGAGGACTGGCTTAGAAAACAGGTTAGAGTCATGTGCTCCTACCTGGAAGATACAGGCCAGGAAATGCTTCCAATTCCACAGGCCTAAGTAAAATGCTGGGAGCTCTCTGCAGGTCTCAAAACCCACAATTCACAGGGGCTCCTTTCTCTCTGATGTCAAGGAGGAGGTTGTGGCCATCACTGAAACCAAACCAAACCAAGAGACTCTGAAATGTATTACAAATCCCAAGGCAAGAACAATGCCATCAAAGAGCAAACCTCAAAAATAATAATGTGGACGCTCCAAGAGATCAGGTGCCAAAGAACCAAAGTCATGCCTATGTTGAGGAGCCTCTTCCTTGACGGCTATTTAAGGAGGTAGAATTTTAAGGGTTTTTTGTTTGTTTGTTCATATTTTGGCCACTGAAGATTTAAAAAATGTTTTTCCCAGCTGGTCCTTCAGGCTAATTTTGGTGTTCTTAATGAATCTCAAGCCTGACAGAGGAATATTCTACAGTTTCACAGCTATCATTTGTACATAATGAAGTGGATTTACTCTTTCAAGTAAATCTAACTAGAAAACATCAAATTAATATATTCCTTTACATACAACTCTGTGTCTCAAAATTCTTGAAAACAAGAACAGATGAGTTTGTATCAAAGACTACCAAAGTATGTATGTGATATTCACGTGCAAACGTAAATCCTGTCTCATGTCAACTCTTCATGACACCTTTTTAGGAAAGGAATGACATACAAAGTTTGCTAACTGCAAAATATTACTTGTGGAAGTATCTTAGCAAACAACAGATGTAAATGTAGATGCTGGCACATGAAGCTGATGTGGATGAGGACTGAGCACACTTCAGAGGCTCCTTAGTCACAAGCTGTTGTTTTTAAAGTTCTTGGTAGACGGCAAAGTTTATCACAGAAGATAAAAATCCCTTTAAACAAATCCAACAGGGAATCCTTGAGGCACCTTCTCATATAAAAACAAGATGAATGCAATTATCAGTCCATCTGAGAAAAGTTTTCAGTCTAAGTGAACATCATTTTTTTCATTTAACAATATTTTACAGAATTTTTATAAGGCAGGACGAGTTTGTGAAAAATGTAGATACAAAATGATATAAACTAATAATTTACATTTAAAAATTCAAAAGGGGTAACAGTGGAGATGGCATAGGTCACATAATGCCTACTCTTTAAAACTAAAACAGAACTGTGCATATGCTGAAAGTTATAAAGAACTTCTAGACTTTGCACAAGTTTGGCTTTTCTTTTTACATCTATATTACATATTTTAAATCATATCAGGAATGCAAACTAAACTGCATGACACTTTAGTGGAAAAAAGTTCAACATTGTGCAATTTTCTGCCTCTTAATTTTTTAAAAGTGGCAGCAATCCCTGCATTTGTGTTTGAAACAAGGATCTGAGAAACTTTATCAAAAAGATAATGAAGGCAAAAATTGGCAGACATCCACCATTTTGTTCCTTTTTAAAACAAAGTGGATGAAAAGTAATTTCATGATTAAAAAATGAATCTTTTAAATAAATACATTGTTATCTGGCATTTGTACTGACGGATTTGATAAATCTTTAAGTAAACAACAGTTTTCCTACCCTCCCTGTAGCGTCAAGCCACTGGCTGCCATTCTGTAGTCTGTTTTCACTGGGTTTCATACCCTGCCACTCGATATCCAGCAGGCTGACTCGGAAGCATGCTGCCATTCTGCCCTTGAGGTGGTGGCACACTGTAATTGGGTCCCATCCAGGGTGCAGAAGACTGGGCCTGACTGTTAGAGAAAGTGAGAGAAGCAGAGGGGAGGGAAATCCATTGTTAAATAATGTCAAGCCAGGAGTGAGTAACACACACACACACACACACACACACACACACACACACACACACATTAATCCAAATTTGAGAAAAACTGTTAAGCCAGGAAAAACAAACACAAAGGTATATTTTCTGAAAATTAACCACCACCATCTGAATGGTGGTGGCATATGTCTTTGATCCCAGCACTCAGGAGGCAGAGACAGGCGGATCTCTGTGAGTTCCAGGGCAGCCTGGTCTACAAAGCAAGTTCCAGGATAGACTCCAAAGCTACAGAGAAACCCTGTCTTGAAAACCAAAAAATAAAATAAAACAAACCCAACAAAAATAATAATCCCATACATATACACATATTTGGGTAATTTAATTTTTTTTTTTTGAAATTACAGCTATGAAAACAGTTTTTAGCTGGGTGTTTAATCCCAGCTCTGGAGAAGCAGAGGCGGGCAGATCTCTATGAGTTTGAGGACACTGTCTCAAAGCAAAAAGACATACACGCACACACCTTGATTACCAAGCATATGGAGAACAAACATCTATAATACTCAAGGAAAACTATAAAGTAGCTTAGGTTTTATTTTTAATGTTTTTTTAAATAATTAATTAATTTATTTGTTTGTTTATTTATTATGTATACAACATTCTGCTTCCCAGAACACCAGAAGAGGGCACCAGATCTCATAACGGATGGTTGTGAGCCACCATGTGGTTGCTGGGAATTGAACTCAGGATCTCTGGAAGAGCAGTCAGTGCTCTTAACCTCTGAGGCATCTCTCCAGCCAGTTTTTTGGTTTTTAAGACTTATTTTTATGTGTTTCAGTTTTTGCCTGCTTGTATGCATGTGCACAGCATGCCTAGGACCCACTAAGGCCAAAAAAGGGTGCTGGATCTCCTGGACTATAATTATAGATGGCTGTGCTGTCATGCAGCTGCTGAGAACCCAGTCATTTGTGGAAACAACAGTGATCTTAACTGCTCAGTCATCTTCCCAGCTCCACTACAGAATATTGCCAATCTGACAATTTCAGAAACACACAGTATATCTTTTTTCTTTTTCTTTGAAAAAAGTACTGTTGCCTGAGCTAGCATGACACTTGCTATGTGGATCAGGCTAGCCTCCAAATTACAGAGATCCACCAGCTTCTGCCTCCTGAGTACTGGGATTAAAGGTGTATACCACCTCACCTGCCTTACAGTATATCTTGATATAATGTACTTACAATCCTAGTTTGTTCTTTAGAAATGTAATATGAAATGGAATCATTTGGGGTGTGACATAACAGTGTATGAACAAACTTTTCACACAAACACACACATACACACACACACACACACAAAAAAAAAAACAACCCCACAATGCATGTCAAAGTACTTGTACTGCTCCATCACTTTATCTGCTCATAGGGAAGACCAGGGCCTGCACAAAGTCCAGAGCCATGTGGGAATGGCCAGGGCTGCATGGGCAAACAACAGAAATACCAGAGGCTGAGCTAATGCCAGAGTTCTACATCATCACAGGATCAACTTTGACAAATGTCATCTGTGCGACATCGGTTACCTTGGGAATGAGGAACCAAACCTGTTTTTCAAATGTCCTTGATAAACTGTGGAACCTGGTTAGTGGGCAGACACAAGTAAAACTAGCAAAGAGACTGAGGCTAATAGCTTATGTGGTGCAACTGAGGGACACAGTTTGGGGAAAGGAAAGTTCCTAGAGCAGCCTTTCATCTCAGAGGCCAAATTCTTTGGAGCAGACACACAGAGAGAATGGGGGCTTTTGACAGCTTGAACCCACATAAAGGGAAGAGGCCTTTTTTCCATGGGGGAACAATCTATATCCAGGCAATGCAAGAGTTGGCTCAGGAGTTAAGAACAATTGTTGCTCTTGTAGAAGACCCAAGTTCAATTCCCAGCACCCACATGGTGGCTCACAACCATCCATACTCCAACTCCAAGTGATTCTATGCCCTCTTCTGCAGGCACTGCAGGCACCAGAGTGATACACAAATATATATGCAGGCAAGAGACTCACAGACATAAAGTACATCTTTAAAACATGTATTGAAGAATAGGTAAGAGCTGGGAGTTGGTGATGCTCTCCTTTAATCCCAGCACTTGGGAGGCAGATGCAAGAACTCTATGAGTTCTAGACTCTGGTCTAGAGTGAGAGTTCCAGGACAGGCTCCAAAGCTACACAGAGAAACCCTGTCTCAAAAGACAAAACAGGGCTGGAGAGATGGCTCAGAGGTTAAGAGCACTGAATGCTCTTTCAGAGGTCCTGAGTTCAATTCTCAGCAACCACATCGTGGCTCACAACCATCCGTAATGAGATCTGGTGCCCTCTTCTGCTGTGCAGATATACATGGAAGCAGAATGTTGAATACATAATAAATAAAATCTTAAAAAAAAAAAGACAAAACAAAAACAAAACAAAAAAAAGGATAGGGAAGGAGGCTGCAGAGATGGCTTAGTGGTTAACAGTACTGGCTGCTCTTCCAGAGGTACTGGGTTCAATTCCCAGCACCTACATAGCCACCTCAGTTCCAGGGGATTAAATACACTCACACAGACACACATGCAGGCAAAACACCAATGTACATGAAATAAAAATAAATAAATTTGAAAAAAAAATAGGTAAGCAGCTACAGTCATGTAGTTACCAAGTACGTTTCACTAGAAAGTTGATTTAATTTGGGTGTATTGTTGAAACACTGTAACTGGAAGATAGAAGCATGAGGAGTAAGAGTTCAAGGTCACCCTCAGTTTTATATCAAGTTCAAGGCCAGTGTGGGCTTCAAAAGATCTTGCTTCGGGGCTGGAGAGATGGCTCAGTGGTTAAGAGCACTGACTGTTCTTCCAGAGGACCCAGGTTCATTCCCAGCACCCACATGGCAGCTTACAACTGTCTGTTACTCTAGTTCCAGAGGATCTGATATCTTTACCTCAATGCACGTAAAATAAAGGTTAAATAAATTATTTAAAAAAAAATCTTGCTTCATAAAACAAAACAAAGGAACTGGTAAGATGGGTCAAGGTGCTTGCCACTAAGTTGGAACCTGAGCTTGAACACCACAACTCATGTGGTAGAAGGAAAGAACTAGCACAAGTTTGCTCCTGGCCACCATGAATACAGAAGGGTATGTGTGTCACACAAATAAATAACACATAATAATAAAAAGCTAATTCATTACTACACATTACCAAAATTTGCATTGTTGTGATTACATTTCAAGGCAAACTATTTCTAAGCAAAAATGTATCTTATTTTATTTGCATGTGTGTACAGACGGAGAAAGAGAGTGGGAGAGCAGATGTGGAGAAGGTGGAGGCCAGATGTGAACCTTAGGTAAAGTTCTTTAAATGTATCATTATGCTTGATACTGGATCCACATGATTTACTCAATACTTCAGTTTCTTTCTGATGTTTTCCAAGGTTAAGAAAGGCAAAGAGCAAATGTGCTTACTTGAATCCCTGCTGGCTCCACGGCTGGCCATACATTCCATAGGCAGGTACTTGCCAACCATTAGGCACATACTGGCCAATCTGTTGTGCGTTTCCATACCACTGGCCCCACTGGCCATATGCTGGTGGATATCCAATTTGATTTTGTTGCTATCAAGTAAAATTACAACAGATAATTTAGTATTACTTGCAGTTCTTTCTATATAGAATCTTAGTACACCACACAGCCAAAGCACAGTGCAATTACTACAACTGAAATAACAGGATAGGCCTGGGCGAATGTAGCTCAGGGATAGAATGAGTACTTTCTGAATCTATGTGAGGCCTGGATTCAACCCCAGCATCACACACACACACACACACACACACACACACACACACACACACACTGAAAATAGTGCCATTACACTACTGAAACTATTTGGTGCTCTAAATAGCAGTCTTTGGAAGGCTCAGGCAAAGGACTAATGATTAAGATTGAACTTGATGTTCATAACTATACATGATTGTTTCTTCTGGATTGAGAACAGAAGAACTCTATACAATTTAGGGTTTTTCTGATACCTCTATGCTCCATTTAAAATTCTCTCATAGAAATCTCTGTGGGGTTGAGTTTGGACCACTGAAGTTGCATAGAAAAAGAAAAAGCAGCAATACTAAAGCCTACATATACTTATAGCTTTATTTTTTGTTCAGTTGGGTCAAGCATGCTTGTGAGTTCTCCAAATCATTGTGACTAAATTGACCAAGTATTAAGAAAAGTTTTAATACCCTGTTAGGTTTGGCGGAGCATTTTAAAATCCACTGTGTGAGCATGAGTCAACTGAGGCGGTTATACTCATCATGTCACGACTGCAATCCATGACACACCACTCCGGAACTATAATACATGTAGGAAGAGCCCTTATATACTATGAAGTGAGCTAGAAACTCGTTAACAAGGATTATCAACAAGCTTCATTTTAAAGCAACCTCATCACTAGCCCAGCAAGTCCATCCCGAAGTCAAGGACCCTCTCACCTGTTGCACGGGATTTATCATATCAAGAGTCTCTTTGCCCCAATAGCATTTCACCACATGTCCTTCAATGGTAGTACCATTAACAGAAACAATCGCATGTGCTGCACTTTCATGGGAATTGAACCTATTGGAAACAATATTAAGAATCACCAATATAACTTCTTTAAGTATTTATGAACACAAACTATTTTTTAAAATCATGAACAATAAATTTGACTACCATTTGGGGGGAAAAAGCAAAACAAGCATAAAAAAAGAGGATTCTGAAATGATCCCCACCTACCTACCAAAAAAGCAAAATATTTCCTATGCTATGTTTTTTTTTTTTTTAAAGATCTTAAAGCTGGTGGCTGGGCACCTTTAATCCCAGCACTCGGGAGGTAGAGACAGAAGTATCTCTGTGAGTTTGAGGCCAGCCTGGTCTACAGAGCGAGTGCCAGGACAGGCTCCAAAGCGATGCAAAGAAACCCTGTCAAGGAAAAAAAAATGGGTCTTAAAGCTGTAGAGATCAGCCGGGCGTTGGTGGCGCACGCCTTTAATCCCAGCACTCGGGAGGCAGAGGCAGGAGGATCTCTGTGAGTTCGAGGCCAGCCTGGTCTACAAGGGCTAGTTCCAGGATAGGCTCCAAAGCTACACAGAGAAACACTGTCTCAAAAAACCAAAAAAAAAAGCTGTGGAGATCTTCTACCTCTCAAGTGCTATGACTATAGATATGTACCACCACCACGCCTGGCATAGGGAGTTTGTTTTAATGGAGGGCATGTTTTATTGGCCTTGTATTGTACAGAGGGAGTTATAAAATATATCATTTATCAAAAACCAAAACATATACATAATACATACATACATACATACATATATAAGTAGCCTTTAATCCCAGCACTTGGAAGGCAGCGGCAGATGGAGCTCTGAGTTTGAGGCCAGCCAGAGCAATACAGTGAGACCTTGTCAATGAAAAAAAAAAAAAAAAAAAAAGAGAATAAAAAAAATAAGCACACACAAGCTATATGCTAAAGATGTTTCTCTCTCAGGTTTCAGTGTTATCCAGGGAATGCACTTGAGCGAGGGCTTAAGCAATCAAGGCAAGACAAATTCTTTTTTTTCCCCCCTTTGGTTTTTCTCTGTAGCTTTGGAGCCTGTCCTGGAACTCCCTCTGTAAACCAGGCTGGCCTCGAACTCACAGAGATCCTCCTGCCTCTGTCTCCCACGTGCTAGGATTAAAGGCATGCGCCACCACCATCCTGCAAAGCCAAGACAAATTCTTAAGAAAATCACAATATTAAATGCTCAAAATTATTTCTGAAGAAAAAAACTTTGAAAGAAACTACCCCTACCGAATAAATGAATATCCTTTATCTGGGAAGACTCGAATTTCCAATATTTGTCCAAATGGAGAAAAAGTCTGACGCATTAGTTGTTCTGTTAGAAAACAAACAAACAACAAAAAAAGAGTTTACACTATTAAAAACATACAAATATGAAGCTTTACAAAGTTTAAGCTAGTTTCAAAGAGCCACACAGGCAAACTCCCCATACCTGTCAGTCCCGACGTCACACCTCCACAGTACACAGTGCAGTTGCTGGGGCTAGACTGACTTACAACCTCATCATATGACAGTTGTTTGGTGTTCACTGGGAAGAGAGAACATTTTATATCTTCAAATCATTACACAGATATGGAAGGATTAACTCATTAACTACCTTACTATAATGGCAGTTTCCCTCAATCAAAATGTCTATAACACAAATTACATTTTAGTTTAGAATTAAGCCTCCCCCAAGAATGCATAAATATTATTCCATATGCTCTATTTAGCAGGAGACTTGACATTAGAGGTAATTATTTAAAATCACAAAAATGAAAACTAAGTACATTTTGAACAGTAGTCTTGATCTGCTTCTCATCTATTTCTGCAATAAGTCTCCGGGAACAGCTCTAACATTTAAAATCTAGTGTATTTTCTCTCCACAATTCCACATTGCTTCTCTTCTCCAATGCACCTACACTCATATGTACTCTTTGGAGCTGGAGGCTTTCGGGTTGCCCAGTTAGTTCTGATTTGTCTTCCACCAAGCCACTGGCCACCCATCTGCTGAATGGCATTTTCCGCATCCTGTTCCGCACATTAGAGACAATAAAGAAGCTGCAATTAGTTGATATTACAAATAACCTATAGCAATAAAGAAAATGTGGTGCTTTTTGCAGATTTTAAAAAATGAAATGAGCCGGGCAGTGGTGGTGCACACCTTTAATCCCAGCACTTGGGAGGCAGAGGCAGGTGGATCTCAGTGAGTTTGAGACCAGTCAGTCTACAAAGAGAGTTCTAGGACAGCCAGTACTGTTACATAGAGAAACCCTGTCCTGAAAAACCATAAGAATCAATAAATAAAGTGCTTTATTGAACACAATAAACAAAAGCTTTCCAAAATTGCGACATCATCTTTAAATTCCCCTTCCTGGATAATTAGTTTGAAGAATGCTAAACATGGGTAAGGATACATAGGCACAGTGGTAAACATCTCTCAGTCTTTGGGATAACAGAGCAATTACAAATCATCAAAAGTACCTTGACAAAACATTTGGGGCTTGTTTTTTGGTTGTAAGCATATTTAGTTTGCATTGTTTGAAGCACAGTATCAGTATTTTGCATGTGTCAGGTGCTAAATAACCAAACAAAATAAAAGAGACTGTTTTCTAGTAAAGGTGCTAATTATCAGTGAAGTAGATACAGTAGACAAAAGGATTAAAACAACCTGAGTGTTTTCGGCCTTCTCTATAGCCTGTGCATGCACTTCTAATTGCGCTCACCCATTTGTTGAAAAAGGAGACAAAGCCATATCCCTTAGACTTCCCCGTAGCCATGTCTTTTACCACACGGGCATCTCTGAAACAGAAGCCACCAGAAATTCAGTTTTGTAAACTGCCCTCTGGGCATAAAATGAGAGCCATATACAATTCATTTTTACATTTCACCTTCACTAACAGTAAACCGTTACTATAAATTCACCTTTTACTCTCTAAAACTTATTTATTGGCTAATGAGGGTTAATTTTATAGACATGCAAATCAATAATGTCTTAAATATAAATCTCTATTATAAAGTTTCCCACTTCAGAATGTTTTATGAACATCTAAATATTAAGCATGGTGAAAACAGATATTCCCATTAATCACTTAGTAATTACAAGATTCTCAGGTATGATACATTGTCTTTCTTTAACCATGCAATTTGTAATTTGCTATTTGGTACCATATTTGACCTAATCATTCAAAATATTAAAATACAAAACTGAAAACTAAAATATGAAATATGTATATCCCTTAAGCTAATTACTTCATTTTCTCAGATGAATATATACCCCCATTTTGGGCTAGGGTAAATTTTGAGAACTTGACATTTTCAGAAATGCTAAATCATTGAAGAATAAGAATACTACAAACATATTTTACTTTTAAACTATTTAAGAAAGATTTGGTACTGAATTTCATAATAGCATTCATATTAAGATTGATTGGAAACTACAAGATATGAAACAAAGTTTTAAAAAGTCAGAAAGTAAAAAAGCACGCCAACATTTATCCACTGTGAACCGTAGCTTGTAGTTAGCCAGGGCAATTCTGTCCATTCTTCAGAGACACTCTGCAAAATAACCAGAGCCCTATTATTTGAGATTGAGTAAAAACCCAGCCATGATAGCTAAAACTCCATACCTCAAAAAACTGGACTCAAATTGTGCTTCACAGGCAATCTATTTTAAATTAGCCAGGTATGTCACAATGCTTGTTCTCTCAAGACACATGAACAAAACAGGCATGTTTACAACAAGAACTCAAGTCAGAAAGCCATGCAATGTAATTGTAAGTATACACAAGCATATTTTAGATCAGTTTAGAAGTGTCTTATTAAGTGCAATCAAAATGACAGAGATTCTGATGATTAGGGAAAACTAATGTAAGCCCCTTGTCCGTAACTATTATCTACAAGGCACACATGCATTTAATTTGGTAGCTGATTTATTTCTATATCAAAATTTGCTATATGACCCTAAACTCAAGTAACAGGAGGGGTTTAAGCTATATAAATTAGGGAAAGAATTATTTTCAAATTAAATATTTAACAGACCATCATGTACCCCACACCTTCTATAAATCAAGCATGGTATAAACTGCCTATAGAGACATCTACTGTAGAAACCCTTCAATATTCTTATCAGCCTGTTGCCTTAAGACAAGAAACACAAACAAAAACAGAAATGTGTATTTTCAATTGTCAAATAGTTTTTAATAAATTTAGGAAAGCTAACTTTTTGTATAAGCTAACATTTAAACGCACATTACCTCAACAGAAAGGCCTTACCAAGAAAAAAAATTAATATACTAACAATTGTGAGCCCATAAGAAAATCCAAATACTGGGGCTGGGGAAATAGCTCAGCAGATCAGCAGATAACGTACTATCATGCAAATGAAAGGACCTGAGTTCAGATCTCCAGCACATACATGTCAGGTCAATGTGGCAGCCCACCTTCAATTCCAGTACTTGGGGGGCAGACACAAGGAATACTCAGGGTAAGCTGATAGACTAGTAGAATTGTTGAGCTCTAGATTTTAGCGAGAAATTCTGCCTCAATGTATGAAGTGGAGAGTGATGGAGGATGACACTTGTTATCAACCTTTGGCCTGTATACACATGCACACCCATATGCACCCACACACGTGAAAACAAATACACAAATAAAAACCCAGACTAAAAATATGATGGAGTCATATTTAACAAATAGACTAGTTTATAATATCAAAGTCACAAAACTTCAAAGCTTGAAGGCCATTTAACTGTACATTAAAAAAAAAAAATTTAGAGTGTGTGTGTGGGGGAGGTGTGTGTGTGTGTGTGTGTGTGGGTATGTGTGTGTGTGTGTGTGTGTGTGTGTGTATGTGTGTGTATGTGTGTGTATGTGTGTGTGGGGGGGGTGTATGTGTGTGTATGTATGTGTGTGTGTATGTGTGTATGTGTGTGTGTGGGTGTGTATGTGTGTGTATGTATGTATGTGTGTGTGTGTGTGTGAGTGTGCGTATGTGTATGTGTGTATGTGTGTGTGTGTGGGGGTGTATGTGTGTGTATGTATGTGTGTGTGTGTGTGTGTATGTGTGTGTGTGGGTGTGTATGTGTGTGTATGTATGTATGTATGTATGTGTGTGTGTGTGAGTGTGCGTATGTGTATGTGTGTATGTGTGTGTGTGTATATGTGTATGTGTGTGTGTGTGTGTGTGTGTGTGTGCATGTGTGTGTGTGCATGTGTGTGTGTGTGTGAGTGTGTGTATGTGTGTGTGTGTATGTGTGTGGGGGGGGTGCGTGCACATATGTTTATGAATGTATGGAAGTCAGAGGACAACTTTCAGGATTCAGCTTTCTCCCTCCACCATGTGGAGCTCTGGAATTGAACTCAGGTTACCAGGCTTGGTAGCAAGCAACCTTATCTGCTGAACCATTTTATCAGCCCTTCAATAATTATTAAACAATCTTTGTCTAAATTTCTGACTAAAATTCTCATCAGAAAAGATAATTCATCCAAAATTAAAAATCCACCAAAATAGCTATTCAACTTGTTCACCATGTTAGGAAGGGTTTTTCTTGTTAGAAAGGGTTTTTCTTCTTTCTAGTGTCTCAAAAGTATAAGCTCCTGAAATATACTTGACTCTTACTTCCTTCTAAAATGACCTGCACAGAAAGCAGCACAGACCAGAATGGAGAACTCTTAAGCCTTTTGTCATCCTGTAACTACTCTGAGGATAGGATGAAACTTACCAAGATTCTCTACACCAAATTGAAAATGTACAAGATTTTCAGAGAAGGACTTTTAGAGCTTGACAGAAAAAGTTAAAGTAAGACCTGCCTAGTCTAGATACTTGAAAGCAAACCAACCACTACTGAAATCCTAGCACAGCTTATAAAAAACAACCAAGAATTTAGAACCTTATTATTTTCCTACCCAGTTCTCACAAAGGAAAATGTCATGTAACAGAAAAGTCCATTTATAAGCTCCAATCTTGTTTTACCCTCAAGGTGACTCTCTCAACCAACTGCAACTCTCAATTGAAAATTCATCACAATGATATGGGCATCTACTTTCCAATCTCCTCACCTTTATCTGCCGTTTTGTTCAAACCAGCCATAGCTAGAACTCCCTTTTTATTTTTGTTCTAGTGACACAGTAACAAAGAAATCGGAAACCCTACAATACTTTCCCTAAACTCAACAACTGCTTCTGAATAAACATTGAAACTGCTTATTACTCTTACTGTAATATGGCATGCTTTTCAGACTTCTAAAGTTCTTTTATGATGGATGCTACCCTGAATAAATACTGACAAAGCTCCTAAAATACATGGCTACTATCAAATGTAGTTTCCCCAAATAATACAAAGCACTATTGCTAAGTTTTAAAGTGTGTGTGTGTGGGGGGGGAGGGATTAAATGCCAAGGAAGTAATATTTAACAACTGCTTTTTCAATCAAAACTGTTGAGGTTTTATTTTATTAAATTAACATAAAATGCATGTAATCATACAAGTGCCTGAATAACTCCTTCAGCACAACACTTTCAGGAGTTTAAAAATGTCTATGGTAGCAGTGTGAGAAAGTGCTGCTAACTGAGCAAGGGTCTAAGATGACCAAAGATCAATTAGTTACACACTAGTGGGAAAACAGCCTGCTATTAAGACTCTTGAATGATCTCTAAACAATGGAATGTACTATATTTAAAGTGTTAAAATTAAGGTTCACAGTCACAACAAAGTTATAGTTATTACATAAAATCACTTCTAATTAAAAGTGCTTTATTTATCTATTGCTACTTACGAAATTCTCCCAAATGGTGCAAAAGCTGCTTTGATGTCTTCAGTTGTGATTTCTGGACTGAGGTCACCAACAAACACATGGAAATGATCTTACAAAGGAAGGAGGGGAGTGAAAAGAAAAATACGACTTCAGAACTTAAATACTACAAGTGATGCAATAAAGAATTCTTAAAATAATGTATAGACTACATAATCAGGTATAAAATACTGTCCTCGCTATAAAATCCTAATCAGTCTTAAACATAATAACTCAGAGTTAACAACACAGGAGTCTTCTAAAGAAACTGACAGATCCCAGAAGCTGACAGTCACTGTCTATTTATAGTCAGTCCTTACAAGGATCTAGGAAACAAACTAATAACATACAAAAACTTTCAGTTCTGCAAAAAAAAGTAAGACTTAGTTATCATTCTAATAGTAATTATTTACTGTTTCTCATTTTATTACTATATCTATGCTTTATAAATTACAATTAAGTGGTAGTAATGTGAGTTATGAAGACTAGATTTACCTTATTTAAGGCAATTTACTGAAGCTAGCTACATGAAATAATTGGTTTAGGCACTATTTTGTGAAGAACAATCAAAGAAATACCTTGCAATGCAACAGTTTGATGTTAAAGTATTTGACAGTTTTCTCAAAAGCCAACAGTTCTGGTTGCCCAGACATTACACCATTCAGTTTATGTGAATCCATGTGCAAGTGAACTAAGACTGAAGGCAACAGAATGAGAACAGTAATCCCTTCACTTTGTATCAGCACCATTAAAAAAGCATTGGTGAGAAATAACTATCCCATATGTGAAACTTTGTTTTTTAAAGACAATTCTCAAAAGAAACATTTGAAAAGCCAAACTTGCTGAAGAACACTTTAAAATGGACACATATATCAACTTTGACAAAGTAGATTCGGAAAGAAAAGTTACCCCTATTTGCAGGCCTTAAGCAACACACTGGGTTGCTCTTCCGGAAACACTGTTTCAGGAGCAACTTGAGCACTTGGAAGATCTGGGTATGAAGCCCAGGTGACCTCAGGGAAGTAGGGTATCTTGCCCTTTACGTGGTGAAAGTATTTCTAAGGCATCAGCTGCTACCAAGGGGGATAGAGAGCTTGAACTAGCAACAAAGTCGTGGACAAGCCACACTTGGTCAACAATGGAAAGAAGGGAAAAAATATTGCCAGAAACATAAAAATACTGTATCCTTCCACCCCACTCCCCCCAACCAATATCA
Organism: Cricetulus griseus; assembly: GCF_003668045.3. Classification (NCBI taxonomy): domain Eukaryota; kingdom Metazoa; phylum Chordata; class Mammalia; order Rodentia; family Cricetidae; genus Cricetulus; species Cricetulus griseus. The sequence goes on along the minus strand of NC_048601.1, from coordinate 58,177,065 downwards.
AATAAAAAACTTGAGGTGGTTAGTGAATACCCTTTCAAGAGAGTTCATTTTATGTTTAAGAAGATACAATTACCTTGTGAACGCTGTGTGCTGACAACGGTACTACCTGATGACAAAGATTAGATTTGTTCTTAAATTTATTAACACAAACACATTAAATCATATCAGGATAACGATCAAAATATTACTGCAAACATGTATGATGTTATATGCTTTACATTAGAACTATGGGGTACAATACAACAAATGCCCACACGGCATCAAATGTACTTACTGCTTGTATCTTTCTTTTGACTGCTGGGGGTTGTTGCCCAATTCACTTTAACTTCCTAAAAAAAAACACACACACATATTTATATTCCATAAAGTTAAAGCTCAAACTGGGCAGGGGTGGCACACATCTTTAATTCCAGCACTCAGGAGGCAAGGGCAGGCAGATCTCTGAGCTCCAAGCCAGCCTGGTCTACAAAGCAAGTTCCAGAACAGCTAGTGCTGTTAAAGGCATGCACCACCAATGCCCGGCTCCTTTCTGTTCTTTTTAAAATTTTATTTTATTTATGTATATAGGTGCTTTGCCTTCATCTATGTCTGTGTATATCTGTGTCTAATACCAGAGATAGACACCTGTAAAGAAGCAAAAGAGGGCAATGAATCCCCTGGACCCAGAGTTACAGAAGGCTGTGAGCTATCACGTGGGTACTGGAATCAAATCCAGATCCTCTGGAAGAGTGAACCACTGAGTGCTCTCTACAACCTCAACACGGTTTTTCATCTTTTTTCTTTTTTTGATGGTTCTGGGTATTGAATCTAGAGTCTCACAAATGATGCACAAACGAACAATCTACCATTGAGCTACATCTTTGGCTCTGTCCCTCTCTATATTTTACTCTGAGATGAGTCACTAAGTCTGCCAGGCTGAGCTTGAATTCACTCTACAGCCTTGTACTAGCAAGTCTAAGTCTCTTGTTTTAGCATCCAGGTCCAGCTAATATAGATAGGTTTGGCAAATCCTAATCGTTTCAAATAACTTATTTTCAAACTTTTGGTTCTGTTTTATCTTTCTTTCTTTCTTTCTTTTTTTTTTTTGGAGACAGGGTCTCATTATGTAGCTCTGGCTATCCTGGAAATCAGTATGTAGACAATAAGGCGGGCCTCCAACTCAAGAAAAAACCACCTGCCTCTGCCTTTGCAATGCTGAGATTAAAGAAATGCATCACTATGTCTGGCTTTTACTACTTTTTATTATTTTTAGTTTTTTTGAGATAGGTTTCTCTATATAGTCCTGGTTGTCCTGGAACTTGCTCTGTAGAACAGGCTAGCCAGGAACTCAAGAGTTCTACCTGCTTCTGCCTCCAGAATATTAGGATTAATGGCATATTCCACCACCACATGGCCACATTTCTCTTTAAAATCAAAGTTACTCATACATGCCTTTTTATTAGTATTTCATGTTATTATTATGTTTCATCCAAATCTGAGTAGTTCCATAACTATCTAGGGTTCATGTACACAGCACCATAGAGAAACGGAGCTAACACAGGCCTCTGGTCTCTAGAGGCTTTAGCTTGTCAATTCACTCATTCACTCACTGAATATTATTATAGCCTTGGCTGACCTGGAACCTGCTGTGCAGACCAGGCTGGACTTGAACTCATAGAGATTCACTCACCTCTGCCTCCTGAGTGTTGGGATTGAAAGTACGTGATACTATGGCCAGCTCCTTTTTTTTTTTTCTCTTCTTTTTTTAAATGATTTACGCACTTATACAGTGTTCTGCCTGCAATATACGTCTGCAGACCAGAAGAGGGCACTAGAGTTCACTACAGATTGTTGTGAACCATGTGGTTGCTGGAAATTGAACTCAAGACCTCTGGAAGAGCAACCAGTGCTTTTGACCTCTGAGCCCTCTCTCCAGCCCAAGCTCCTTTTTTTTTTTTTTTTAATTTTTATTTTTTTATTCACATATGGATGTTTGGCCTGAATATATATCTGTGCATCATGTGTGTGCAGTATTTTCAGAGGAAAGAAGAAAACAAACATCACATCTCCTAGGACTGGAGTTACAGATAATTGTGAGCCACCATGTAGGTTAACCCAGGACCTGGAAGAATAGCCAGTTCTCTTAATACTGGGCCATTTCTACATCCTAATCCTACCGTTTTTTTAATACAAATGCAAATAGCTGAAACTTTGCCATAAAGAGAATATAATGGTTCTACAGCAGAAAAAAAGTTAAAATCTAACTTAAAACTTTCTATTCTAAGAGCTGGGATGCAGCTCTGTTGTAGAGTACTGTTCGAAGCCCTGGCTCCACCCCAAACATTGCATAAAATTGGGTGTGATGGCATACACTTCTGGTCTCACTTGTGAGGTGGAGGCAGGAGGACGACAGAGAAAAATGTTTTTTCAGTGCAAGTCACCTTCTGTAATGATGACAGCTTACCTTACCCATTATCTTCCGCCCATTCATAGCAGCCAGTGCTGCAGCTGCATGACGATGCTCATGAAACTCCACAAAACAGTATGGGTCATTTCCTGCCGTCTGTTGGAGAAGAAATACAGAAGTCAATTTTAAGCTTACTCTTCCATTAAAAAATAAAATAATCTTCTCCACCCTGTTCTTAAACTAGGTATGAACACTAAGTAGGCTCTGATAATACTGACAATGGGTTTTAGAGTGTGGATTTCTGAAACAAGTTCTTTGCGTGTTGCAAAGCATTTAAAAAATTTCTTCCCTTGGAAGCTGAAGAGTTGGCTCAGAGGTTAAGAGCACTGTTGCTCTTGCAGAGGACCCATGTTTGTTTCCCAGAACTCACATGGTGGCTCACAACCGTTCATAAACTCCAATTTCAGGGGATCTGACACATTTTCTGACCTCCATGGGCATCAGGCATGCAAAACACTCATTATATGAAATAAAAATTTTAAATCTGAGAAAAAGTATCTGTTCAGGGATGCTGAGGACATCCTGGGTGAGTCTAAAGACTTTCAAAAGACAAAAACAAAATGACTGTTCTTTTCTGCTGTTAACTGGGATACAATAAATAAAACCTGCATTTTTTTCTGGCCCAAAGCAAGATGCTGTTTGTTTATTTACTGGCAGTTTTTCTATGGAGCCCTGGCTGGTCTGGAACTTACTATGTAGATTAGAGTGGCCCTCAAACTGCAGTGCTCTCCCTACCTCTGTCTGCTGAGTTCTGAGATTTATAGGCATGCACTAGCACACCTAGCTTCAAGATAGTTTATGATAAATTAAAGCAGAAAATAAATCTAATAGTCTGAACTTACCAGTGCAGGATATTAAATGACTTTATAATCAGTTCAATTCTTTCTGAGGCTTTCTAGGAATTACTAAAGGAAACTAATCCAAAATTTGACAGCATAAAGATAAACATAAAATTAAAGTAAAAACACTCATTCTACAATAATTGAGATTCTGGGGAGACTGGTAGCACATATCTGTCACTCTATCACTCAAGAGGCTGAGACAGAACATTTCAAGTTTTAGGCCAGTCTGAATTACATCAACCCTGCCTCAAAAACAGATAAGCAAACAAGCAAAACAATTAATTGCCAGGCTATGGAGACATGTTGTAATATCAGCACCTGAGAAGCTAAGGCAGGAAGACTGCAGCCATCCTAGCTTACATAGCAAGTTCTATGCCATCTTGGATTACACTTTAAGACCTATCTACTGTTTATGCATGAAGAACCACCAATGTTGACATCTGGCCTCTACACACATGTGCACATAAATGTGTGTTTACCTGTACACATAAGCAATGAACTTTGCTTTAAAAAGTAGATATTATTCATAGTTAACACCAACCATATGAATAAGTTTGATGTGTTTGCTATACATTAAAGTCTGACAGACACGCAAAGAAAACTTTTAAAAGTAAAGCTAAACATTATTTCTCTCTCTCTCTCTCTCTCTATATATATATATATATATATATATATATTTTTTTTTCATTATATTAAGTCTACCCCCAGCCAGGAAGAGGTGGTACATGCCTTTAATCCCAGCACTCGGGAGGCAGAGGCAGGCTGATCTCTGTGAGTTCAAGACAAGCCTGGTCTACAAGAGCTAGTTCCAGGATAGGCTCCAAAGCCACAGAGAAACCCTGTCTCGAAAAACCAAAAATATAAATAAATAAAAATAAAAAAAATAAAAAGTCTACCCCAATTACCAATCTAATAAGTGAACTTATGGATTATTCAACTGATTGACACTACATGTAAAACAATTTTGATGCCTCAATACATCTTATAAGAAAAGAACATACACACACATACACACTATTCTTTCTAAAAATGATTAGTTCAACTTTCTTCCTTTAATTAGCAAAAGAATTAAATTTGACTGCCTACTAGACAGGTTAATTACAAATTCACTAAGATCCTTATGAATTAGACATGAATGAAGAAGTTCTGAAGTAATGAAGGCCTTCATGTTTTAAAAAAAAAGAAAGAACATTGACTGAGTGAAATACCCTTACATCCATAATCATTTTGCAGTTTTTACAAGGTCCAATCTGGCTAAAGAGCTGGAGGATGAGAGCTTCTGTCACATCTCGGGAAAGGTTACCGACGTATCTGGAACACAGAGGGAAACAATTTACCATTTTAGATTTATTTGTTTTGACAAGCATGGTGGGCTCATACTTGTAATCTCAACCTGCACAGGTTCAGGGCCAGCCTAGTCTACATGCTTAGTCTAGGCCAACTAGGGTTGCAGAGTGGGCTCCTGTCTTGGGAGGAAGGTTATTTTTTATATCTCTAAAGCTGCTTGTTGAAAACAAATTTTGGGGGGCTGGAGAGATGTCTCAGTAGCTAAGAGCACTGACTGTTCTTCCAGAGGATCTGGGTTCAATTCCCAGCACTCACGTGTCAGTTCACAACTGTCTATATCTCCAAGATTTGACACTGAGCTACATCCCAAGCCCAAAGCCACTCTCTATAAAAAGACATTTTAGTGGGCTGGAGAGATGGTTCAGTGGTTAAGAGAACTGATTACTCTTCCAGAGGTCCCTGGTTCAATTTCCAGCATCCACATGGCAGTTCACAACTATGTGTAACTTCAGTTCCAGGGGACCCAACACCCTCACACAGACATACACACACAGGCCAATGCACATAAAATAAAAATAAACAAATTACTTTATATAAAAAAAAGACATTTTGATTAAAAGATGCTGGAGCTAGAGAGATGGCCCAGTGGTTAAGAACACTGGCTGCTCTTGCAAGGACCCAGGTTTGGTTCCCAACTCCCACATGGAAGCTCACAACTGTTTGCAATTCCAGTTTCCAGGCATCCATTGCCCACTTCCAGCCTCTGTTAACATGTGGTGCCCAGATACACACAGGTAGAACATTCAAGCACATAAAAGTAAAATCTTTTTTAAAAAAAGGCTTAAAATTAAAACTGGATAATAGAATAAGAAATCCTTCCCTGGATCCTAGATTGGTGAAAACAGCTTGTCCTTGATATACACTAATTAACAAACAGAGGAGAAAAGAAATAAAAAAACACGATCTTAGTAATTACTACAGGCAAGATGCACCCACAGAAGCTAAAATTAGTTGGTAAAATGTAAAGAAGAAACAGATACTGGCATAGTCTCATGATTATACCACAGCCTTCTGATCTAAAAGTGTACCTTAACTCTAGGAGCTCTAATCTACACAACAAACCATAACAAATACTCCCTCAAAAATATCATGCAAGACAATCCTCCTAGACTGGATACAATGACCACTGGATATACTATGGACAGTGACCATTAGATATAATATGGTATCTTGCATTGGATCCTGGAAGACAGAGTTCTCCCTGAGGGAATGAGAAGATGGTTGAAGTCTGAAGTTAACAGTATTTTACCTGTTTTGATTTATTTTGGTAACTGTACTATGGTTATGTATGATGCTACTATTAGGGAAAGCTGGGTTAACACTGAAAATTCCATAGCATCTCAGCAAATTTTGTGCCTACATGAAATTCCAGGGCTGGAAATGGCACTGCCTGCCTGTTATCCCAGCACTTGGGAAGCAAAACAGGAAGACCACAAATTTGAGGCTAGTCCAGGCTACGTGGTAAAATCCATCTCAAAACCAATCAATAAATAAACATGATAATATAAACCAAGCAAAAGGAAATTCCTAGGATTGCAAATCAGTATAAATTAAATACTGCTCTTTTTGAAATTTAATTCTAGTTATCTACTTTATTGAAGCCAGAGTAAAGTGACAGGACAGTACTTAGAGTACAGTATCTTATTCTAGCATTTCTACTTTGCAAAATGATACAAGATTTTCTGATGTTTGTTATACATACATTCATTAGCATTTTGTAGAGATAGTGGAGATGGTTGTTATTTTGACCAGTTCTCACTCTGTTGTCTAGACTAAGCTGCTTCAAACTCACAATCCTCTCCGATCTTGGCTTCCCAAGTAGCTGCCAACTACAAGTTTGTATTACCATGGTCCTGAGAAATCTTCTGAAATATATTAACTTAGTTTGTAGACAGTAATATAAAGCAGTACGAAGGGCTCAGAGGTTAAGAGCACTGGCCACTCTTCCAGAGGATTAGGGTTTAGGGCCTAGTACACACACACGGTAGCTTACAACTATCTGTAACTCTAGCCCCAGTGAATCTGATGCCCTCTTCTGGCCTCCCTGACATGCACACAAAAAATGCACAGACATTCTTGGAGGCAACTCCCACCCACCCACATCTACACAAACAGAATGAACATACTTACGAGATATTGCCCTGCCAAATATGGAAGCTCATGCCTGTAAACATGGCATTCAGGAAGCTCAAATAGGAGGATTGTTGTGAGTTCAAAGCCAGTCTAGGCTACAGAGCAAAATCTTGTCTCAAAATAAATTTGAAATGAGAGATATTATTTGTCCTGCCTTTATATTTATTTGTGTGCAGTGGCTTCTCATGTCTCTGACCTCTAGAGGCCTCTATCAATTAGCCCCCACACAGGTGTTTACAGTCATGTTCTCAACCTTCAGCACAATTACAAAGAACATATATAACTTTTTCATATCAAGGAAATTAAGTCAGGGGGTGGGGATGAAGCTCAGTTGGTAGAATGCTTGCCTAATATGCACAAAATCCTGGATCCAATCCCTAGTGAACCATAAACCAGTCATGTACCAATACATTTGTATTCACAGCATTTGGAACACAGGGGCAGAAAGATCAGAAATCCCTCATCCATACAATTTTTTTTTCTTTCCGAGACAGGGTTTCTCTGTAGCTTTGGAGGCTCTCTCACAACTCACTCTGTAGACCAGACTGGACTGGAACTTGCAGAGATCCACCTGACTCTGCCAGACAAGAAATTCCTTGTTTATACAACTTGAGGTCTGTTTGGTATATACAAGATCTTCAGAGGAGGAAGAGAGGAAGAGAAAGAGAGAAGGGAGAAGGGAGAAGAGCCAGAGAGCCAGATGTTTTGGTGTAATTTCAGCCCTTCTGAGGCTGAGGTGTTTGAAGCAAGTCTGAGACAAATAGGGAAATACTGACTCAAATGTGGGGACAGGAAGAACAATGAAATCAAAGGGCAAATCTTCCTTATGTAAATAACATAAGGAGTGAATCTATTATCTCAGTAATTTAGACTAATGCTGCCCTCAAGTTTTTATGCAGTGCTGTTTTAAGTCTAATAGCTAAATAAATACCAGCTCAAGACAGAAAGTGCAGACTAGTGTGCAATCTGTAGATCCTTCCCATGCTGTAGTGAAAAAGTAGTCAGTTCTTTGTACTTTGCAAAAGGTTTGGCTTTTGTTATTTTTTTCCTTTTTTAAAGATAGGGTGATATGCTGGGCATTGGTGGCTCACACCTTTAATCCCAGCACTGGGAAGGCAGAGGCAGGTAGATATCTGTGAGTTCGAGGCCAGCGTGGTCTACAGAGTGAGTGCCAAGGCAAGCTCCAAAGCAATTCAGAGAAACCCTGTCTGAAAAAGACAAACAAACAAAAAGATAAGGTAATGAATGATATGTGGACCATGGTTTCCTCAAGCTCTATATCCTTCTGCCTCAGCCTTCTGTGTGCTAGTTTATAGGCAAGCCCTATCATACCTGGACTTTAATAAAAGGATTTGTAGTTTATGTCCACTCTCGTTGGTACTTGCAAATATTTCTTTAGGCCAGGTGTGACAGCACAGATCTGCAATTCTAACAACTAAGGAGGCTGAGGCAAGAGAACAAACAGAGAGAAAAGCCAACCTGGAATACATAGGGTGTTTCAGGCCTGGCTGGGCTACCTAATGAGACTCTAAAACAACAAAGCCTGAAGGAAATGTATTTGGTGGCAAGTAACAATCTGACCCCAGTGGAAGATGTGTTGGGAGTGCCCTTCCAGGCATGGGATGGGACAGACTATGACTGGATTCTGAATGGGGACTAAACGTTGTCTCTCTTTCCAAATTATTTTCTAAGTTAAGTTCCACACTCTTCCTGCAGAAAGCTATAATACATGTTTATATATTATACATTTTTGGTACATACACACACAGAGAAAAGAGAGAGAGAGAGGGGGGGGGTCTATGTAGACCAAGCTGGCCTCAAACTCAGAGATCCATCTGCCTCTACTTTCCAAATGCTGGGATTTAAAGTTTGTGCCATTTTACTCGATTTCAATGTATTTTAAATAAATTCCTCACGTGCTTACACTACCCAGGTTTTTTTTTTTCCCCTTGTGACTTGTATTTACTATACAGATACAAAACTTTGAACTGGAGCAGTTACATACCAAAGTTCTACTGAACCAAAACTACAGAACCTAGGACCTTTGCCATCCCCATCCCTTTAAAACTGTTTTCATAACTGTGAGATGAAAGGCTTGTTAAATTGCCCAGGCAGGCCTTGAACTTGTAATCCTCCTGACTCACTTTCCCGAGTAGCCGGGATCACAGGCCTGGCTCCAAATACTCTAAACACCACTTTTTCATTTACTGTAACCGTTTTGGGATAATGTACCATAATGTACCAGTCTTGTATAGAATTATAAAGTCAAGTCAGGTGTAGAAAAAGTTAACCAGTAAAGTTAGTGAGATGAAAATTGCCATCTCAGTCTTTTGTGTTACTATAACAAAATATGTGAGGCTGGATAACACCCAAAGGTTGGTTTGGCTTATGATTCTGATGGCTGGAAGTCCAAACAACCCAGCACTGGCATTTTTGAGACTCCCTGGCTATATAACATAAAGAAGAAAGGCCACATTCAGAATTTCCTCAGCACCTGAGTTGATTTTTGCTAGTAACAACTCAGTCTTGTAAGAACTACATTAACCCTTTCCCAAATCAGTGTCCTTATGACTTTATAGCCTTTGCTAGAACTCACTTCTTTTGAAACAGGATTTTGCTGAATAGTCCAGACTAGTCTGGAACTCCTAATCTTCCTTCTTCCACCTCTAAAATGCTGGGGTTACACACACATATATAGTACATACCCCTCAAAGGGTCTACCACCTCCTAAGATGATCATATAAGGGTCCAAGATTCCAGGACATGAACTTTTTGGGAGAATAACCTACACCCATATAGCCTGTCTTCTTTGGCAGTTGTAAATAAACAACTTTTTTTTTTTTTTTTTTTTTTTTTAGTTTATTTATTTTTGGTTTGAGACAGGATTTCTCTGTGGCTTTGAAGGCTGTCCTGGAACTAGCTCTTGTAGAACAGGCTGGTCTCGAACTCACAGAGATCCTCTGCCGCTGCCTCTGCCTCCTGAGTGCTGGGATTAAAGGCGTGTGCACCACCAACACCCAGCAATAAACAACTTATTAATCACATCGTACCTGGAGCTGAGGATGTATCTAAGCTAGGAAAGTAGGCACTACTGGGGCACCTGGTTTTGAGTGTCACACATGAACACTCACTCCCACTTCAGTGTATGACTGTTAACCTCAAGGTGAAAGCATATTATGGTTACCTAAAAGAATGCCCTTGTTCTTATACATTTGAGACTTAAAAAACACCAACTTGAACCAACACACTAGGAAGGAAGGAAGGAAGGAAAGAAGGAAGGAAGGAAGGAAGGACAGACAAAAGAAAAACATGGTTGGCTGAGTGTGGTAGCACATGCCAGTTATTCTAGAACTTCAAAGCCAGTCTGAGTTACACAAAGATCTGGAAAAATCAAACCAAAGAGTTAGCAAGATGGCTCAGTGCCATCAATTCTGACCACCTGAGTTTGATCCCTCAGACCACATGATGAATATACCTAGCAGTGTGCTTTGACAACCCCCTACACATACCAAGCCACACGCACGCACGCACAGCTGGTTAAATGGTAATTAACTGGTAACTCCAAAGAAAAGTTAGTCTTCAGTGTACCGTTTTTAGTTACTTTTCTGTAGCTTTTCAAAATGACTATCACTTAACAAGTGAGATTTGATTGAAAGGACATCAATACTACTAGTGACAACATAACAGCTACTGTCAGGACAGTTTCATTCAATTCAATTTACCAGGATTGAAGCTAGGATGTACTAACCAAGCAATTTTAACACTGAGCTATATCCCTCAAGGAATATGGATCTTTGAAGTGAATAACTAAGTTTTCCAATAGATCTAAAAGCCAGGTATAGTGACTGGGCGGTGGTGGTACATGCCTTTAAGTCCCAGCACTTGGGAGGCAGAGGCAGGCTGATCTCTGTAAATTCGAGGCTAGCCTGGTCTATAATAGCTAGTTCCAGGACAGCCTCCAAAGCCACAGAGAAACCTTGTCTCAAAAAACCCCCCCAAAACAGGTACAGTGTAGGAATTCTCCTGTAATCCCAGCATTTGGGAGGCAGAGGTAGAAAGGGGAGGGGCAAAAAAAAAAAAAAAAAAAAACAAGAAAAAAACAGCTATAGGAGATCCTGTCTCAACATTCCCCACTCCTACCTAAATCAAATTGTTATATAAATGGAATCCAAAACCTCTTGAAATATTCATCTTTATTAATACAGTTCTAAACAGTTAATTTACAAAAGAATTTATAAAACAGAACATTAGATTGGGTTTGTTTTTAGCCACATCATATTAAAATGTGTGACTTTATAATGGAAAAACTGAAAATTTGAGGAAAAAGCATAGGTAGACTTTAAAATAATGATAAATCCTTTACAAGTAGAGATTAAAATAAAAAGTATTAGTTAACTACTGTCTAGAAGAACCCTGCCTGTACATGTGAAACAAGCTTGTTCCCCAATTTGAATAAAAAAAAAAAAAGAACCCTGCCTGGAATATTTCAAGTGTTCTATAAATGCCCTGAGAGGCTGGGGAGATGGCTCAGAAGTTTAGAACAAGTACTGCTCTTGCAGAGGACATTGGTTCAATTCTCAGCACCCACATAATGACTTACAACTATCTATAGTTCCAGATATATAGGGAATCCAGGCCCCCTTGTGATACACATACATGCACACAGGCAAAACATTCATACATATAAATAAATCAAAAAATGTATTAAAGAGATCAATGATTCCCTGAGACTTGTTTAAATTTTATTATTAATTTTTAAAATTTTATTTATTATGTATACAACATTCTGCTTCCATGTATATCTGCACACCAGAAGAGGGCACCAGATCTCATAACGGATGGTTGTGAGCCACCATGTGGTTGCTGGGACTTGAACTCAAGACCTCTGGAAGAGCAGTCAGTGCTCTTAATCTCTGAGCCATCTCTCCAGCCCTAAATTTTATTATTTCATAGAACTTTTTTTGTTTTTTGAGACAAAGCGTCATGTAGCCAAGGCTGGTCTTGAACACTTGACCTTCCCAATCTACATCTGAGTAAGCCACCGTATCTGGTTATTTATTCAGTGCTGAGGAAGGAAACCAAGGTCTTATACCTCTAATCCTCAGAATGATGCTTGAATGATGTTTGCAATTTGCCAGAGAATTATATTTTGTTTTAATTACTAAAAATTTTAGTTGTCTTTTCTTAATAAGAAACTGGAATGGCACAGAGGCAGACAGATTTATGTCTCTTTCCCTTTCCTTCCACCAATAAAACTTCCTTCCCATGGAAGGAAGGAAGGAAGGAAGGAAGGAAGGAAGGAAGGAAGGAAGGAAGGAAGGAAAAAAGAAACACAGACAAACTAGCTGGAGTGACACACCTTTTTAATCCCAGTACTTGGGACGCAGAGACAGGATCTCAGTGAGTTCCAGGCCAGCCAAGCCTACAGGGTAAGACCCTGCCTCAAAACAAACTAAAAAACTAAGAACAAAAAAACCAAACCCTAGAAACTGGGGTCAAGGCTGGCAAGATGGCTCAGCAGACAAGGATACTTGCTACCAAGCCTGACATCTGAGTCCAATCACTGGAATTCATGTAAAAAAGAGAGAACCTGCTCCACCTACTCCTAAATAAAATGTCTTTAATCCCAACACCTGGGAGGCTAGGCAGGAAGATAACAAGATTGAGGCAGCCTTCCCTACAAAAGTAAGACTTTCTCTCAAAACAATAGAGACTGGAAAATACTATCAACTTGAATGTAAGGTTTTTTGTTGGTTTGGTTTTTCTTTTTTAAGATTTATTTATTCTATATACAGTGTTCTGCCTGCATATAGCCCTGCAAGCCAGAAGAGGGAACCAGATCTCACTACGGATGATTGTGAACCATCATGTGGTTGCTGGGAATTGAACTCAGGACCTCTGGAAAAACAGCCAATGATCTTAACCTCTGAGCCATCACTCCAGCCCTTGGTTTGGTTTTTCTGTTTATAACTGGCTGTCCTCTAACAGGCTGTCCTTGAACTGAGAGATCAATGCTCTCTGCATTCCTTGTGCTAAGGTATGAGCCACCATATCTAGTAAAAATCTAATCTAATCCTTAATTAAGAATAAATAATCACAGCACTTGGGAGGCAGAAGCAGGCGGATCTCTGTGAGTTAGAGACCAGCCTAGACTACAAGAGCTAGTTCCAGGACAGCCTCCAAAGCCACAGAGAAACCCTGTCTGGAACGCCCCCCCAAAATAAACAAACAAACAAGCACAAAGTCAGGCCAGGCTACATAGTAAGCCATACTAGAAAAGAAAAGAAAGAAAGAAAAGGAAATAGAGAAAGACAAGCACAAATACAACTCAACCCAAAAGAGAAAAGAGATGCTAGTTCATACAAATTATAAGGTCAAACTGTCTGGAGAGAAGTGTAGTGAACAACAATTACAAATACACAAGGGTGAGGGAAAGAGAAAGTCTATATTAGCATTCAGTAATTATTTGGCTGCAAGACTATTAATGATGCCGTAAAATTTATAGACCTACAATCTTAACAGCCATAAAGGCCACACAATAATCATACAGCTCACTATCTCAAAAGAGTACCCATTTGCCTTTGACAATAAATCACATAAAAGATGTTAGGATGATTCTGAGGAAATCCCATCAGCTAGCACTATGCCTTTTTACTTCAGTGCAGTCTTTAATTCACAAATTCAAAGTTTTAAGTGACCAAAGCCAATTCAGATTTTATATATATATCTCAAATTCTTATACATGAGAAGTATAAATGTCTAAACTTAGGTATACCTTGAACATTCCTCAAATTTATCTTGCTGTATAAACTTTTTATTTTTTCAAATTGTTGCTGATTTACAGGGTGTCAGGGGTGAACACCTTTAATCCTAGCACTTGGGAGGCAGAGACAGGCAGATCTCTGTGAGTTCAAGGATAGCCTGGTCTACAAAAAGAATTTCATGACAGCCAGGGTTGACACAGAGAAACCCTGTCTCAAAAAACAAAAACAAAAACAAAAAACCCAAAAACCCAAACAAACAAACAAACAAACAAACAAAAAACCAAGAAAATTGACTCCTGACAATCTCTAACTTAACAAAGTGATGCTGAAAACAAAACGAATGAAGATGCTTCCTCTGAGCCAATTAGGAACACAGGTAAAGTAAAATCTTGATTGACTTCTTGAACTATAGCAGATTTTTAAACAAGCATGATTACTTACCATAGACCAGAATGTGGCTAAGAATATATATTTAAAAAAAAACAAAAAACCATCCAGACTTCCAGAGTCACTAAGGTGGACAATTAAAACGTAAAAACATGTTGGAAAATGTTTAGGGGTTAGTACCTACCAATATTTAATCAAGATTGGCTGAGTGGAGGAATGGAAGTTTTGACTGAGGAAGGTAATACCATCAGGGTAAAAAATAACAGGAAAATTTAAATCATGGACTACTTTTGGGAGAAAACTGAATGGGATGTTCTACTGAAGGATACAAACCAATGTTAGTCACTGCTACAACAGCTAATACAATTGTAGGGATTTTGTGGTTTATTTTGTCTTTTGCTTTTCTTTTTCTGAGACAGGGTCTCACTATGTACTTCTGGACATCCTGGAAAGTACTCTGTAGACCAGACTGGCCTTGAACTCACAGAAATCTACCTGCCTCTTCCTCCCAAGTGCTGGGATTAAAAGTGTACATAACTATGCCCATTAAGGATTTTTTTTCTTAAAGTGTATGATTTTGAGTAAGCTGCTGAAACATTAAGCTTAACTTTCCTTTGGTTCTAAAATGAAGTTTCCCTAGAATTCTAATGAAGACTAAATGAGCGGGTAAAGCATTTGACACAAATTAAGGATTCAACAAACTGTGAATGAATAAACTCCAATACTTTTCTGGTCCAAATATAATACTATTTAAATCCATGCTTTTGTACACTGCTTTGGAAATTCATTATTTGAAATTTCTATGTACTGAGAAGGTTGTTACCAGATATTTCTGGCAATTTTTGAAGAAAAAAAAAAAGCCAAAATAAGAATTTCATAAAGAATGGCTGGAAATGGCTCCGGAGTTAACAGCATTTGTTCTTGCAGAGGATCTTGGTTTGGTTCCCAGCACCCACCCACATGGTGGCTAAAACTATTCTTGACTCCAGGTCCAATGGCTTCTGACTTCCAAAGGTTCCAAATCACAAATGGAGGAAAAATACTCATACAAATGAAACAATGCACCGGGCATTGGTGGCGCAAGCCTTTAATCCCAGCACTAGGGAGGCAGAGGCAGGAGGATCTCTGTGAGTTCCAGGCCAGCCTGGTCTACAAGAGCTAGTTCCAGGACAGCCTCCAAAGCCACAGAGAAACCCTGTCTCGAAAAAACAAACAAAAAAAAGAAACAATGCTTTAAAAAGTCTTACAAGGATGCCAAAAAGCACAGCAGCATGAATCCCAACATGATAGATGAAAAAGGAAGAGGTTCCCACAAACAGTGTCTAATAGATTTCAGGAAGTACTCACCTACAGATACAATCTTTCCAAAAACAAGGGTCATGCCCTAAGTATTGCACCCTTACTAAAAAGCTACTTTAAGGTCCCATAAACTAGCAAAATATTTAATGTATCAGGAACAGTGTGAACCTGGTGAGGTGGTACATGCCTGGACTTGGGGAGCAGAATCGGGAGATCTTCACAACTT